>NC_080580.1:31063362-31366915 GCF_029962835.1 Magnolia sinica
GTTGTATGTCAAAGCTTCAGTCCGTGGTAGCTCTTTCCATGACCAAAGCAGAATATATGGCAGTGACAGAATCTTTTAAGGAAGGTGTTTGGTTAAGAGGCATAATAAATCAGTTGGGACTTCAGCAGGAGGCTGTGCCGGTTAATTGTGATAATGAAAACGCTATTAATTTTACTAAAAATTATGTTTATTACTCACGTACTAAACACATTGATGTTCGTCACCACTTTATCCGATAGGTGCTTGAGGAAAGAGGCGTAACACTGGAAAAGATTCACACCAGCATGAATCTAGTAGACATACTCACCAAAGTCATTCCCAAGAAGAAGTTCAAGTTATGTGCAACTTTTCTGGGTTTGGCAATGGCATAAAAGAAGGACGAAGTGTGCACAAGAAGTATTGATTGAAGCTATGATGTGATGCAGAGATAAGAGAAGAGGTCAAGAAGATACATATTTGAAGATTGAAGATATGGTGGAGATTGTTGTTAAAAGGATGTCTTAAATCTGGAAAAGTTTGAATAGCCCTGAAAAAGTTCGGTTCAAAGTCCAGCAACAATGTAATTGGAATTCCTGAGATCTTCGACCAGTTGAAGGTCAGGCTCAACTAGTCAAAGGGACCTTCGACCAGTCGAAGCTCTGGCTTGACTAGTCGAAGGGCACCCTTAACCAGTCAAAGCTCTACCTCGACTAGTCTAAGGTTATGTGGACAACACACGGACTGCGTAAATTTGAGGCGGTTTCCGGACTATTCCAAGTCAGGGCGTAAGTGGGGTTTTTTAAACTATAAATTGGAGTTCCTACGACCTTTTTAAGGCATTCCAAGGCTTTCTAAAGTATTTCAAAGGGTTTCTAGAAGGAGTTCTAAGGTTTCAAAGAGTAGAAAGGGTGAGATTCAAGCTTGCTTGAATTAGGTAAGTCTTTCTCTTTATAATTTATGATTTCATAGTGGATTTCTGTCGCTTTGTGTCGTGGTTTTTTCCTGAAAAGGTTTTCGACGTTAAATCATTGTGTTCTCTTGTGTTTGCTTTGTGCTCTTGGATTACTATCCCAGATCCATCTCTGTGTGATTCCGGAGCCCAAATCCCAACAGAACCTACTTAAGTCAACCAACTTGCACTAGGTTGTAAGCCGGATCTGTGACATTCCATTAGATCGATGGTCAAAAGTCTAGTTTATTTTCATTTTCACTATAAATAATAAGTTTTAATTCGGGTATAACTTTTGATCATTTGAGTTCTAGAAGCCGTGCCTAACATGAAAACGACTTAGAAAAGTTAGGAGAATAATGTGGTTGGGCAAAAATGGATGCTTACTATTTTTGGCCGAAAACCATGAAGTCGGTAAGAATAGAGGTCGTCTACAAATAGTAAGTTAACTATTTATAGTAAATCACGTTTTTAGGGTGTTTGAGTTGGAGTCTGATTCTAAAACTGTCTTAGGATTGAGTTTATCATCAATTAAGTTATTTCGAATTTATTAAGAATTATTTTCGTTTTTACCCCTCGTGGATTCAAGGAACCTCTCTAAGGAGTCAAGAGAGCTCCATGAATATGGAGTAGTTATCCCCTAAAGAAGACAGTGATTGAACTCATCACGTCCCTCCCTGTGCCAGATCATTTTTTAGAATGATCTCAAAAATGAGAAAGATTAAAATGTCAATTGGACCACACCACATAAAGAGTAAGGATTAAACGCCTACCATTTAGCAGCTTCTTAGCACCATAGAAGTTTTGGGGCACCATAGAAGTTTTGGATCAAGCAGATATTTGTGTTTTCCCTTCATCCAGGTCTATGTGACCTTATGAATAGATTGGATGGCAAATAAACATCATGGTGGGCACTAGAAAAGTTTCAATGGTGGACATCATTATATCAATTGCTTTCTGTGGTGTGGTTCAATTGAGGTTTGGATCCACCTCACTTTCGGGTTCATGCCTCTAAAATGAATGGACGTGAAGGATATAACACATCTATTATAAGGTGGGCCCACAAAACTTTGACACGTAAACATATGTTAGACAATGCAATTAATCCACTTCCTCCATCGAGTAACTCAGTATGCCACTAGGGGCACCATGATGTATGTGTCTTATCTATTCCTTCCATCCATTTAGGAGCTTATTTTATAGCATCGCCCCAAAATTGTAGCATATCCAAAGGTTAAGTGGACCACACCACAGGAAACAATGGGGATAATAATGTCCACCATTGAAACCTTCTTAGGGTCCACTAGGATATTTATTTTCTATCCAATTTGCTCATTAGGTCACATAAACATGGATGAAGGAAAAACACATATGAGCTTGACCCAAAACTTTTGTGGCCCAAAGAAGTTTTCAATACTAGGCATCCAATTCACAATTCTACTTCTGTGGTGTGGTCCCCTTGGGTTTTCATATGCTTCTATATTTGGCTCGAACCTTAAATTAAGCTGGGAACGGATGCACAACGATGATATAATATATTACATCTTAGTGTCCCCCCCATAGAGTTTACTCAATAGCAAGGGGATTGTGGCTGAGTTTAAGCATACCGAGGAAACTCAATGAGGCCCACCATGGATGTATGTGTTTTATCCATGCAGTACATCTAGCAGTAAAGATCATTTTAGGGCATGATACCAAAATTGAATCATATCCAAAGCTCAAGTGAACCACACTAAGTAGAAATAGTGGGAATAATAATGTCCACTGTTGAAACTTACATGCAGCCCATATTGATGTTTATTTGTCATCCAACCTTTTCATAAGGTCACACAGACATAGATGAAGGGAAAATTACAAATATGTGCTTGATCCAAAACTACTATGGTACCCAAGAAGTTTTGGGCAACAGGCATTCAATTCACATGGTTTCCTGTGGTGTGGTCCACTTGAGCTTTGGATATGCTTCAATTTTGGGCTCCTGAACTAAAATGTTCCGATAAGATGAACGACATGGATAAAAGATATAAATCATATTACGCTCCACAAAGTTTACTCGGTAGGCAATTTGTTTCTTCTCACTACTATATACGGACTAACTCGGTACTAAAGAATGCTTATACATTTGAAGAAGTGATGTAGGATGTGTCACAGAAACATTCCTAACATGGTTGGACCGAAAGAAGGTGGACCTTAAATTGATCACAACTTTTGATCCAGGTATTGTTATGGGACGCACCCAACCGAGTATCATGAACCGAAGAAGTATGAGAACTTAAGAACGAGTTATTTTGAAGTGAAGGGGACTGAGGTAGAGCGGGTTGCGGACACTCTCATGTTCAAGATGGACCAAAGAAGGTCCGATCAGAGGCAGAACTCATCAAGACCGTCAGAACCTTAAAACAAACATATCTTGCAAATCGGAATGAGTTACTCAACAAACCAATATATGATTTTGGGGTAGGACGAGCTACTTTAGCCAACCAACCCGGATTTTCCGGGTTAAAGATGATGAATCTACAAGATTCCATCAAATCAACAGTCAAATTCCCTATTTATTACCATTTTTATTATTTTTGGTAAGTTTTGGTTTGATTGTAACTCTTCATCTGCTAGGCTTTAAGAGTTGTGTCCAACATGAAAAGTGTTTAGGAAAATTAGGAGAATAACGTGATTAAGCCACATATGACACTTATTATAAATAGTAAATTTACTATTTATTGTAAATTATGAATTTTAGGGAGTTTTAGTTGTAGTTTAATTCTGAAACTTCTTCCAAGGCTTGGTATCCCTATTTAAATGGTCCTAGAATAGTTTATTTCATGAATAAATCAATTTATAAATTTTCATGAATATTATTTCTATTTTTTTTTGTTTTTTTTTTTTTTCCGTGGATTCGAAAAGTCTTTGTAAGGAGTCCAGAGAAGCTTCGTGGATTCGAAATAGTTATATTTGGGGAAGATGGTGATCGACCTCATCACGATCCGCCCCTGCTTAAGTAGCACATTCTTTGTGTTAGTTTTCAAAATTTCCAAGCTTCCCGTCCTCTTCACATGTGGCTCGATATGTATCTATCCAGACCATCCCATCCAAAAGTATGGACGTAGATGGAGCATATCTCCAAAATCACATTTGTCAACCCATCGGAATCAGCAGCAGAGGATCCGGATTCTTACTGCATGTAACGAAGGGTCCAAAACAGGAGGGAAATTCAGATAGTATTATCTTCTAAGTGCATATTTTTGGTTGTCCTCCATCTGCCTGGGCTCAGCAATTTGGACAGTGTGGATACCTTACACCTATGCCATGTGTATGCTTGAGGATTCTCCACCCCTCCTTTAAGATATGCACATCTAACATGCCTGTCTACCCATTGGATAATGATAAGAACAGTTATTTCATACTCTCATTAATTTATCTATAGATATATGAATTATGCACGAGCGGGGCAGCTCTTTACTATTTTTCTTCCTACCTTCTCATTTTTACCCATTTTTTGTTTTTAGTTTCAATCAAGAGTTAAATCTTGCTTATAATCGATAAATTTCCAGCTATTGATAGCTTATATGTAAGAATTTTCACAATAAATCTTAGTCATATAATAATAATCCAAACTGCTTATGATGGGCCTCACCTTATCCCTATATGATTATCAGATTCTCATACATTTATTGGACAATTAAAATGAAAAATATCCAATGATCTTGTCTCATGATCAGAGGGTTACGATCCCTCAACCAAACAGACTTGGGGATGTGACGTAGAGGGAGTAGGTTCCACAATTTGAACCGTTTAATTTGAGTTAAAAGTATTTCAAGTGTAAAATTTTTAAATGTGTAGTTGTAAAAATTCATGCACACCCAGAGTGGCATCCCCTCTGGCAGGAAGTAACGTAGGATATTCTGTCTGAATGTCATGGAGTATATAAGCATGAGTGGAAGATGAGTAATTCATATTAAGTTGGACTAGCTATGATCTAAACTTCGAGGTACAGATGTTCTACGGTTGATTTTAGTGCCACATGTCAGCTCCATACTGTAAGATGATGCCAACCCTCTCCCTTGTAGCATTATTTCAAGTTTTGGCTGGTGTGGGTAAGGTTATGGGTTTATTCAGTACGATTGAAATTGGTATATTTTGGATTTAAACTAGGCTGGGATTCTAAGGTTTTGGATTTCTATGGCTTGAAGTTATTAAGGACTGTGATCTGTGAAGTCGGTTATTTTGTATCTTGCGGAGTGTCTATAGTCTTTTAATTAGAGGTTAGGATCACTCAACCAATTTAATCCTGGGGCTCTAACTTAGAGACAATGGGTTTAAAAATCTATACAACTCAGTTTAAGTTAATCCGTGCCATGTACATATTTTCTAAGTGCATGTGTATCAAGTGTCATATTGTGTCAGAGTACTATATGTCTCCTTACCGAAAACCGTGTACGGTTTCTTGGAACCTAAAATTCTGAGGGAAAGTTCCACATCGCTGGTGTTTCTTTCCCCATCTCCAGAAATTACCATATCTTAGGTTTTCGTCCCGTGCTGTGTGTCACGCCCTAAGTAAAGAAACCAGTAAGTTCGGATGGGCCAAAACACCAGGGACACCTACCTCGGGCCTCACAAAGATCAGTATTGCACAACCGAAATCGGATTGCGGACTGAGTAGACTCAGTTCGGCCCACCGTGAATGTATGTTGGTTATCCATACCGTCCAAAGCTCAAGTGGATCATAGCACAGGAAACAGTGGGAATAATGATTTCCACCGTTGAACCTTGCTGGACCCGACAGTGCTGTTTATTTTTCATCCAACTTCTTCAAAAAATCCAACTTCGTCGTGAGATCATACAGACATTGCCCCGGAGAATTTTTCAACGGTAGACATTCAATTCACACTGTTTCCTGTGTTGTGGGCCATTTGAGATTTAGATATCCTTCATTTTTTGGATCAAGCACTAAAATTAAATTGGATGGACGTAGGGATACAATTCATAAATCATGGTGAAGATCACGAAGTTTACTCAACACCCTGCACTTACTGAGTTACTCAGTACGCAATCCGCTTCCTGCACAACCCTCGTGTAGGCCCCGCATAAAACCGGTACGTACTACTTAATATTTCCGCGCTTTTTTTTTTTTTTTTGTTCTTTAAATTAAAAAAATAAAAATAAAAAATCTTTAATAGTTTTTAGCCCACTCTCTCTCTCTCCCTCTCCACTCACAAATTTACAGCTTGAAACCCTCAGTTAACGGATTCTAGCCAACTGAAACGACCTTCAAATCAACTCAGAAATTCTTTCGATTCTATTAGTAATAAGGACATTGAACAAAGATTCGTCAACTAAAACGAGAGATCGATTCTTTGGATCCTTCCTTTCTCCAAAAGTAAGGAGTAGAGATAAAATCTGATCCATTCCTGAAATGCATTTATGGATATTTAACACTGTAACTTCTAAATCCCGCGTGCAACCACGGCTCCTTGAGAAAAAAAATCTCTAAATCCTGAAGAATCTAATAAGCAACGGAATCAAACCCATAATCGCAAACACCATCATAACACGGTAGGAAAGAGAACTCCGCAAATTAAAATAAATAAACTTTTAACCCCAGATTCTTCAATAAGTAATAGGAACAGACTCTAATTTTTAATTTTTTAAATTACAATCTATCTTCCAATTAGACAAATCCGATTCCCACTTTCTTCATAGAAATCTAGAGATGTAAACGCCAACTCTCTCTCTCTCTCTCTCTCTCTCTCTCTCTCATGTAAACGCCAACTCTCTCTCTCTCTCTCCATACAAATTTACAGCTTCAATTATCATTTAGCTTCTTTCCATATTCAAATATACTGAAAAAACTCCAATGAAATCCTTAAATTTCAACATCATGTGATCCAAATCCTCAACCAACAACAGCCCTTTCAATTATAAATAAGTATAGAAAAATAATAATAAAATAAAAAAGAGGGAAAAAAAAAGTAAAAGAAAAGAAAAGAAGCCCAATTTCCTTAACTCTTACAGGAATCTAATTACCAACACAAACCCATCAAAATCCTAAAATATCCTTTCATTAAATTTTTTTTTTTTAAAAAAAAAAAAGAAAGAAAAGAGAATGCCTAAAGTCCAAAGGAAAAAAAAAAAAAAAAAAAAAAAAAAAAAAAATTAATTCCCAAATAAACAAGAAGAAGAAACAACAGAAACAGATTCTAAAATTTCAAATGAGTATAATTACAGATCCTTCATTAAGCAAACAAAAAGATCAGAGAAATCTACACACGTAGCCACCCACATAGAAAGCCATTGGAGTAAATCAAAAAAAAAAAAAGTCCTCTGCTTCCCATCTGTTTACTCTTATTCCCCTTTCCCACCATACAAAAAGATAATAGGCAGCAGAGGCATATATCCACCGTCGATCAGGTTTTAGTAGGTGGGGTCCCTCCGCCATCGGTTCCTGTTCCTCCTCCGCTCCCACCATTTCCTTCTCGAGGGACGAAGAAATCTTTAATATCTTTAATTATATTGTCTTTGATCTGGCCTCTCCGAGGAAATGGATTTCCATTGCAAGTCTTCGATGCCGAAGTTCCCCCCATTCCTCCAGGCATTCCGAAGAAAGAAGAAAAATGAGAGGGGGAAGGCTGTTTGGATGTATAGAAATAGATATAGAGAGGGAGAACTCTCAGGTCCATCCGGTTGAACCATCATCTATGGTCCACCAGGCTAACAACTTCCAAATTATCATATATGTATAAAATCCAACCCTTTCAATATGTAGATCACACTGTCGAAATCATCTTAGACAAAAATCAAGTCGATTCATTGATCATATTAGTAACACCATAGAAAGTAATATGTATCCATTAATAAATATCAAAATAAAAGTGTCATCTAATCTTTGATGTTCTGATTTTTGCATGCGACGGGTACAACGTACTGAACGCGTTGGATATTCCACTCATAAGAGAAGTTGGAGATTAACAGCTAGGCGTGCAGTATCTTACAAGTCTAACAGGTTGCACTAGAGACCAACTAAAGAGGCGGGGAGGACGCGGATTGCGGACTGCTTAGCTAGTTCCCTATAGAGCATTGAGTAAAGTCTGTGGGGCCCACGGTAATGTATATGTCTTATCCATGCCGTCCATCTGTTTTACTAGCTCATTATAGGGAATTAGCCAAAAATTGAAGCATATCCATAGCTCAAGCGTACCACAACACAGGAAACCGTGGAGTGATGATATGCACCGTTGAAAAGCTTTTAGGGCCCATAGTAATGTTTATTTGTCATCCAACCTTTTCATAAGTTTACGCAGACATAGATGAAGGGAAAAGAGAAATATTAGGATTATTCAGAGCTTCCGTGCCCTCAAGAAATTTTCAACGGTAGGCGTTCAATACCCTAGTGTGGTTCGGTTGAACCTTGGATTTGATTCAATTTTGAGCTCACGCCCTAAAATGATCTGGAAAAATGGATGGACAGTTTGGATAAAACATGTATTGTGTCACAGTGGGCCCATAAAGTTTACTCAAAAAGATACCCAATTTGGGCTGGATCTCAACAGGGATAAGAACCAAGCCACCATGCTTCTCTCTAAAATTTGATTCCCCTTGATCTGCTAATCCCTTTACTTTCTGAGGTCAGACACTATTGTTATTAGGTGTTTTGAAGGAATTTAAGACTTTTACCGAGGAAAATTTTCGTAGGTAAATAATTTTGACAAAATTTGTGCGAAAGTTAGATTCACGAAACTTTTACCTACGAAGTTTTTCGTAGGTAAAAAATTTTGCCAAAACTTTTACCGATGAATTGTATCGTAAGTAAAAATGTTCGAAACTTTTATAATGTTCACAAAACGTTTACCTACGAACTTTTTTGTAGGTAAAAAATATTTACGAAACTTTTACATACGAAAATTTTCGTAAGTAAAAGTCACAAAAATTCTTGATATACACCTATTACAATATATTTCATCATATTCTTCATAATATACCCCTATTATAATATATTTCATCATATTCACATTCACATGCATCTAAACACAAATTACGTACATCCATCCAAACATAAACAATCTTATCCATATCACATTATTCCACGCATAAATACATATAAGTTTAACATCATAAATAAAATATAAAAAATTATTTATAGACTATTTCCTGGTGGGGCTCACAACATTCAGTGTGGTCAACACATCGCCTAGGTTAGTGTGCACACACACCTAGGTCCTTACTCATGGCTTAATGGTAGATTCAAAATAGTTTCAATACAAGGTCACGAGTTCAAGTACCCATTATGGTCGTAAGTGACTCTGGTGTATGAGTGTGTGTTAAAAGAAAAAAGAAAGAAAGAAAATACTGATTTATCTTTTGGGTTGAGCCTAATGGTACTTGGTGATTTCTCATTAGGTAGAAATTATTATTAGTTGTTTTTAGAAAGGTGAAATTTGGCCACTTATAATTATATTAACATGATAAAATGTTGTACGTATATTTGTGTAGACACCATAAAATAAACAATCCTATGGAAAAAAAAATAAATGAAAAGAGAGAGAGAACATATGAGAGGTGATCCTTATCTCCTTTGATGGATTCAAGCCGCATGTGCCCTACCCAACTTCCTATAAGGAGAAGTTATATGGGTCTTGGAATAATGTTGGTGACAAATTCACCTTGTTTATTAATATTATCATATTGTGTTAGGACATGACTTTAAAAATGAGATAAATCCAAATCTCAAATAATGTATGCTATAAGAGATAGTGGAGATGGAAATAGATGCATTGTGATGCTTGACTCTGAGTATGCTTGCCAAAAAAGCAAGATTTTCTTGTTTGTTGCCATGTGATTGGGCTACATTATTATATACTACGTTTGATGCAGCAATGCTGGCAACGTTAATGATGACTAGGACTTGCAGTCACAATGCAAGAAAACGAGAAATTTTTATTTGTATCAACGGTAAGTAAAGGATCTAGATTCGTGATGCTCATATGTCATCCAAATTATTTATAAAGTCATTACCACTAAAATAAACTAAAAAAACACAAAAGTTTGTTGATCCTAAACTCTTATATCCCAAAGAAGGTTTGATTGTAGGCGTTCAATCTCTATTCTTATTTACCATGTGATTCACTTGAGTATGGATTTACTTTATTTTTGGGCACATGTCCTAACATAAGCTTATAAAATTAAAAGACAATGAATTTCTCAAGAATATCAGAGTGAGCCCCACCTAGATTCCACCTTGGTGGGGAACACACGCAATTCGAATCCCCTCTAACCACCTTCCATGCCTACAAAAGAGGATAAAAATCATCATAATAAGAGACAATAGCTAATGTCCTAACAAGGTATTCAATTGAAATCATACAGGAAATAGGCTATGAATAATCTACTTGTATAAGGATGATTCTTTAAGATTTTGTGTGGGTCCATTCAATCGGGTTCGGATCCGGGATCGGGTTTAGGTTTGGGTTTTCAAGTTTAGGTTTAGGTTTAGGTTAGGGAGTTGAGATTAAGATTAGGTGTAGGTTTAGGTTTAGGGATTTGAGAATACATTTAGGTTTTAGGTTTAGGTTAAGGTTATAGGTTTAGGTTTAGGTTATAAGTTTAGGTTATGGGGTTAGGTTTAGGTTAGGCTATAGGTTAAGGTTTATGTTATAAGTTTAGGTTATAGATTATAGGTTTAAGTTATATGTATAGGTTTATGTTAATGTTGTAGGTTATAGGTTTAGGTTAAGGTTACAGGTTATAGGTTATAGGTTATAGCTTTAGGGAATTGAGAATAGGTTAAGGTTTAGGTTTAGAAAATCGGGTTCGGATTCGGGATCGAGTTTAGGTTTGGGTTTTTAAGTTTAGGTTTAGGTTTAGGTTAGTGAGTTGAGATTAGGATTATGTGTAGGTTTAGGTTTAAGGATTTGAGAATACATTTAGGCTTTAAGTTTAGGTTTAGGTTATAAGTTATAGGTTATAAGTTTAAGTTATGTCACGCCCTAAACTCAGAAACAAGGCTCACAAAATTCTTGATCGCTGAATCCGCCGCTGCCTACCTCCATAGTACCCCATTCTCGGCTCCCGACACCCAAACACCAGGTTCCTATCATGAAATCCTACAAGGAGGATTTCAAACATAATTTGATTCGTAATGAGCATAACCATAAGCATAACCCACGAACAATAACCACAAGAACACCATCACAAAATTCACTCTGATAAAAAACTCTAAGTACAATACGTATGAAAGGGAAATACAAGATAATGAAAATAATAAAAACTCCAGAAGCTTGACTGCACACTCCAACTGCGGCGAGGCTATTGCAGCATCCTGACGTCACCTGCACGCATCAATCATGCATAAGCTTATAGAAAGTTTAGAGGGTGGTGTAAGTATGTGCATAGTATGAACGTACTCAGAATGCAATGCCAGAGTAATGTGGAATCATGCTGATGGGTATATGAAGGCAATCAGCCGTACCAAGGCTATGGGGTGTAAGATATGAATGTTATCGCCCATATCAAGACCATGCGATTCGAGATGCAACTCAAGCATGCCAATCCTCATCTAAATCCCCATACAGTTCATCAAATATCAGTACGGTTCTCATTCTGGATAATCACCGGGGCCTAGTACACTTTACGCCAACTTGTCGCCCCTATCTGAATGCACAACTGGGAGAGTGGAAGAGACTTCACTATCCGCCTGCCAATATGGGGCCCGGCTCGTCGATAGCAGACATATTCCTCAAGTTGGTCAAACTCAACCTAAAAGTTGCCCCCTCACTCGGGCAGGTAAGGTCACACTCCTTTTCAACTGACCACGACACAATGGGAGACGCGGCTTATAATATATGGCCCTCGCGCGCTCATGTGTCCACTCGGTCTAGACGTTGGAGTCATCCCCTGGTACCATCGTGTTTAAGGATTTTCACCCAGGGACATCTATGGTTCCTCGATGCTAGAAACAGTATTTTCGGTATCCAATCCAGCCATCCACGAGGTGTTTGTGGAGGCTATGACCCTGATGTCGCTAGGGCATACAATAATCACAATCACACAAATGCAAGTGCATGAATCACACTACTGGACATGCAACAATCCTACATGTACCGCGCGCTCATGAAGGGTAACTCCGCCTATCAGGGAGCCCATAAACAATCTACCCGAAGACATATGCTATGATCAGTCACTCCTCATATGATGCCTATGAGCATGAATCATGGATATATACTAAACATGTTATATGGTGATAGACTCTGTTCATAACGAAGATGGGCCTAGACGGCCTACACACTACAAGTATGAGCCTATTAATGAGCCCTAAGGAGACTGACAATGCGGACATTTAACCAACATCATCCTTACAATGTGGACATCAAACCATCATTGCCCCCAAGGCACAGCCTGCCCTGAACATCATTACATAAACCATGGTGGAATCATACATTGCAATGGGCCTTATGTACATCCCGTTAGGCCTTGACCCAAGGGCTCCAAATATATCAAATGGGCCGTATCACATGGGCCTCATATATATCCAGGTGAGCCTTAACATCAAGCCTCATATATCACCTCGGGCCTAATCAAAATGGGTCGAAACAATGGGCCGAATCAACTAGGCTAAGTCGAATGGGCCGAGTTGAATGGGCCGAGTTCAAATAGGCCGAACCAATCTCATCTATTTTTAAGAATCAATATATAAAATGAATCATATCAAAAGATCAACTGGACCATACAATCACTAACAATGGAGATAATGATTTTTCCATGGTTAAATTTTTGTGGGCCCCATCATATGGTTTATTCCCCATCCAGCCTATTCATAAAGTCACAAAGACCTGGATTTAGAGAAAAACAAATATCGTAATGGTCCCAACTTGATAGCCCAAGGGCTTTAATGGTGGGCATTCAAACCCACAGTTTTCTATAATGTGGTCCACCTGATCTTAGATCTATCTCATTTTTGAACTCAAGCCTTAAAATGAGCTTTCAAAGTGGTTGGACGGCTTGGATGTAACACATGCATCATGGTGGGTCCCACCGTCCAGTGATGTGGATAGTGTGGATAGAACACATATATCATTGGGTCCCATGTGGGGCCCACCATAATGTTTATTCTCCATCCACCAGTTGGTTAGGTCACACAGACCTGAATAAAGAGGAAAAACAAAATTCATAATGATCCAAAACTTCTGACCCAAAAGGGTTTCAATGGCAAACGTTCAATCCACTGTTTCCTCTGACGTGGGCCGCCTGAGTCATGTACATGGCTAATTTTTGGGGTGGCCTGTTGCCCTAAGGGGGGCCCACCAAATGCAAGGTGTTGATGTTCAAAACACATCACAATGGGGCCCATGACTGGGACCCACGGTCCCAGGCCATTCACGTCATGACAGCGTACGATGCTACCTGCGCATCCTCAGGTAGCAGCAATGTCCGACTGCACTGATGTTTTATTTATTTATTTATTTATTTTTGGTTTATTTGGGAATTTTTGTAGGTAGGGCCCACATCAGGAGAATCCACCCAGTCCATTGGTTGCTATGGCTCAAAACAAGCCAAACAAGCCTAATATTTGGCATGTTTTGGTGCGTAGAAAGGTCAAAGTGAATTTTAACAGTAAAAACTACTGTTTTATATGCTATGGCCCGCCAGATAATCAGATTGGCTTCATTTTTCAGCTCAACGCTTAAAATAAGCTAATAAATAAGATGGACGGTGTGGATTTGATCCTTACATCAAGGTGGGGCCTGCATGAACAACCCATCCCAAAAGCTCAAATATATATTATATTATTATATATATTTTTTTGTTAGCTTGCTAGTACACATCCATGTCAATACACGCGCTCCATGTTAGCCACACCCTATTGTCATGACGTCTAACGTCTAGGGACGCTGGACGGCATGGATAAACACAGGCATCATGGTGGTTCCCACATGTACGTGGCCCACCTGTTTGGATCAACATGATATTTGTGTTTTTCCTTCCATCCAGACCTGCCAACGGGCTAGACGGTGTAGATCCAATACATCCGTCAGGTGGGTCCCATGAAGGTGAATGACATTGCTAAAATATACACTTCATGGTGGGCCACACATACAACTACACTATCATCCATTAAAGAGAGAGAGAGAGAGAGAGAGAGAGAGAGAGACAGTGTTGGAGGGCCCCCACTACTATCGGCCTCTCATGGTTACATTACATACATCAAAATGGGTCCCACCTATAAGTGGGCGCTAAAATTAAGAATTAAAGGTGGATCACCCACCTATTGGCCTCTTTCTCGCTCCCTTAGCCTCCTTAGCTCCTATGCTCACCTTTTGACGGTGGATGATAGAGTTTTGATGGTGGGGATGAGAGATGAGAGGATGGGCCACACTTATTATTTTGGGAGAGTTTGGGGAGGCTTGGACGTATGGAATTTCTTGCTTAGGAGATTTTTTTTTGAGAAAAGAGGGAGAGAGAAGTGATGGGATGATAAGAGGTGGAGTGATGGGTGATGGTGTTGTAAGAAAGGGATGGGTGGAGAGAGAGAGAGAGAGAGAGAGAGAGAGAGAGAGAGATATTTGACTTTGGGAATGGGAAGGGATGGGTTGCTGTACTTGGAGTATGAAGTGTACTTGACATTGATTGATAGATTGATTGATGAGGCATGTTATAGAGATTCTCTCGGAATTCGTAACGCGCGACGTATCTTCGAAATGAACGCGGGCTCACATCTTCTAACCTGGGTATCGGATTGGTGCGTGAGTTACGACGTTGAAACCGTGGCGACGGTGCGGTTGTTAAGATACAAGTTTCGGGTCGAGCTGACTTTGGTATGCAAGACTCGGCTTAGGATCATGCGTAAACGTCGGATATGGGTCGAGGGTTGCTGGAATTCGACCGAAATGACCGCAGAAGCCTATGGAACGGTACGGTCTAGGATACGAGCCTTACAACTCTCCCCTCCAAGTAAAAATTTCATCCTCAAAATTTACACAATCATTGCAAGTAAACATAACTCATAATAGGAGAGGAAACAAGCATCGTCATATAAAATCAGAGACAACATACACTCAATCATCAAAGAAATGGGGATAGCCCTCTCGAATCTCGGCCTCGCGCTCCCAAGATGCCTCATCAACAAAATGGTGACCTCACTAAACCATCACCTAGGGGATGACCTTAGTTTGGAGGACCTGCTCCTTCCGATCAAGAATACCAACTCGCTGCTTAATGTAAGAAGCATCCTCACGAACCTCCAGTGGCTGCCAATCAATAACAGGAACGACGTCTGACCCACACTTCCTCAGCATAGAGACGTGGAAAATGTTGTGGATGCCAGACAACTGAGATGGTAAGGCAAGCCGATAGGCCACGGCACCAACGCGCCCAGTGATCTCAAAAGGTCCTATAAATCTCGGGGCAAGCTTGCCCTTCGCTCCAAAACGAACTACGCCCTTCATGGGCAAGACCTTGAGATACACATGGTCCCCTATATCAAACTCTAAGGGGCGACGCCAGCGATCAGCAAAACTCTTCTACTGGCTCTGAGTTGTGCGCATCCTTTGCTGATGATATCGATAGCCTCTGACGTCTGTTGCACAAGCTCGGGACTTAAGAGACGCCGCTCTCCGACCTCGGTCCAATAACTCAGAGATCTGCATGGTTTGACATATAATGCCTCAAAAGGAGTCATACCAATGGTCGCCTGATAGCTTTTGTTATATGTGAATTCAGCCAATCGCAGATGCTCATCTCAGCTACCCCCGAAATTAATCGCACAAGCCCGATGCATATCCTTAAAGATTTGATTGACCTTATCGGTCTGACCATCGGTTTGCGGATGATACGCGGTACTGAGCTACAAATCGGTGCCCATCACTCTCTGAAAGCTCCTCCAGAACTAAGACGTGAACCTCGGGTCTCGGTTAGAAACGATCGAGACTGGAACGTTGTGCAGTCTCACAATCTCCTCGATGAATAACCTTGTAAATCTGTCCAAAGGCTAAGTCGCATGAATCGCAAGAAATTGTGCCAACTTCGTTAGACGATCAACGACGACCCAAATGGCTTCGTGACCGCGTTAAGTCCTCACCAAGCCCATGATAAAATCTATCGACACATGCACCCACTTCCATGTCGGGACGCTCAATGACTGCAATGGACCAGGGTGTCTCTGTTGATCGGCCTTGACATGCTGGCATATGTCACACTCAGCTACAAAACTGGCGATCTAACGCTTCATCCCCACCTAAAAATATTGTCTCCTCATATCACAGTATATTTTCATCAGGCCAGGGTGGATAGAAAATCGCGATCGACGTGTCTCGGTCATAAGATCTCTGCGCAACTCAGGAATATCCGAGACACACAATTGGCCTCTGAAACGAAGTCCACCATCAATTCTAATATGCCAATTTGTCTGACTCTATGATGCTGCCTCTGCTCAGTAATCTTGCACTGACTCATCTGTCTGTTGAGCCTCGATCACCCTTGTGATAAGAAAGGGTTGAATCGACAGGCTCGATAACTAAACAATAGAAAACTGCAAACCAAAATTGAAGTTGTACTCTGCTATATCCTCGAGCATCCTCCACTCCTAAATCATCATATGTGTCACCAGGCCTCGTGGCTGATGGCTGAAGGCATCCTTCACCACGTTCACCTTGCCTGGGTAGTACTAGAAGTCAAAATCATAGTCCTTCAGAAGCTCCATCCAGCGTATCTGCCTCATGTTCAGCTTAGACTAAGAGAATAGGTACTTCAAGATCTTATGGTTAGATAAGAGCTTGAACTTGACCACATAGAGATAGTGTCTCCACACCTTCAGTGCGAAGACGACTGCTGCCGGCTCCAAATCGTACATGGGGTAGTTCAGCTCATGGACCTTGAGCTGATGAGATGTGAAGGTGACAGGCCTGTCGTGCTGCATCAGGACAACACCTAACCAATACGTAAGGCATTAGTAAATACAACAAATCCATTACTCCCATAAGAAAGAGTGAGGATAGGAGAGGACGTTAAACAGTCCTTCAGCTCCACGAGTGCTTACTCACATGCGTCGCTTTAAATAAACTCTGCGCCCTTCCGAGTCAACCTGGTCAACGGGGCTGCAATACGAGAGAAACCCTTAAAGAAATGCTGATAATATCCCGCTAAACTAAGGAAACTGCGGATCTCGGATGCAGTCGTAGGCTGGTCCCACTAACGCACTGCCTCAACCTTCGAGGGGTCCACTGTGACACCCTCCCTCATCACCACTTGACCGAGGAATCTCACCTCCTCCTGCAAGAACTCACACTTCTCTGGCTTCGCATACAACTGGTGGGCACGGCGGGTCTGCAGAATGATATCCAGATGCTGCATATGGTCCTTACGGGTCCTCGAATATATTAGAATGTCGTCGATGAATACCACAACAAATCAATCGAGATATGGATGGAAGACCTCATTCATCAACTGCATGAAGACCACGGGTGCATTGGTCAGTCCGAAGGACATGACTTGAAACTCAAAATGACCATAACGCGTCCTGAAGGCCGTCTTTGGGATGTCCTCCTCTTGGACCCGAATCTGATGATAAACAGAATGCAAGTCAATCTTTGAAAAGAACTGTGCACCCTGTAGCTGATCAAACAAATCATCTATCCTCGGGAGTGGGTACTTGTTCTTGATCGTGACCCGGTTGAGCTCGCAGTAATCCACGCACAGCCTCAACGAGCTATCCTTCTTCCTGACGAAGAGTACAATGCTCCCCACGGAGAACTGGTCGGATGGATGAATCCCAACTCACGCAACTCGTCCAACTGTTACTGCATCTCACGCAACTCCATCATTGCCATACGGTATAGGGCCTTAGAGATAGACACTGTACCGGGCACAAGATCGATCTGGAACTCAATATGACGGCGCGACGACAATCTCGGAATCTCCTGAAACATGTCGGGGAAGTCACAGACAATTAGCAACCGATGAATATAAGCGGTAATAGGCTTCTCAACGGCACAGGACATTAAGTAAGACAATGGCTCTCCTCTAAGCTCAACAACAAATTGAAATTGTGGCAAGCCTGGTATGCAGAACGTGACTATCCACGCAGAACAGTCCAAGATGACACAGTACTCGGCAAGTCAATCCATACCCAAGATAACGTCAAAATCTGACATCGGTAGCACGTATAAGTTAGTGGGCAAGAAAATCTCTCCCACTAACATGAGGCAAGATGAACAGAAGTGGCCTAATACTGTAGTCTTCCCAAGGGCGTCGATATGGTCAACCCCTCTTGAGCGAACTCTGTCAGCAATCCAGTCGAACGGTAGAATCCCTTGGACATAAATGAGTGTGAAGCACCAGAATCAAATAAAACTCGAGCGACGCATGCAGAGACTGAAAGTATACCCTCAATGACTCCTCCGGATGTCTACGGGTCCTGCTGAGCTGCGTAGAATCTACCCTGAGTTGGTTGGGGAGGTGCCTGTCCCATCAGAGGATGCTACTGCTGCTGATGTCGCTGAGGCGCTTGAAACTACTGCCTCTGCTGTTGTGGCCTCGAAGGCTGGTGCTGATACTCCTGTTGAGGGGGTGTCGGTGGTGGGATCTGCTGTCGCTGCTACTGCGGAGGCTGCTGCGGTGCTCTTAGCTGCTGTTGTTGAGGTCGAGGACACTCCTACCTACGATGCCCTATCCAACTGCATCCATAATAGGTATCAGAAAACTGCCTCTGAGGTGGTGCAGCTAGAGGTGTTAATGGTGCTGCTGGTGCTCTGGCGGATGGGTGGCTCCTTTATTCTGCGGTTGTTGATGCTGCTGGGAACTACTAGAGGGGACCTACCTCTTCCGACCTCTCCTCTGATCTCGATTGCTCTGTATGCTGGCCTACTGTCTCATAAATTTAAGCCCTCCGTACTACCACCTAAAAGGTCGGGAGCTCATGCCCAATAACACGGCCTCGAAGACCGTAACGTAAACTATTCTCAAAATGGGGGGCCTTCCGCCCCTTATCATTAACTAAATATGGTGCGAACCTCGATGGTGCCATGAAACGGGCCGCGTACTGCGCCACCGACATGTCTCCCTGCACCAAGGTCTCAAACTCTAGTGCTCTCTGACGACGAATGTGGTCAGGGAAGTACTACTACTCAAATCGATCAATGAAATCCTCCTATGTCCAGACATAATCAGGTCCTGCAACACTAGTAACGGAGGTCCACTAGTGCTCGGCCTCACCTTGGAGAAGAAATACCGCCAACCAGACTCGCTGCTGGGTCGTACATGCCATCATATCAAAAATCTTCTTCACATCGGAGCGCCATCTCTCGGCTGCAGTCGGATCTGGCTCGCCTTGGAAATGCAGATGATCGAGCTGTCTGAACTCTCGAAGAAGGGTGCTCACACACTCCTGCTCTGCCTGTGCAGGTGAAACAACTGGGTGCCTATCCTGTCCCTGAAGCGCAGCCGTCACAACCTGTAACATCTGTTGTAACTGAGAGGTATTCATTGGTACGGTCGGATCTGCACCGGTCTCTGGTGGAGGAATGACATCGTCAGGGTGGGG
Organism: Magnolia sinica; assembly: GCF_029962835.1. NCBI lineage: Eukaryota > Viridiplantae > Streptophyta > Magnoliopsida > Magnoliales > Magnoliaceae > Magnolia > Magnolia sinica. The sequence continues at coordinate 31,082,814 of NC_080580.1, forward strand.
AGTAGGGATCTTAAGGGGTGGAACGGGAGTCGCAAGTAGTAAAGCTGGAGCCTTAGGTGGTGGAGCGGGGTGTGCTCAAGTCGCTCTCCTGGGCAGCATGTCCTATAGGAAGAATAAGGATGTCAATCAACCTTGAGAATCACACGTTAGGAAACTCAATTGGAAGGTTACGCACCCGGATCCTAATCGTCCTAAACTCATAGATATTATTCTTAGTTATTCCTAACTTATGCTCTGATACCAACTTCTGTCACGCCCCAAACTTGGAAACGGGCTCACAAAATTTTTAATCGCCGAATCCGGCGCCTACAGCTTCCATAGTTCCCCATTCTCGGCTCCCGGCACCCAAACACCAAGTTCCGATCCTGGGATCCTATAAGGAGGATTTCAAATATAATTTAATTCGTAATGAGCATAACCATAAGCATAACCCACGAACAATAATCACAAGAACACCATCACAAAATTCACTATGATCAAAAACTCTGGGTCCAATACGTATGAAAGGAAAATACAAGATAATGAAAATAACAAAAACTCTAGAAGCTCGACTACACACTCCAATTGCGGAGAGGCTGTGATTGCGTCCTGGCGTCACCTACATGCATCAATCGTGCATAAGCTTATAGAAAGCTTAGAGGGTGTGTAAGTATGTGCGTAGCATGAGCATGCTTAGAATGCAATGCCAGAGTAATGCGGAATCATGCTGATGGGTACATGAATGCAATCAGCCATACCAAGGCTATATAGTGCAAGATATGAATGCTATCGGCCCTATTAAGACCATGCGATGCGAGATGCAATTCAAGCATGCTAATCCTCATCCAAATCCTCATACAACTCATCAAATATCAGTACGGTTCTCATTCTAGATAATCACCGGGGCCTATTATACTCTACGCCAGCTTGCCGCCCCTATCCGAACGCATAACTGGGAGAGTGGAAGAGACCTTACTATCCACTTGCTAATATCGGGCCCGGCTCGTCGATAGCGGACCTATTCCTCAAGTTGGTCAAACTCAACCTAGAAATTGTCCCCTCACTCAGGCGGATAAGGTCACACCCCTTTCCAATTGACCACAACACAATGGGAGACACGACCTACTGGTATACGGCCCTTGCGCGCTCATGTATCCAGTCGGTCTCGACGTTGGAGTCATCCTCTGGTACCATCGGGTTTAAGGATTTTCACCCAAGGACATTTATGGTGCCCCGATGGTAGAAACAATTTTTTCGGTATCCAATCTAGTCATCCACGAGGTGTCTGTGGAGGCTATGGCCCTGATGTCGCTAGGGCATACAATAATCACAATCACATAAATGCAAATGCATAAATCACTCTACCAGACATGCAACAATCCTACTCGTACCGCGCGCTCATGAAGGGCAAATTCGCCTATCAGGGAGCCCATAAACAATTTACCTAAAGACATATGCTATGATCAGTCACTCCTCATATCAAGCATACATATGATGTGTATGAGCATGAATCATGGATCTATACTAAACATGTTATATAGTGATGGACTCATTCATAATGAATGTGGGCTTAGACAGCCTACACACTACAAGTATGGGCTTATCAATGGGCCCTAGGGAGAGTGACAATGTGGAGATTTAACCAACATCATCCTTACAATTTAGACATCAAACCATCATTGCTCCCAAGGCACAGCCTGTCCTGAGCATTTTTACATAAACCATGGTGGAATCACACATTGCAATGGGCCTTATGTACATCGTGTTGGGCCTCGACCTAAGGGCTCCAAATACATCAAATGGGCTGCATCACATGGGCCTCATATATATCAAGGTGGGCCTCAACATCGAGCCTCATATATCACGTCGAGCCTAATCAAAATGGGCCGAAACAATGGGCCGAATCAATTGGGCCAAGTTGAATGGGCCGAGTTGAAAGGGCCTAATCGAATGGGCTGAGTTCAAATAGGCTGAACCCATCTCATCTATTTTTAGGAATCAATATATAAAATGAATCATATCAAAAGATCAACTGGACCATACAATCACTAACAGTGGAGATAATAATTTTTCCACGGTTAAATTCCTGTGGGTCCCATCATATGGTTTATTCCCCATCTAGCCTATTCATAAAGTCACAAAGACCTGGATTTAGAGAAAAATAAATATTGTAATGGTCCCAACTTAGTAGTCCAAGGGCTTTAATGGTGGGCATTCAAACCCACAGTTTTCTATAATGTGGTCCACCGGATCCTAGATCTGTCTCATCTTTTAACTCAAGCCTTAAAATGAGCTTTTAAAGTGGTTGGACGGCTTGGATGCAACACATGCATCATGGTGGGTCCCACCGTTCAGTGATGTGGACGGTGTAGATAGAACACATATCATTGGGTCCCACGCGGGGCCCACCATAATGTTTATTCTCCATCCACCAGTTGGTAAGGTCACACGAACCCGGATAAAGAGGAAAAACAAACTTCATAATGATCCAAAACTTCTGACCCAAAAGGGTTTCAATGGCAGACGTTCAATCCACTGTTTCCTATGATGTGGGCCACCTAAGTCACATACATGGCTGATTTTTGGGGTGGTCTGCTACCCTAAGGCGGGCCTACTAAATGCAAGGTGTTGATGTTTAAAACACATCACAGTGGGGCTCATGCTGGGACCCACCGTCCCAGGCCATTCATGTCATGGCAGCGCACAACACTACCTGTGCGTCCTCAGGCAGCAGCAGTGTCCGGCTGCATTGATGTTTTATTTATTTATTTTGTTTTTGGTTTATTTGGGGTTTTTTGTAGGTGGGGCCTGCATCAGGAGAATCCTCCCTATCCACTAGCTCCTCTGGCTCAAGACAAGCCAAACAAGCCCAATATTTGGTATGTTTCGGTGCGTAGAAAGGTCAAAGTGAATTTTAACGGTGAAAACTACTGTTTTTTATGCTATGGCCCGCCAGATAATCAGATTGGCTTCATTTTTCAACTCAACGCCTAAAATGAGCTAAGAAATAGGATGGACGGTGTGGATTTGATCCTTACATCAAGGTGGGGCCTGCGTGAACAACCCACCCCAAAAGCTCAAATATTTATTATATTATTATATATATTTTTTTATTAGCTTGCTAGTACACATCTATGTCAGTACATGCGCTCCATGTTAACCACACCCTATTGTCATGACGTCTAGCTTCTAGGGACGCTGGACGACATGGATAAACACATGCATCATGGTGGGTCCCACATGTACGTGGCCCACCTGTTTGGATCAATATGATATTTGTGTTTCTCCTTCCATCCAGACCCGCTAACAGGCTGGATGGTGTAGATCCAATACATCTGTCAGGTGGGTCCCATGAAGGTGAATGGCATGGCTAAAATATACACTTCATGGTGGGCCACACATACAACCACACCATCATCCATACAAGAGAGATAGAGAGAAAGAGGGAGAGAGAGAGAGGGAGAGAGAGAGAGACGGTGATGAAGGGGCCCCGCCACTATGGGCCCTTCATGGTTACATCACATATATCAAAATGGGTCCCACCTACAAGTGGGCCCTAAAATTAAGAATCAACGGTGGATCACCCACCTATTGGCCTCCTTTCTCCCTTAACCTCCTTAGCTTCTATACTCAACTTTTGATGGTGGATGATGGAGTTTTGATGGTGGGGATGAGAGATGAGAGGGTGGGCCATACTTGTTGTTTTGGGAGAGTTTGGGGAGGCTTAGATGTATGGAATTTCTTGCTTGGGAGATTTTTTTTTTGAGAAATGAGGGAGAGAGAAGTGATGGGATGATAAGAGGTGATGAAGTGATGGGTGATGGGTGATGGTGTTGTAAGAAAGGGATGGGTGGAGAGAGAGAGAGAGAGAGAGAGAGAGAGAGAGAGAGAGAGAGAGTTGACTTTAGGAATGGGAAGGGATGGGTTATTGTACTTGGGGTATAGAGTGTACTTGACAATAATTGATTGATTGATTGATGGGACATGTTGTAGAGATTCTCTTAGAATTTGTAACACGCGGCGTTTGTTCGAAATGAACTCGGACCCACATCTTCTGACCTGGGTATCGGATCGTTGCGCGAGTCGCGGTGTTGGAACTGCGGCGACGGCATGGTCGCTAAGAAACAAGTTTCGGGTCGAGCCGACTTTGGTATGCAGGACTCGGCTTAGGATTATGCGCAAACGTCAGATACGGGTCGAGGGTTGCCGGAATTCGACTGGAAGGACCGTGGAAGCCTACGGAATGGTACGATATAGGATACGGGCCTTACAGGTTATATGTTTAGATTTAGGTTATAGGTATAGATTTAGGTTAACGTTGTAGGTTATAGGTTTAGGTTTAGGTTTTAGGTTTAGGTTAAGGTTTAGTTTTAGGTTAAGGTTATAGGTTTAAGTTCAGGTTTAGGTTATGGTTAAGGTTAAGCTTAAGGTATAGGTTTAGGTTATAGGTTATAGGTTTAGGGAATTGAGAATAGGTTAAGGTTTAGGTTTAGAAAATCGAGTTCGGGTTCAGGATCAGGTTTAGGTTTGGGTTTTTGAGTTTAGGTTAAGGTTTAGGTTCGGGAGTTGAGATTAGGATTAGGTGTAGGTTTAGGTTTAGAGATTTGAGAATACATTTAGGTTTTAGGTTTAGGCTATGGGTTTAGGTTTAGGTTATAAGTGTAGGTTATAGGTTTAGGTTTAGGTTAGGTTATAGGTTAAGGTTTAGAGAATTGAGTTTAGGTTATAGGTTATAGGCTTAGTTTATAGGTTATAGGTTATAGGTTAAGGTTTAGGTTATATGTTAAGGTTTAAGTTTAGGTTATAGGTTTTGGGATTTGAGAATAGGTTTAGGTTAAGGTTATAGGTTATAGGTTTATGTTAATGTTGTAGGTTATAGGTTTAGGTTTAGGGATTTGAGAATATATTTAGGTTTTAGGTTTAGGTTTAGGTTTTAGGTTTAGGTTATAGGTTTAGGTTTTAGGTTTAAGTTTAGGTTATAAGTGTAGGTTATAGGTTTAGGTTTAGGTTAGGTTATAGGTTAAGGTTTAGGGAATTGAGTTTAGTTTATAGGTTATAGGTTTAGATTATAAGTTATAGGTTATAGGTTAAGGTTATAGGTTATAGCTCTAGGGAATTGAAAATACATTTACGTTTTAGGTTTAGGTTTAGGTTTTATGTTTAGGTTAAGGTTTAGGTTATAAGTGTAGGTTATAGGTTTAGGTTTAGGTTAGGTTATAGGTTAAGGTTTAGGGAATTGAGTTTAAGTTATAGGTTATAGGTTTTGGGATTTGAGAATAGGTTTAGGTTATAGGTATAGGTTTAGGTTAATGTTGTAGGTTATAGGTTTAGGTTATAGGTTATAGCTTTAAGGAATTAAGAATAGGTTTACATTTAAGTTTAGGAAATCGGGTTCGGGATCGGGTTTAGGTTTGGGTTTTCAAGTTTAGGTTTAGGTTTAGGTTAGGGAGTTGAGATTAGGATTAGGTGTAGGTTTAGGTTTAGGGATTTGAGAATACATTTAGGTTTTAGGTTTAGGTTTAGGTTATAGGTTATAGGTTATAGGTTTAGGTTTAAGTTTAGGTTTAGGTTATAAGTTATATGTTATAGGTTCAGGGAATTGAGAATAGGTTAAGGTTTAGGTTTAGGAAATCGGGTTCGGGTTTAGGTTTGGGTTTTCAAGTTTAGGTTTAGGTTTAGGTTAGGGAGTTGAGATTAGGATTAGGTATATGTATAGGTTTAGGGAATTGAGAATACATTTAGGTTTTAGGTTTAAGTTTAGGTTTTAGGTTATAAGTTTAGGTTTAGGTTAAGGTTAGGCTATAGGTTATATGTTTAGGTTATAAGTTATAGGTTATAGGTTAGGGTTAAGGTCATAGGTTTTGGGATTTGATAATAGGTTTAGGTTTCGGTTTAGGTTAAGCTGATATTTATGTTATTCCTTCTTCAGGTCTAGGTCTGTGTGAACTTACCAATAGGTTAGATCTCAAATAACCATCATGGTGAATCCACTACGCCAAAACTGCGAAAAAAGGATGGTCCAAAATCGTCTCAAATGACCAAAAAGGACAGTCATGGACCATCGCAAGGGCCGTCAAATTTTGACATGTTGTATTACTTAAAGGACGGTCAAAAACCGTCCTTAAAAAGGACGGTCCTGGACCGTCTCTTATGAGCCTTTAAAGGACAGCCATCGACAGTCCTTTTTAAGGACAGTCATGGACCATCCTTAAAAAGGACTGTCATAGACCATCTCTGATGAGCCTTCAAAGGACGACTATAGACCGTCCTTAAAAAGGAGTGTCATGGACCATCTCTTATCGCCATTCAAGGGACTGCTATGGACTGTCCTTTAAAAGGACTATCATGAACCGTCTCTTATGAGCCTTCAAAGGACGGCCACAAACCATCCTTAAAAAGGACTGTCATGGACCGTCCCTTATGAGCCTTCAAAGCACATTTTTAAATTTGAGAGGATCACCTGTTACAATATATTTCATCGTATTCTTCCTGATATACACCTGTTATATAATATATTTCATCATATTAACATTCATATCCATCTAAACCCAAACTACGTTAATCCAACATAAACTACATTCATCCAGACATAAACTACATCTATCCAAACACAAATAATCTTATCCACATTCATTCATCCACACATAAATACATATAAGTTTAACTTCATAAATAAAAAAAGGAAAAAAATCAGCAACAATTTTCCTTTTGTGTCTTTCATCTGAAAAAAATAATATTAAACCAACAAAACATTATAATTCAGAATCATGAAGAATTGCATAAACTTCTTCCAAAAAAGTGGGCACTTTTTAAAAATAAAATCGATCATTAAAATAAAACTAATGCAAGAAAATAATGCAAAAAAGTGTTTCAATTCAAGTTAATAGAAACAACAACAAAAATTAAAACTTTGTAAAAAGGGGCATGTGTTAAAAGAGATACATTCTTGTTTCTTGCCATGTGATTGGGCTGTATTATTACAGCAATTGGGTTTCGGTTCGGGATCGGGTTTAGGTTTGGGTTTTCAAGTTTAGGTTTAGGTTAGGGAGTTGAGATCAGGATTAGGTGTAGGTCTAGGTTTAAGGATTTGATAATACATTTAGGTTAAAGGTTTAGGTTTTGGTTTTGGGTTTTAGGTTTTAGGTTTAGGATTAGGTTTAGGTTATAGGTTATAGGTTATAGGTTAAGATTTAGGTTATAGGTTTTGGTTTAGGTTAAGGTTTAGGTTTAGGTTATAGGTTTAGGTTAAGGTTTAGGTTTTAGTTATAGGTTATAGTATATAGGTTATAGCTTTAGGGAATTGAGAATAGGTTAAGGTTAAGGTTTAGGTTTAGGAAATCGGGTCCGGGTTCGGAATCGGGTTTAGGTTTGAGTTTTCAAGTTTAGGTTTAAGTTTAGGTTATGGAGTTGAGATTAGGATTAGGTGTAGATTTAGGTTTAAGGATTTGAGAATACATTTCGATTTTAGGTTTAGGTTTAAGTTTAGGTTATGGAATTGAGATTAGGATTAGGTGTAGGTTTAGGTTTAAGTTTTAGGCTTAGGTTTAGGTTATAAGTTTAGGTTAAAAGTGCAGGTAATAGGTTTAGGTTTAGGTTAGGTTATAGGTTAAGGTTTAGGGAATTGAGAATAGGTTAAGGTTTAGGCTTAGGTTAGGGAGTTGAGGTTAGGATTAGGTGTAGGTTTAGGTTTAGGGATTCGAGAATACATTTAGGTTTTAGGTTTAGGTTTAGGTTATAGGTTATTGGTTTAGGTTAAGGTTTAGGTTTAGGTTTAGGTTTATGTTATAAGCTATAGGTTTAGGGAATTGAGAATAGGTTAAGGTTTAGGTTTAGGAAATCGGGTTCGGGTTCGGGATCGGGTTTAGGTTTGGGTTTTCAAGTTTAGGTTTAGGTTTAGGTTAGGGAGTTGAGATTAGGATTAGGTGTAGGTTTAGGTTTAGGGATTTGAGAATACATTAGGTTTTAGGTTTAGGTTTAGGTTATATGTTATATAGGTTTAGGTTTAGGTTATAAGCTATAGGTTTAGGGAATTGAGAATAGGTTAAGGTTTAGGTTTAGGAAATCGGGTTCGGGTTCGAGATCGGGTTTAGGTTTGGGTTTTCAAGTTTAAGTTTAGGTTTAGGTTAGGGAGTTGAGATTAGGATTAGGTGTAGGTTTAGGTTTAGGGAATTGAGAATACATTAAGGTTTAGGTTTAGGAAATCGGGTTCGGGTTCGGGATCGGGTTTAGGTTTTGGTTTTCAAGTTTAGGTTTAGGTTTAGGTTAGGGAGTTGAGATTAGGATTAGGTGTAGGTTAAGGTTTAGGAATTTGAGTATACTTTTAGTTTTTAGGTTTTGGTTAAGGTTATAGGTTATAGGTTTAGGTTAAGGTATATGTTTATGTTTCGGTTTAGGTTATAAGTAATAGGTTTAGGGAATTGAGAATAGGTTAAGGTTTAGGTTTAGGAAATCGGGTTCGGGTTCGGGATCGGGTTTAGGTTTTGGTTTTCAAGTTTAGGTTTAGGTTTAGGTTAGGGAGTTGAGATTAGGATTGGGTGTAGGTCTGACTCGGTAACCGGACTCTCAAGGAACCCGATGGCCGGTTCTGGCCGCAACAGCCTCCGTAGTACCCCATTCTCGGCTCCTGAAGCAGGTTCCGATCCTGGGATCCTACAAGGAGGATTTCCATAACAATATAACCATTTCCAATACGAGCATACCCAAGATCACAACAAGTAAATCTGAGAATAAAAAAGGCACATATCACAAAATCCACTAAGAATTTGAACTTTTACAAGTTTACATGAGGTCCAAAAGGACATACATAAGATAATAGAAGAAAGAAAGGAAGGATGCAATACTGGGTCCTCAAGCTCAGCTCTAATCCAAACTCTGCCACTGCGACGCCTGCCTAAGATCTCCTGCACGCATCAATCGTGCATAAGCTTATAGAAAGCTTAGAGGGTGGTGTAAGTGTGTGATAATAGTGCACAGAAGAATAATAGGAGATACAGGAAGGAGACATGTTCAATGAGAATATCACTAGCCTTACCAAGGCTTATCATGAATATGATGCAATGAGTACTGGACGCCATACCAAGGCAATGCATGAAGGGGCTTACATAACCAATACTAATGCGATGCAAGTAATGCCAGTGTTCATAACCAAACCGTATGTCAAGTATATTTCCAATCATAAGGAAATCACCGGGGTCCATTACACTCCAAACCGCTCTCTACACCCGCACAGTCAAACGAGCGTAAGAGACCTCACTACCCGCTTTGTGGACAACCAATCACCAGCAAGGCCCGACGGTAGCGGACCCATTCACGAGCTGGTCGACTCGGCCTAGCAATGCCCTCTTACATCAAGGCTAGTAAGGCCACACCCCTATCCAACCGACTACACGACAGTGGGAGTCGCGGCCTAATAGTATAAGGCCCTCGTGCGCTCATATATTCCACTCGGTCACGGCGTTGGAGCAGATCCTTGGTACCATGGAAGTTTTAGAAATTTCACCCATGGGCATCCTATGCACCCGATGCTCAAGTAACATTTCCGGTGTCCAAACATGGCCATCCACGATGTATCTGTGGAGGCTACAACCCCGATGAAGCAAGGGTGATAATGCTCATATATTATGCAATGCCGATGCATGAATCACACAATCAACTATGCATCAATTCCAAGCATCCAACATGCTCAAGAGGGAATATTACGTCCCTCGGGAAGACAACATGCAATGCCCAATGACACAATCATAACCACACACACAGTGTCATCCAAGCATACAATGATGCACATGGGCCATGAAGATGGGTCTAGGCGCATTATGCGGCGATATACAAAGTAAATTACATTCCTCCTATCCAAGAAGGAATCAAGACTAGGTACTTAGACAATATCCATAAGGAATCCCACCTTTAGTGGGGGCCCATTTACAGGGTAGCCCACAAGACTAAGCATACAACTACGGGTCTAAGTAATATAGAAATGAGCCTAGCAACTGCCTAATATAAGTATCCAATCACTTTTATATAATTCCGGTCCTAGAGGGGTCCATAATGGGGACATTTAACCACCATTCCCCAAAAGGCATATCTACCATGAACTATATGGATAAAAGGCCCAAGGCCTACATTTAAGATAAAAATAAAAGTAATTACATACATATATTCCTCATAATAGGCCATAAAAAGATATAATACCACTTTTAACAGCATGGCTCTAAGAGGGGAATTAAGGCCCAAGGCCCAATTCCCAATGGCCATAGAATCCATGCATTAAGTTAGACTTGGTGGGCAGCCCGCGTATACAATATATGACCCAAAAAAAAGTTTAAGTTTGGATGAAACGGGCCCCACTATATCAGCCCAATAATTAGCAATTTAAGTAGGCAACTGAGGGCCCAATACTATCCATACCTCAGCCCACAAGTCCATCAAAATGGTGGAAGTCGGCCCAATGTATGGTTGGGCCAAGCTAGGATGTCCCTACCCAATCTGGGCTCACTGGATGTCCCAAAATTCTGATCTTAAGATGGGGTCTTCATAAGATCACTAAAAGTGACCTAAAAGAATGCACTGATTAAGCCCAAGGATTATAAGAAAGCATAAGCATGTAACACGTACACAAGTTCTCAATATGGTGAGCCCCACAGTTAAATAAAGTTGTAACCATAAAATTGTACATTGAAGGCCCTTTGATAAACTTTTGGCCCGTTTGACTTCCTGGGCCTGCTAAGGTCCAGATATTAGTTGAGTATGTGGAAATAATCTCATGAAGGCCAACTATACTCACTGGGGAACCGCACCAGATGGAGAGTGTGTATATATCATGAAAAGATCAAGTAGGCCTACTACTGGATTGTGAGTCCAGCAGCAACCCAAGGCAGAGAGTGCTTCCACAATCGGGCGATCCAAGGCTTGGACGGCCTGGACCAAACATGTATTAAGGTAGGTTCTACATACATGCATATTGAGCCTTAAATAAATAGCCTAAGGTCTATGGTGGGCCTTTAACCACCCATAGAGAAACCTATGAGCTTACCTTAGGATCACCCAGGAGGACATCCAACCTCAACTGGTTTCCAAGAGGTAGCTCACCACTACCCATAAAATGAAAGATCTAAGGCCTAAGCAATGCGTGGACTAGTAGGCCATACACCAAGCCCAACTCATAAGCCATATAGTGGGCCCTCAAGTAAGGTTTGGGCCCAACCACAAAGGTCATAATTCCACATATTGTGGTGGGCTTCATGGGCAGCCCAGTAATTCATTTACATGGGCAAGTTTCACATTTAACACAAGTGAGTTGGGCCTCACTTTTGGCCTAAGTACAGGGTCAGTTTAATGGGCAGCCAAGGGCCCGACTTCTTGTGTATCATTGCCCCTAAGCCCATCACAATAGATAGGAGAGTATAGGCTCAAGATCAGTGGGCCTATCCAAAAGAACTGAGTCCACAAGGCCTACTTGCTAACACAAACATGCATATACTATATCACATAATGGGCCCTAAAGAAATAGCCCAAAACAAAAGTCATCCAATTCATACATTATGGTGGGCTTGAGGGCAGCCCATAAACCCAAGAATACACATAGGCAAGGCCTATACTGACAGTGTGGGCCTTGCCACATCAGCCCAAAGACTTAGTAAGGCCCTCCACACTATACATTTATGTGGGCCCCGCAAGTCAGCCCATAATTAAGCATTTCATGAGGGCATCACGGCTAATAAATACACACGGTCAGCCTGTAGACGGCTCGTTGGGCCCGTGAAACAATAAGGTCAGGCCCTACACGATCTTGGGCTCAAGAAATAGGTTTCCAGCCCATTGGGTCTATAAACTTTCAAAAATCTGGTTAAGGCTAACCCCCAACATCACCACAAAGGTGAGCCTTAAGAGCCACTAATTACGGCCAAAAATATCTAAGGAAATAAGGCAAGGAGTGTGTGCAATACTCCCTTAAATCTGGTGGGCCACAACAACTCCAAAACAATCCACTATGGAGCAAATTTGGGCCCCTTGTTGGAATTCCAGCCCACCCACTTCCTGGGCCTGCTGGAATCCAGAAATTTATTTAATTCAGATGGGTTACTGGCCCATGGTGACCCACACATATCACAGTGGGTCCCACCGGATGAGAGGGGAATACACAACACACATTAGAAGTGGGCCATGCCGCTGGAATACAGGCCCAGCAACCGCCCAAGGTAGGGGCTTCCCGTGGTGGGTAGTCCTACGGGCCTGAGTATCTGGCCCAAAACTGACCCAAGTTTGCAGCCACACCACGATCAGTACAGGGGCCCGATGGCCATGAAAATTTACAAGATGGTCCTCCCATAGGTGGACCACGAATCCTCAAAATTTTGTGATTTTTGGACGATCAGAAGTATTTTAATTAATTTAAATAAATCAGACCATTAAGAAAATCTGGTGAATCGGGACACCTGGACGTGGTGAGCCATTCCAGCACTTGTCACGGTGTACACAGGGCTCCATTGGCCCCAAAAATTTGTAGGTGAGTCCCACCATGGGTGGACCACCTCTCTGTAAATTTTCATGATTTTAGGATACTCAGAAGTATTTAAATTAATTTAAAGAATACAATCTATCCAGGGTGAAATATTGCTGGAATATAACTGTCCTGAATTTGGGCCATCCAATGGGTGGGTTCTGGGCCTCCAAAATTCCTGAAATTTGGACCCAAGGTCCCTCATCAAGCCTAAAACAAGTTGGCATCCATAAATATGGCCCACCTTCTTAGAAATTATTTTTTTAATATTATTTTTATGGGACTATGCTGCTGGACTGCACAGCAGAAATTTTTGGCAGTCCAGTATGTTGGCCCCCTCTTTTGGATGCCCAAATAGGATTCCTTGGCCCTGAAATTTTGTGGATAGGTCCTACTATGGGTGGGACACCTCTCTACAAAAATTTAGGATTTTTGGGATAGTAAAAATATTTTATTTAACTCATGCAATTTATGGACAGCAAGGTCCAGATTTTTATTTTCCTGCTGCAGCAATGCTGCTGTACCTGACTTTAACACCCCATTTGAGTGGGCCCAGGTCTATGTAAGTTTGGAAAAATACAAGGCCAACCTTCCTATACAAGTATACATTAAGGTGGGGTCCACAAAGGTGGCCCAGCATTTCAAAATCAGGCTGATATTTATGAGTTTCCAGCAAACAGTGTAGCTGGACAGTCCAGAAAAATCTGGACCGTCCACCCTCCTTGGCCCACCCTTTTGGGTGATCAAATAGGGACATTTGAAGCTGAGGTTTAGCATACTTTTAGGTGGGGTCCATACCTCAAAGAGAAGTCTAAGAAATCAGGAAAAATGAGACCACAAACAAGGCCTACAACACATACATTACAGCATAAAAAAATTCCAGCAATCTGGACAGCAACATGTTGCTGTCTAGATCAGCCCCAAAATTTAATAAATGGGAAATAAATCATAGATTCCATAAGGTGGGGTCCACCCTGATGTGTCACACAACTCCTAGGCCCAGCACCTCCCCAAGAAAATCCATAAAATCAGGCCCAAAGGCTTTCCAAATCAAGCAGCAAAACTAGGCAGCACAGTTGGGCCTGGGTGTCCAACAACTTGGGCCTGGATGTCCCAAAATTTAAAAATTCTGGTTGCATGGCACATCAGGTGGGCCACATAATCATTACATCCAAACCATAGAAAGTGGAGAAGAGAGGAATAAAGGAAATCTCATCAAGATGGGGTCCATGGAGAATGGCCCCATCAAGATCACATGCATGCAAGTGATGGCTAAAAAGACCTTATCCAAGGAGTGGTGGACCTTCACCATTGATGTGGTGAGTCCTACACTCTCCATATGAAGCAACAAAAGATCTATGACAATAAGAATCATGCAATCTATCCTACATGCTCACCCACTTGTTGGATCTTCAAGATTCTTCAACCACCATGCTCCTTAAGCTCTAAGGAAGGGGGTTCAATGGTGATGATGGATCTTTGATGGTTAGATCTAGGGGAGAAGAAGAGGATAGAGGGCTAGAAAAATTCAGCAATGGAGGACATTTGCAAAGAGGAGAAGAGAGAAATGAAGAAAGAGAGAGGGAGATGAGAGAGTTTCTAAGGTTGAAATGATTGCTTTCTTAGAAAAAGATGAATTTTTGAAAAGAGAAATAATCATTGCTCATGGGATAAGGTGGCTCATCATTGCCTAGAGAAGCCAATCTCATCATGGTTTTCTTGAGAAAAGAAGCCATTATTGCTAGCCTAAAGGTGGCTTACATTGGGAATAGTGCACATGGGGAAATGTGCAATCAGGTGGGTCCCACCAAAAATGCAATCAACGGTCCAAATAATGCGCGGCCCATAACTTTTGATGGACATGCCGGATTTACGCATGAGACGCGGCACTGGAATCGCGGCGACGATGCGGTCGGAATGGCATAGGTCTTGGGTCAATCCGAGTTGGGTCTACATGACCAAACTCGAGGGTGACCGCAATCACTATCCGAAGGTCGCGGGTCGTTGAAATTTGACCGGTAGGACCGCGGGACCAAAATACATGAGATGCATACTCACACACACAAATGCACACATGCGAACTCAGGACAGGTCTCACAATCCTCCCCACCAACAAAGAAATTTCGTCCTCGAAATTGATAAAACTGAGACAACAAAATGCATAAGCCTCCTCATATATATCAATCGTCAATCAAAAGAAGGAAATGCAATAAATACAAGCAATCAATCATCAAGCAAATAGGGATAACGCTCTTTAATCTCGGCCCAACAACTAGGAAATCTGCACGGTCTACCATAACGTGCCTCAAAAGGAGCCATGCAGTCTCACTATCTCCTCAATAAACACCTTGCAAGCCGATCCATAGACCAAGAAGCACACACTGGAATGAAATGAGCCAACTTCGTTAAACGATCAACGATAACCTAGATGGTATCGTGCCCGTGCTGAGTCCTCGACAAACCTGCGATGAAATCCATCAATATGTGCTCCCATTTCCATTCTGAAACACTCAACAGCTGCAAGGGACTAGGAGTTCAGATGATCGGCCTTAACACGCTGGCAAGCATCACACTCGGCCATAAAACTAGCGACTAGGAAAAAAAATACTGGCTTGACAACAAAACAAGCCAACAAGCTCAACATCAGCAATACAAAACTATTCAGCGGGCAAGAACATCTCACTAACCAAAATGGAACACGATAATATCATCGGCCTAACACAGCGATCTTTCCAAAAAGTCGATACTGAGAATCCTCTACGGCAGACTCTAATAGCAATCTGATCAAACAAAAGCCCTTGGATACAAAAGGGATACGATGCACCAAAACACAAGACATACATATGGAGACAAGAAAAATACCCATAATGACTCCCCTAATAATTAAGGGTCCTGCGAAGCCGCGCAAAATCAAGTTTGAGGTGGCTGGGGAGGTGTCTGTCCCCTCTGCATCTGCGGTCTCTGCTGTTGTCGGGGTCTCGGTGGCGGGTGCCACTGTCGCTGCCGCAAGGGAAGAGGGCACTCGCGCCTCTGATGCCCTGTCTGCCCACATCCATAGCAAATGCCAGTAAATGCCCTAGAAGAAGAAGCTGCTGCATGCGATGCTGATGCTCTGGCGGCTCGATAGGCTATGCACCTCTGCTGTCGACGCTGCCGGGAGCTACCGGAGGGGGCTGCCTCTTCCGGCCTCTCCTCTGATCCGATCCCTCTGCGAACTAGTCCACTTGGCCTCGCCCCGAAGTAGAAATATCGCTAACGAGCTCGCCGCAGAGTCGAATCTCGCAAAAGGGGACTCACACGCTCTTGTTCCGCCTGACGGGCATCTCAGGAACGGGTTGACGAGTCCGAAGAACATCAGTGACGACCTGCATCAACTGCTGGAGATGCTCGGCTCCTACAGAATCGTCAAATAAGCGGGGGTAGCACTAGCCTCGCGGAGGCACAGGTATGGCGGGAGCCTCAAGAATAAGTACAATGGGCTTCATAGGGGAAACAGAATCTCGGGTGGTGGAGTAAAAGTCACTCGGACCGCCGGAGCAGAATGAGAACCATGTCCATGGGCACCACGGCCACGGGCGTCACAATCATGGGCACCTCGACTAGACGACATGGTCTACAGAAAGAACAAAGGTAATGGAAACCTAGGAATTAGAATCCTTGAAGGCTCAAATGGAATGAGGGAAATGCACTCGGGACACTACTTATCCTAAGATTGCAGCAGATATGTGATGTTATCCTTAGTTATTCCAAAATTACTTGCTATGCTCTGATACCAACTCCTGTCACGCCCCAGACTCGGTAACCGGATTCACAAGGAACCCGATGGCCGGTTCTGGCCGCAACAGCCTCCGTAGTACCCCATTCTCGGCTCCTGAAGTAGGTTCCGATCCTGGGATCCTACAAGGAGGATTTCCATAACAATATAACCATTTCCAATACGAGCATACCCAAGATCACAACAAGTAAATCTGAGAATAAAAAAGGCACATATCACAAAATCCACTAAGAATTTGAACTTTTACAAGTTTACATGAGGTCCAAAAGGACATACATAAGATAATAGAAGAAAGAAAGGAAGGATGCAATACTGGGTCCTCAAGCTCAGCTCTAATCCAAACTCTGCCACTGCGACACCTGCCTAGGATCTCCTGCACGCATCAATCGTGCATAAGCTTATAGAAAGCTTAGAGGGTGGTGTAAGTGTGTGATAATAGTGCACAGAAGAATAATAGGAGATACAGGAAGGAGACATGCTCAATGAGAATAACACTAGCCTTACCAAGGCATATCATGAATATGATGCAATGAGTACTGGACGCCATACCAAGGCAATGTATGAAGGGGCTTACATAACCAATACTAATGCGATGCAAGTAATGCCAGTGCTCATAATCAAACCATATGTCAAGTATATTTCCAATCATAAGGAAATCACCGGGGTCCATTACACTACTGGATGACTGCCGCTCTACAGACCCCGCACAGTCAAACGAGCGTAAGAGACCTCACTACCCGCCTGTGGACAACCAATCACCAGCAAGGCCTGACGGTAGCGGACCCATTCACGAGCTGGTCAGACTCAGCCTAGCAATGCCCTCTTACATCAGGCGAGTAAGGCCACACCCCTATCCAACCGACTACACGACAGTGGGAGTCGCGGCCTAATAGTATAAGGCCCTCGTGCGCTCATATATTCCACTCGGTCACGGCGTTGGAGCAGATCCTTGGTACCATGGAAGTTTTGGAAATTTCACCCATGGGCATCCTATGCACCCGGTATGCTCAAGTAACATTTCCGGTGTCCAAACATGGCCATCCACGATGTATCTGTGGAGGCTACAACCCCGATGAAGCAAGGGTGATAATGCTCATATATTATGCAATGCCAGATGCATGAATCACACAATCAACTATGCATCAATTCCAAGCATCCAACATGCTCAAGAGGGAATATTACGTCCCTCGGGAAGACAGCATGCAATGCCCAATGGCACAATCATAACCACACACACAGTGTCATCCAAGCATACAATGATGCACATGGGCCATGAAGATGGGTCTAGGCGCATTATGCGGCGATATACAAAGTAAATTACATTCCTCCTATCCAAGAAGGAACCAAGACTAGGTACTTAGACAATATCCATAAGGAATCCCACCTCTAGTGGGGGCCCATTTACCTGGGGTAGCCCACAAGACTAAGCATACAACTACGGGTCTAAGTAATATAGAAATGAGCCTAGCAACTGTCTAAGATAAGTATCCAATCACTCTTAAATCAACCGGACCTAGAGGGGTCCATAATGGGGACATTTAACCACCATTCCCCAAAAAGGCATATCTACCATGAACTATATGGATAAAAGGCCCAAGGCCTACATTTAAGATAAAAATAAAAGTAATTACATACATATATTCCTCATAATAGGCCATAAAAAGATATAATACCACTTTTAACAACATGGCTCTAAGAGGGGAATTAAGGCCCAAGGCCCAATTCCCAATGGCCATAGAATCCATGCATTAAGTTGGACTTGGTGGGCAGCCCGCGTATACAATATATGACCCAAAAAAAAGTTTAAGTTTGGATGAAATGGGCCCCACTACATCAGCCCAATAACTAGCAATTTAAGTAGGCAACCGAGGGCCCAATATATCCTTACCTCAGCCCACAAGTCCATCAAAATGGTGGAAGTCGGCCCAATGTATGGTTGGGCCAAGCTAGGATGTCTCTACCCAATTTGGGCTCACTGGATGTCCCAAAATTCTGATCTTAAGATGAGGCCCTCATAAGATCACTAAAAGTGACCTAAAAGAATGCACGATTAAGCCCAAGGATTATAAGAAAGCATAAGCATGTAACACGTACACAAGTTCTCAATATGGTGAGCCCCACAGCTTAAATAAAGTTGTAACCATAAAATTGTACATTGAAGGCCCTTTGATAAACTTTTGGCCCGTTTGACTTCTTGGCCTGCTAAGGTCCAGAAATTAGTTGAGTATGTGGAAATAATCTCATGAAGGCCAACTATACTCACCGGGGAACCGCACCAGATGGAGAGTGTGTATATATCATGAAAAGATCAAGTAGGCCTACTACTGGATTGTGGTCCAGCAACAACCCAAGGCAGAGAGTGCTTCCACAATCGGGCGATCCAAGGCTTGGACGGCCTGGACCAAACATGCATTAAGGTAGGTTCTACATACATGCATATTGAGCCTTAAATAAATAGCCTAAGGTCTATGGTGGGCCTTTAACCACCCATAGAGAAACCTATGAGCTTACCTTAGGATCACCCAGGAGGACATCCAACCTCAACTGGTTTCCAAGAGGTAGCTCACCACTACCCATATAATGAAAGATCTAAGGCCTAAGCAATGCGTGGACTAGTAGGCCATACACCAAGCCCAACTCATAAGCCATATAGTGGGCCCTCAAGTAAGGTTTGGGCCCAACCACAAAGGTCATAATTCCACATATTGTGGTGGGCTTCATGGGCAGCCCAAGAATTCATTTACATGGGCAAGTTTCACATTTAACACAAGTGAGTTGGGCCTCACTTTTGGCCTAAGTACAGGGTCAGTTTAATGGGCAGCGAAGGGCCCGACTTCTTGTGTATCATTGCCCCTAAGCCCATCACAATAGATAGGAGAGTATAGGCTCAAGATCAATGGGCCTATCCAAAAGAACTCGAGTCCACAAGGCCTACTTGCTAACACAAACATGCATATACTATATCACATAATGGGCCCTAAAGAAATAGCCCAAAACAAAAGTCATCCAATTCATACATTATGGTGGGCTTGAGGGCAGCCCATAAACCCAAGAATACACATAGGCAAGGCCTATATTGACAGTGTGGGCCTTGCCACATCAGCCCAAAGACTTAGTAAGGCCCTCCACACTATACATTTATGTGGGCCCCGCAAGTCAGCCCATAATTAAGCATTTCATGAGGGCATCACGGCTAATAAATACACACGGTCAGCCTGTAGACGGCTCGTTGGGCCCGTGAAACAATAAGGTCAGGCCCTACACGATCTTGGGCTCAAGAAATAGGTTTCCAGCCCATTGGGTCTATAAACTTTCAAAAATCTGGTTAAGGCTAACCCCCAACATCACCACAAAGGTGAGCCTTAAGAGCCACTAATTACGGCCAAAAATATCTAAGGAAATAAGGCAAGGAGTGTGTGCAATACTCCCTTAAATCTGGTGGGCCACAACAACTCCAAAACAATCCACTATGGAGCAAATTTGGGCCCCTTGTTGGAATTCCAGCCCACCCACTTCCTGGGCCTGCTGGAATCCAGAAATTTATTTAATTCAGATGGGTTACTGGCCCATGGTGACCCACACATATCACAGTGGGTCCCACCGGATGAGAGGGGAATGCACAACACACATTAGAAGTGGGCCATGCCGCTGATATAGGCCCAGCAACCGCCCAAGGTAGGGGCTTCCCGTGGTGGGTAGTCCTACGGGCCTGAGTATCTGGCCCAAAACTGACCCAAGTTTGTAGGCCACACCACGATCAGTATAGGGGCCCGATGGCCATGAAAATTTACAAGATGGTCCTCCCATAGGTGGACCACGAATCCTCAAAATTTTGTGATTTTTGGACGATCATAAGTATTTTAATTAATTTAAATAAATCAGACCATTAAGAAAATCTGGTGAATCGGGATACCTGGACGTGGTGATCCATTCCAGCACTTGTCACGGTGTACACAGGGCTCCATTGGCCCAAAAATTTGTAGGTGAGTCCCACCATGGGTGGACCACCTCTCTGTAAATTTTTATGATTTTAGGATACTCAGAAGTATTTAAATTAATTTAAAGAATACAATCTATCCAGGGTGAAATATTGCTGGAATATAACTGTCCTGAATTTGGGCCATCCAATGGGTGGGTTCTGGGCCTCCAAAATTCCTGAAATTTGGACCCAAGGTCCCTCATCAAGCCTAAAACAAGTTGACATCCAGAAATATGGCCCACCTTCTTAGAAATTATTTTTTTAATATTATTTTTATGGGACTATGCTGCTGGACTGCACAGCAGAAATTTCTGGCAGTCCAGTATGTTGGCCCACCCTTTTGGATGCCCAAATAGGATTCCTTGGCCCTGAAATTTTGTGGATAGGTCCTACTATGGGTGGGACACCTCCCTACAAAAATTTAGGATTTTTTGGGATAGTAAAAATATTTTATTTAACTCATGCAATTTATGGACAGCAAGGTCCAGATTTTTATTTTCCTGCTGCAGCAATGCTGCTGTCCCTGACTTTATCACCCCATTTGAGTGGGCCCAGGTCTATGTAAATTTGGAAAAATACAAGTCCAACCTTCCTATACAAGTATACATTAAGGTGGGGTCCACAAAGGTGGCCCAGCATTTCAAAATCAGGCTGATATTTATGAGTTTCCAGCAAACAGTGTAGCTGGACAGTCCAGAAAAATCTGGACCGTCCACCCTCCTTGGCCCACCCTTTTGGGTGATCAAATAGGGACATTTGAAGCTGAGGTTTAGCATACTCTTAGGTGGGGTCCATACCTCAAAGAGAAGTCTAAGAAATCAGGAAAAATGAGACCACAAACAAGGCCTACAGCACATACATTACAACATAAAAAAAATTCCAGCAATCTGGACAGCAACATGTTGCTGTCTAGATCAGCCCAAAAATTAATAAATGGGAAATAAATCATAGATTCCATAAGGTGGGGTCCACCCTGATGTGTCACACAACTCCTAGGCCCAGCACCTCCCCAAGAAAATCCATAAAATCAGGCCCAAAGGCTTTCCAAATCAAGCAGCAAAACTAGGCAGCACAGTTGGGCCTGGGTGTCCAACAACTTGGGCCTGGATGTCCCAAAATTTAAAAATTCTGGTTGCATGGCACATCAGGTGGGCCACATAATCATTACATCCAAACTATAGAAAGTGGAGAAGAGAGGAATAAAGGAAATCTCATCAAGATGGGGTCCATGGAGAATGGCCCCATCAAGATCACATGCATGCAAGTGATGGCTAAAAAGACCTTATCCAAGGAGTGGTGGACCTTCACCATTGATGTGGTGAGTCCTACACTCTCCATATGAAGCAACAAAAGATCTATGACAATAAGAATCATGCAATCTATCCTACATGCTCACCCACTTGTTGGATCTTCAAGATTCTTCAACCACCATGCTCCTTAAGCTCTAAGGAAGGGGGTTCAATGGTGATGATGGATCTTTGATGGTTAGATCTAGGGGGAGAAGAAGAGGATAGAGGGCTGGAAAAATTCAGCAATGGAGGACATTTGCAAAGAGGAGAAGAGAGAAATGAAGAAAGAGAGAGGGAGATGAGAGAGTTTCTAAGGTTGAAATGATTGCTTTCTTAGAAAAAGATGAATTTTTGAAAAGAGAAATAATCATTGCTCATGGGATAAGGTGGCTCATCATTGCCTAGAGAAGCCAATCTCATCATGGTTTCTTGAGAAAAGAAGCCATTATTGCTAGCCTAAAGGTGGCTTACATTGGGAATAGTGCACATGGGGAAATGTGCAATCAGGTGGGTCCCACCAAAAATGCAATCAACGGTCCAAATAATGCGTGGCCCATAACTTTTGATGGACACGCTGGATTTACGCATGAGACCTGGCACTGGAACCACGGCGACGATGCAGTCGCAATGGCATAGGTCTTGGGTCAATCCGAGTCGGGTCTACGTGACCAAACTCGAGGGTGACCGCAATCACTATCCGAAGGTCGCGGGTCGCCGAAATTTGACCGGTAGGACCGCGGGACCAAAATACATGAGATGCATACTCACACACACAAATGCACACATGCGAACTCGGGTCAGTATGTCATAGGTTAGGTTTAGGTTTAGGGATTTGAGAGTACATTTAGGTTTTAGGTTTTGTGTTATGTTACAGGTTACAGGTTTAGGTTTTGGTTTAGGTTAACGTTTCAGTTTTGGTTTAGGTTTAGGTTATAAGCTATATGTTTAGGGAACTGAGAATAGGTTAAGGTTTAGGTTTAGGAAATCGGGATTGGGTTCGGGATCGGGTTTAGGTTTTTGTTTTCAAGTCTAGGTTTAGGTTTAGGTTAGGTAGTTGAGATTAGGATTAGGTGTAGGTTTAGGTTTAGGGATTTTAGAATGCATTTAAGTTTTAGGTTTAGGCTTCGGTTATAGGTTATAGGTTTAGGTTTAGGGTTAGGTGATAGGCTATAGGTTTAGGTTTCGGTTTAGGTTATATGTTATATAGGTTTAGGTTTAAGTTTAGGTTTAGGTTATATGTTATATAGGTTTAGGTTTAGGTTTAGGTCATAGGTTATAGGTTTAGCTTTTGGGAACTTGATTCAGGTTAAAGTTCAGGTTTAGGAAATCGGGTTCAGGTTCGAGATTGGGTTTAGGTTTGGGTTTTCAAGTTTAAGTTTAGGTTTAGGTTAGGGAATTGAGATTAGGATTAGGTGTAGGTTTAGGTTTAGGGAATTGAGAATACATTAAGGCTTAGGTTTAGGAAATTGGGTTCGGGTTTGGGATCGGGTTGAGGTATGAGTTTTCAAGTTTAAGTTTAGGTTTAGGTTAGGGAGTTGAGATTAGGATTAGGTGTAGGTTTAGGTTTAGGGATTTGAGAATAAATTTAGGTTTTAGGTTTAGGTTTATGTTACAAGTTACAGGTTTAGGTTAAGGTATAGATTTATTTTTCGGTTTAGGTTATAAGTAGGTTTCAATTGAGAATAGGTTAAGGTTTAAGTTTAGGAAATCGGATTCGGGTTCGGGATCGGGTTTAGGTTTGGGTTTTCAAGTTTAGGTTTAGGTTTAGGTTAGGTAGTTGAGATTTGGATTTGGTGTAGGTTTAGGTATAGGGATATGAGAATACATTTAGGTTTTAGGTTTAGGTTTAGGTTTAAGTTTATGTTTAGGTTAAGGTTTAGGTTTAGGCTTAGGTTTAGGTTATAAGCTATAGGTTTAGGGAATTGAGAATAGGTTAAGGTTTAGGTTTAGGTTTAGGTTTAGGTTTAGGCTTAGGTTTAGGTTATAAGCTATACGTTTAGGGAATTGAGAATAGGCTAAGGTTTACGTCTAGGAAATCGGGTTCGGGTTCGGGATCGGGTTTAGGTTTTGGTTTTCATGTTTAGGATTAGGTTTAGATTAGGGAGTTGAGATTAGGATTAGGTGTAGGTTTAGGTTTAGCGATTTGAGAATACATTTAGGTTTTAGGTTTAGGTTTATGTTACAGGTTATAGGTTTAGGTTTAGGTTTAGGTTTAGGTTAAGGTTTAGGTTTAGGCTTAGGTTTAGGTTATAAGCTATAGGTTTAGGGAATTGAGAATAGGTTAAGGCTTAGGTTTAGGAAATCGGGTTCGGGTTCGGGATCGGGTTTAGGTTTTGGTTTTCAAGTTTAGGTTTAGGTTTAAGTTTGGGTTTTCAAGTTTAAGTTTAGGTTTAGGTTCGGGAGTTGAGATTAGGATTAGGTGTAGGTTTAGGATTAGGGAATTGAGAATATATTAAGGTTTAGGTTTAGGAAATCAGGTTCGAGTTCGGGATCGGGTTTAGGTTTCAGTTTTCAAGTTTAGGTTTAGCTTCAGGTTAGGGAGTTGAGATTATGATTAGTTGTAGGTTTAGGTTTAGGGATTTGATAATGCATTTAGGTTTTAGGTTTATGTTTAGGTTGCAGGTTATAGGTTTAGGTTAATGTATAGGTTTATGTTTCGGTTTAGGTTATAAGCGGTAGGTTTCGGGAATTGAGAAAAGGTTAAGATTTAGGTTTAGGAAATCGGGTTCGGGTTCAGGATCTGGTTTTGGTTTTGGTTTTCAAGTTTAGGCTTAGGTTTAGCTTATGGAGTTGAGATTATGAATAGGTGTAGGTTTTGGTTTAGGGATTTGAGAATACATTTAGGTTTTAGGTTTAGGTTTATGTTACAGGTTACAGGTTTATGTTTAGATTTAAGTTTAGGTTAAGGTTTAGGTTTAGGCTTAGCTTTAGGTTATAAGCTATAGGTTTAGGGAATTGAGAATAGGTTGAGGTTTAGGTTTAGGTTAAGGTTTAGGTTTAGGCTTAGCTTTTGGTTATAAGCTATAGGTTTAGGGAATTGAGAATAGGTTGAGGTTTAGGTTTAGGTTTAGGTTTAGGTTTAGGCTTAGGTTTAGGTTATAAGCTATAGGTTTAGGGAATTGAGAATAGGTTAAGGTTTAGGTTTAGGAAATCGGGTTCGGGTTCGGGATCGGGTTTAGGTTTTGGTTTTCAAGTTTAGGTTTAGGTTTTGGTTAGGGAGTTGAGATTAGGATTGGGTGTAGGTATAGGTTTAGGGATTTGAGAATACATTAAGGTTTTATGTTTATGTTTAGGTTATAGGTTATTGGTTTAGGTTAAGGTATAGGTTTATGTTTCGGTTTAGGTTTTATGCAGTAGGTTTCGGGAATTGAGAATAGGTTAAGATTTAGGTTTAGGAAATCGGGTTCGGGTTCGGGATCGGGTTTAGGTTTTGGTTTTCAAGTTTAGGTTTAGGTTTAGGTTAGGGAGTTGAGATTAGGATTAGGTGTATGTTTAGGCTTAGGGATTTGAGAATACATTTAGGTTTTAGGTTTACGTTTAGGTTATTGGTTTTAGGTTTAGGTTTAGGTTTAGGTTAAGGTATAGGTTTAGGTTTCGGTTTAGGTTTTAAATAATAGGTTTAGGGAATTGAGAATAGATTAAGGTTAATTTTGGGAAATCAGGTTCAGGTTCGGGAATGGGTTTAGGTTTTGGTTTAGGTTTAGGTTAGGGAGTTGAGATTAGGATTAAGTGTAGGTTTAGGTTTTGGGATTTCAGAATACCATTAGGTTTTAGGTTTGGGTTTAGGTTATAGGTTACAGGTTTAGGTTTATGTTTAGGTTTAGGTTAAGGTTTAGGTTTAGTTTATAATCTATCGATTTAGGAAATTGAGAATAGGTTAAGGTTTAGGTTTAGGAATTCGGGTTCGGGAATTGAGAATAGGCTAAGGTTTAGGTTTAGGAAATCGGGTTCGGGTTCGGGATTGGGTTTAGGTTTTGGTTTTCAAGTTTAGGTTTAGGTTTCGGTTAGGGAGTTGAGAGTATGATTAGGAGTAGGTTTAGGTTTAGGGATTTGAGAATACATTTAGGTTTTAGGTTTAGGTTTATGTTATAGGTTATAAGTTTAGGTATAGTTTAGGTTAAGGTATTGGTTTAGGTTTCGGTTTAGGTTATAAGCAATAAGTTTAGGGAATTGAAAATAGGTTAAAGTTTAGGTTTAGGAAATCGGGCTCAGGTTCGGTATCGGGTTTCGGTTTTGGTTTTCAAGTTTAGGTTTAGGTTTAGGTTAGGGAGTTGAGATTAGGATTAGGTGTAGGTTTAGGATTAGGAATTTAATAATACAATTAGGTCTTAGGTTTGGGTTTAGGTTATAGGTTACGGGTTTAGGTTCAGGTTCAGGTTTAGGTTTAGGTTTAGGTTTAGGTTTAGGTTTAGGTTTAGGTTATAAGCTATAGGTTTAGGGAATTGAGAATAAGTTAAAGTTTAGGTTTAGGAAATCGGGATCGGGTTCGGGATCGGGTTTGAGTTTTGCTTTTCAAGTTTAGGTTTAGGTTTAGGTTAGGTAGTTGAGATTAGGATTAGGTGTAGGTTTAGGTTTAGGGATTTGAGAATTCATTAGGTTTTAGGTTTAGGCCTAGGTTATATGTTTTATAGGTTTAGGTTTAGGTTTAGGTAAAGGTATAGGTTTAGGTTTCGGTTTAGGTTATAAGCATTAGGCTGAGGGAATTGAGAATAGGTTAAGGTTTAGGTTTAGGAAATCGAGTTCAGGTTCGAGATTAGGTTTAGGTTTTGGTTTTTAAGTTAAGGTTTAGGTTTATGTTTTGGAGTTGAGATTAGGATTAGGTGTAGGTTTAGGTTTTGGGATTTCTGAATACAATTACGTTTTAGGTTTAGGTTTAGGTTATAGGTTACAGGTTTAGGTTTAGGTTTATGTTTAGGTTTAGGTTAAGGTTTTGGTTTAGGTTATAAGCTATAAGTTTAGGAAATTGAGAATAGGTTAAGGTTTAGGTTTAGGAAATCGGGTTCGGGAATTGAGAATAGGTTAAGGTTTAGGTTTAGGAAATCGGGTTCGGGTTCGGGATCATGTTTAGGTTTAGGTTAGGGAGTTGAGATTATGATTAGGAGTAGGTTTAGGTTTAGGGATTTGAGAATACATTTAGGTTTTAGGTTTAGGTTTATGTTATAAGTTATAAGTTTAGGTATAGGTTTAGGTTAAGGTATAGGTTTAGGTTTCAGTTTAGGTTATAAGCAATAAGTTTAGGGAATTGATAATAGGTTAAGGTTTAGGTTTAGGAAATCAGGTTCAGGTTCGGGATCGGGTTTCGGTTTTGGTTTTCAAGTTTAGGTTTAGGTTTAGGTTAGGGAGTTGAGATTAGGATTAGGTGTAGGTTTAGGTTTAGGGATTTGAGAATACATTTAGGTTTTATGTTTAGGTTTATGTTACAAGTTACAGGTTTTGGTTTAGGTTTAGGTTTAGGTTAAGGTTTAGGTTTAGGCTTAGGTTTAGGTTATAAGCTATAGGTTTCGGGAATTGACAATAGGTTAAGGTTTAGGTTTAGGTTTAGGCTTAGGTTTAGGTTATAAGCTATAGGTTTAGGAAATTGAGAATAGGTTAAGGTTTAGGTTTTGGAAATCGGGTTCAGGTTCGTGATCGGGTTTAGTTTTTGGTTTTCAAGTTTAGGTTTAGGTTTAGGTTAGGGAGTTGAGATTAGGATTAGGTGTAGGTTTAGGTTTAGGGATTTGAGGATACATTTAGGTTTTAGGTTTAGGTTTTGGTTTTCAAGTTTAGGTTTAGGTTTAAGTTAGGTAGTTGAGATTAGGATTAGGTGTAGGTTTAGGTTTAGGGATTTGAGAATACATTAGGTTTTAGCTTTAAGCTTAGGTTATATGTTATATAGGTTTAGGTTTAGGTTTAAGTTTAGGTTATATGATATAGGTTTAGGGAATTGAGAATAGGTTAAGGTTTAGGTTCAAGAAATCGGGTTCGGGTTCGGGATTGGGTTTAGGTTATGGTTTTCAAGTTTAGGTTTAGGTTTAGGTTAGGCAGTTGAGATTAGGATTAGGTGTAGGTTTAGGTTTAGGGATTTGAGAATACATTTAGGTTCTAGGTTTAGGTTTATGTTACAAGTTGCAGGTTTAGGTTTAGGTTTAGGTTTAAGCTTAGGTTTAGGTTATAATCTATGGGTTTAGGGAATTGAGAATAGGTTGAGGTTTAGGTTTTGGAAATCGGGTTCGGTTTCGGGATCGGGTTTCGGTTTTGGTTTTCAAGTTTAGGTGTAGGTTTAGGTTAGGGAGTTGAGATTAGGATTAGGTGTAGGTTTAGGTTTAGGGATTTGTGTATGCATTTAGGTTTTAGGTTTAGGTTTATGTTACAGTTTACAGGTTTAGGTTTAGGTTAAGATTTAGGTTTAGGCTTAGGTTTAGGGTATAAGCTATATGTTTAGGGAATTGAGAATAGGTTAAGGTTTAGGTGTAGGAAATCGGGTACGGGTTCGAGATCGGGTTTAGGTTTTGGTTTTCAAGTTAAGGTTTTGGTTAGGTAGTTGAGATTAGGATTAGGTGTAGGTTAAAGTTTAGGGATTTGAGAATACATTTAGGTTCTAGGTTTAGGTTAAGGTTTTGGTTTAGGCTTAGGTTTAGGTTATAAGCTATAGGTTTCGGGAATTGTGAATAGGTTAAGGTTTAGGCTTAGGTTTAGGCTTAGGTTTAGGTTATACGCTATAGGTTTAGGGAATTGAGAATAGGTTAAGGTTTAGGTTTTGGAAATCGGGTTCGGGTTCGGGATCGGGTTTAGGTTTTGGTTTTCAAGTTTAGGTTTAGGTTTAGGTTTAGGTTGGGAGTTGAGATTAGGATTATGTGTAGGTTTAGGTTTAGGGATTTGAGAATACATTTAGGTTTTAGGTTTATGTTTAGGTTATAGGTTATAGGTTTAGGTATAGGTTTAGGTTAAGGTATATGTTTAGGTTTTGATTTGTTATAAGCAATTGGTTTAGGGAATTGAGAATTGGTTAAGGCTTAGGTTTAGGAAATCGGGTTCGGGTTCGGGTTTAGGTTTTGGTTTTCAAGTTTATGTTTAGGTTTAGGTTAGGGAGTTGAGATTAGGATTAGGTGTAGGTTTAGGTTTAGGGATTTGAGAATACATTTAAGTTTGAGGTTTAGGTTTAGGTTATAGGTTATAGGTTTAGGTTTAGGTTTAGGTTAAGGTATTGGTTTAGGTTTTGGATTAGGTTATATGTTATATAGGTTTAGGTGTTGGTTTTGGTTTAGGTTATATGTTATATAGGTTTAGGGAATGGAGAATAGGTTAAGGTTTAGGTTTAGGAAATTGAGTTCAGGTTCGGGATTGGGTTTATGTTTTGATTTTTAAGTTAAGGTTTAGGTTTAGGTTTTGGAGTTGAGATTAGGATTAGGTGTAGGTTTAGGTTTTGGGATTTCTGAATACAATTACGTTTTAGGCTTAGGTTTAGGTTATAGGTTACAGGTTTAGGTTTAGGTTTATGTTTAGGTTTAGGTTAAGGTTTAGGTTTAAGTTATAAGCTATAAGTTTAGGGAATTGAGAATAGGTTATGGTTTAGGTTTAGGAAATCGGGTTCGGGAATTGAGAATAGGCTAAGGTTTAGGTTTAGGAAATCGGGTTCGGGTTCGGGATCGGGTTTAGTTTTGTTTTTCAAGTTTAGGTTTAGGTTTAGGTTTGGGAGTTGAGATTATGATTAGGTGTAGGTTTAGGTTTAGGTTATAGGTTATAAGTTTAGGTTATGGTATAGGTTTAGGTTTCGGTTTAGGTTTAGGTTAAGGTATAGGTTTAGATTTCAGTTTATGTTATAAGCAATAGGTTTAGGGAATTGAGAATAGGTTAAGGTTTAGGTTTAGGTTAGGGAGTTGAGATTAGGATTAGTGTAAGTTTAGGTTTAGGGATTTGAGAATACATTTAGGTTTTGGGTTTAGGTTTAGGTTATAGGTTATAGGTTTAGGTTTAGGTTTAGGTTTAGTTTTTGGTTAAGGTTTAGGTTTAGGTTATAAGCTATAGGTTTAGGGAATTGAGAATAGGTTAAGGTTTGGTTTAGGAAACCGGGTTCGGGTTCAGGATCGGGTTTAGGTTTGGGGTTTCGAGTTTAGGTTAGGTAGTTGAGATTAGGATTAGGTGTAGGTTTAGGTTTAGGGATTTGAGATTATGATTAGGTGTAGGTTTAGGTTTAGGTTATAGGTTATAAGTTTAGGTTATGGTATAGGTTTAGGTTTCGGTTTAGGTTATAAGCAATAAGTTTAGGGAATTGAGAATAGGTTAAGGTTTAGGTTTTTGAAATCATGTTCAGGTTCGGGATCGGGTTTAGGTTTTGGTTTTCAAGTATAGGTTTAGGTTTAGGTTAGGGAGTTGAGGTTAGGATTAGGTGTAGGTTTAGGTTTAGGTATTTAAGAATACGATTAGGTTTTAGGTTTAGGTTTAGGTTATAGGTTACAGGTTTAGGCTTAGGTTTAGGTTATAAGCTATAGGTTTAGGGAATTGAGAATAGGTTAAGGTTTAGGTTTAGGAAATCGAGTTCGAGTTCGGGATCAGGTTTAGGTTTTAGTTTTCAAGTTTAGGTTTAGTTTTAGGTTAGGTAGTTGAGATTAGGATTAGGTGTAGGTTTAGGTTTAGGGATTTGAGAATACATTAAGTTTTAGCTTTAGGCTTATGTTATATGTTATATAGGTTTAGGTTTAGGTTTAGGTTTAGGTTATAAGATATATGTCATGCCCCAAACTCGGAAACCGGGCTCACAAGATTCCCGATCGCCGAATCTGGACCCGACAGCCTCCGTAGAACCCCATTCTCGGCTCTCAGCGCCCATTCGCCAGGTTCCGATCCTGGGATGCTACAAGGAGGATTTTCAACATCAGTTTGATTCGTTATAAGGATAACCAAAAGCGTAACTCACAAACAACAACCAAAAACTCCATCACATTTCCACTATAATAAAAAACTTTACAAGTACAATGAGCATAAGGAAAATACAATGAAGATGAACAAAACTCTAAAAATGATCTGCCACGCGCCTAAGCCTCAGCGCTGCTGCGATCCCACGTCACCTGCACGCAACAGTCATGCATAAGCTTATAGAAAGCTTAGAGGGTGGTGAAAGTGTATGCTCAAGGTGGTAATGCAGTCATGCAGTATCAGAGTAATGCGGGACATGCTGATGAATGCCAAGAATCCCATTAGCCGTACCAAGGCCATGCGGTGCAAAGAATGATGTCGGCCATACCAAGGCCATGCAATGCGAAATGCAGCTCAAGCATACAAATCCTCATCTAAGTCCACATATCAAAACAGCTCAAAATCTGAAATATCACCGGGGTCTAGTACACTCCAAGCCAGATTGCCGCCCCATCGCTCGCAATAAGGTGAGTGAAAAAGACCTCACTATCCGCCTGCTAATATCGGGCTCAGCTCGTCAATAGCAAACCCATTCCTCGAGCTGGTCAGACTCAGCCTAGCATTGCCCCCTACTTTCGGGCGGGTAAGGCTGTACCCCCTTCCAACCGACCATGACACAGTGGAAAGCGCAACCGTCTGGTAATCGGCACTCAGCGCTCATGCATCCACTTGGTCTAGGCGTTGGAGCAACCTCCTGGTACCATAAGGGTTTAGGGACTTTCACCCAGGGATATCTATCGCACCCCATGTAGAACAGTATTTCCGGTATCCAATCCTGCCAACCACGATACGTCTGTGGAGGACACGGCCCTGATGTCGCTAGGGCGTACAAGAACCATATCACGCAATGCGAATGCATGAATCACACTATCCAGTCATACAACAATCCTGTGCGTATCATGCGCTCATGTAGGGTAACACCCCCTGTACGGGAGCCCCTAAACAATCTGCCCAAGGCATATGCTATGATCAGTCATTTCTCATATCAAGCATACGTATGATGCATATGATCATGAATCATGGAATTAAACATGTTATATGGGATGGATGATATTCATAATGAAGACGGGCCTAGACGGCCTACACATTACACATATGGGCCTAACAATGGGCCCTTGAGAAAGGCATAATGCGGACATTAAACCAACACTATACTTACAATGTGGACGTCAAACCAACATTGCTCCTAAGGCATAGCCCTGACGTAAACATCATTACATAAATCATGTCGGGACTGCACATTGCAATGAACCTTAGGTATATCTCATTGGGCCTTCAATACATCAAATGGGCTATATCATATGGGCCTCATGTTCATCAAGTGAGCCACATCAATGGGCCACACCAATGGGCCTTATGTGCATTGCAATGGGCCATAACCCGTGGGCCTTAGAATGCATTAAATGGGCCTAATCTCATGGGCCTTATGAGTATCAAATGGGCCGGGGCCCCATATGTGCATCAAATGGGCCTCAACCCATAGGTCCTAATACATTTTAACGGGCCCTAACCCATGGGCCCCTAACACATCAAATGGACCTCGACCCATGGGCCCATAACATATCAAATGGGCCTCGACCCATGGGCCAAAAATAACTGAGATGGGCCTCCCACTACCATTATATTACATATATAATCTCATATACAATATATATATATAGTATATAAAATATTATATATAATATAATATTATATATATATATCTATATATATAAACACATATAAATACACACACGTGCGCACCCACACACATGTGCACAGATCACACCCACCGTCCCTGGACAGTGGGGATACAACGCATTCAAAGTGGGCTTCACCACAGCCCACCGTCCGTCTGACGATGGCTATAAAACACATTAAATCACTGTGGGCTCCATGTGGGGCCCACCACAATGTTTGTATACCATCCAACCCGTTGATAAGGTCACATGGGCCTAGATGAAGGGTGAAAACAAATTTCACCCTGATCCAAAACTTCTGTGGGCCCAAAAAAAGGTTTCAAAGGTAGAGGTTCAATCCCACTGATTCCTACGGTGTGGGCCGCCTGAGTCTTGGATCAGGCTGAATTTTGGAGGGTGATCCACTGACGTTAGGGCCCCACGGCTACAGCCGTGCTTGGCTATACGTCGGCCAAGCCGTCCGCCCGCTGGAGTGCGCAGGCAGCGCTGCTGCGTTACTGACATAGCAGCAGCGGCTGCTGTGTTGCTGTTTTATTTTATTTTTTGATTTTCTATATTCTCGCAGTTTTCACAGGTGGGGTCCATATTTTGACAATCCACATCGTCCAATGGCATTTCATGGCTCAGCACGAGTAAAACAAGTCCAATATCGGACATATTTTGGCGTATAGGAAATTAGGGAAGGTTTCAATGGTGAAAACCACCATTTGGTAGGGTATGGCCCGCCCGAAGGTCTGATTGATCCCATCTTTCGGCCCAATGCCTAAAAGAGGCTTGGGAAAGGAATGGTTGGTGTGGATTGAAGACATACATCAAGGTGGGGCCTACATGGGAGGGCCACCCCAAAGCTTAGTTAGAAGCTGATATTTGCGTTTCTTCCCAGCAAACGTCCAGCGTCCCTGGACGCTGGACTTGGCACATACGTTAGGGGTGGGCCCTGCTTAGGTGGGCCACCAAGTGATGGATGGCATGGGCACTACACATATAAGGTGGGCCCCACTTATAAATGGTTTGAATAAAATACCTACCTCATGGTGGGGTCCATTCAAGTGGGCCACATGACCTCATTATCATCACAAAAATAAAATAAAATAAAATAAAAGAGAGAGGGATAGAGAGTGGGACCCGCGTGATGGAGGGACCCCGACACTATGGGCCCTCCCTTGCACTAAATCATACATCAAGTGGGTCCCATTTCATGTGGGCCCATTAAAATTAAATCCAACGGTGGAGATCCCTTCTCCACTAAATTAAATGGTCTAGATGACCCTAAATATGCAAGAAAATAAACATCATGATGGGGTCCATGGAGGATGGCCCCATCATGGAATGATCATGATGATCCAAATGGGCCATCGGCCACATCTTAGGGTCCAAAGTGAGATCCAAACCATTGATCGGTTGGCCTCACTTGGCCCACCAAAAAAAAGATTAAAACTACCCTATCAAAGCACCCACCGCTTGATCTTCTTGCTCCCTTGGCTTCCTTAGCTCCTTGTGCTCCTCTTTGATGGAGGAAGATGAAAAATGGATGGTTGAGATGAGAGATCTAAGGATGGAAAGGTGGGCCTCACAAATACATTTTTCTCTCCATGGGAGGGCTTGGAGAGGTTCATACGTAGGGGATTTTTGTTGCTTGGAAAAGTTGAAAATGAGAGAGAGACTTGTAAGGGAGAGAGAGAGGGAGTGATGGGTGATGGAGTGATGGATGGGAGAGAGAGAGGGATGGGTGTAAGAGTTCTTTTTGACATTTTTGGCTAATGGTGTAAGAGAAGTTATGGGTTGTAAGAAACTTTTTGACTTTTGGGGCTTGCTTGGGAAAGGGTGAAAGGTGATGTGTACTTGACATGATGGGATTGATGAGATTGATTGATTGATGTGACACCTTGTAAAGATTCTCTCGGGATTCGCACGCGCGGCGTTTCCTCGCGCCGAATGTTGGCCCACAACTCCCAACCAGGGTATCGCCTCGGCACGCAAGTCGCGGCAACGGAACCGCGGTGACGACGTGGTCGCTAAGGTACAAGCCCTGGGTTGAGTCAACTCGGGTTGACGGCACGAGAATTCAGGTCACGTGCAAATACCGGATAAGGGTCGAAGGTTGCCGAAATTCGACCGGGAAGACCGCTGAAGCTTATGGAACGGTACGGTCTAGGATACGGGGCTTACAATATAGGTTTAGGGAATTGAGAATATGTTAAGGCTTAGGTTCAAGAAATCGGGTTCGGGTTCGGGATTGGGTTTAGGTTTTGGTTTTCAAGTTTAGGTTTAGGTTTAGATTAGGGAGTTGAGATTAGGATTAGGTGTAGGTTTAGGTTTAGGAATTTGAGAATACATTTAGGTTCTAGGTTTAGGTTTATGTTACAAGTTACAGGTTTAGGTTTAGGTTTAGGTTTAGGTTAAGGTTTAGGTTTAGGCTTAGGTTTAGGTTATAAGCTATAGGTTTCAGGAATTGAGAATAGGTTAAGGTTTAGGTTTAGGTTTAGGCTTAGGTTTAGGTTATAAGCTATAGGTTTAGGGAATTGAAAATAGGTTAAGGTTTAGGTTTAAGAAATCGGGTTCGGGTTCGGGATCGGGTTTAGGTTTTGGTTTTCAAGTTTAGGTTTAGGTTTAGGTTAGGGAGTTGAGATTAGGATTAGGTGTAGGTTTAGGTTTAGGGATTTAAGAATACGATTAGGTTTTAGGTTTAGGTTTAGGTTATAGGTTACAGGTTTAGGCTTAGGTTTAGGTTAAGGTTTAGGTTTAGGCTTAGGTTTAGGTTATAAGCTATAGGTTTAGGGAATTGAGAATAGGTTAAGGTTTAGGTTTTGGAAATCGGGTTCGGGTTCGGGATCGGGTTTAGGTTTTGGCTTTCAAGTTTAGGTTTAGTTTTAGGTTAGGTAGTTGAGATTAGGATTAGGTGTATGTTTAGGTTTAGGGATTTGAGAATACATTAGGTTTTAGCTTTAGGCTTAGGTTATATGTTATATAGGTTTAGGTTTAGGTTTAGGTTTAGGTTATAAGATATAGGTTTAGGGAATTGAGAATAGGTTAAGGCTTAGGTTCAAGAAATCGGGTTCGGGTTCGGGATTGGGTTTAGGTTTTGGTTTTCAAGTTTAGTTTTAGGTTTAGGTTAGGGAGTTGAGATTAGGATTAGGTGTAGGTTTAGGTTTAGGAATTTGAGAATACATTTAGGTTCTAGGTTTAGGTTTATGTTACAAGTTACAGTTTAGGTTTAGGTTTAGGTTAAGGTTTAGGTTTAGGCTTAGGTTTAGGTTATAAGCTATAGGTTTCAGGAATTGAGAATAGGTTAAGGTTTAGGTTTACTTTTAGGCTTAGGTTTAAGTTATAAGCTATAGGTTTAGGGAATTGAGAATAGGTTAAGGCTTAGGTTTAGAAAATCGGGTTCGGGTTTGGGATCGGGTTTAGGTTTGGGTTTTCAAGTTTAGGTTTAGGTTTAGGTTAGGGAGTTGAGATTAGGATTAGGTGTAGGTTTTGGTTTAGGGATTTGTGAATACCTTAGGTTTTAGGTTTAGGTTTAGGTTATATGTTATATGGGTTTAGGTTTAGGTTTAGGTTTAGGTTATAAGCTATAGGTTTAGGGAATTGAGAATAGGTTAAGGTTTAGGTTTAGGAAATCGGGTTCGGGTTCGAGATCGGGTTTAGGTTTGGGTTTTCAAGTTTAAGTTTAGGTTTGGGTTAGGGAGTTGAGATTAAGATTAGGTGTAAGTTTATGTTTAGGGAATTGAGAATACATTAAGGTTTAGGTTTAGGAAATCGGGTTCGGGTTCGGGATCAGGTTTAAGCTTCAGTTTTCAAGTTTAGGTTTAGGTTTAGCATAGGGAGTTGAGATTAACTTTAGGTGTAGGTTTAGGTTTAGAAATTCGAGAATACATTTAGGTTTTAGGTTTATGTTTAGGTTATTGGTTATAGGTTTAGGTTAAGGTATATGTTTATGTTTCGGTTTAGGTAATAAGTTATAGGTTTAGGGAATTGAGAATAGGTTAAGGTTTAGGTTTAGGAAATCAGGTTCGAGTTCCGGATCGGGTTTAGGTTTTGGTTTTCAAGTTTAGGTTTAAGTTTAGGTTAGGGAGTTGAGATTAGGATTAGGTGTAGGTTTAGGTTTAGGGATTTGAGAATACATTTATGTTTTAGGTTTAAGTTTATGTTACAGGTTACAGGTTTAGGTTTAGGTTTAGGTTAAGGTTTAGGTTTAGGCTTAGCTTTAGGTTATAAGCTATAGGTTTAGGGAATTGAGAATAGGTTAAGGTTTAGGTTTAGGAAATTGGGTTCGGGTTCGGGATCGGGTTTAGGTTTTGGTTTTCAAGTTTAGGTTTAGGTTTAGGTTAGGGAGTTGAGATTAGGATTAGGTATAGGTTTAGGTTTAGGGATTTTAGAATACATTTAAGTTTTAGGTTTAGGTTTGGGTTATAGGTTATAGGTTTAAGTTTAGGTTTAGGTTAAGGTATAGGTTTAGGTTTCGGTTTAGGTTATGTGTTATATAGGTTTAGGTTTAGGTTATATGTTATATAGGTTTAAGTTTAAGTTTAGGTTTTGGTTATAAGATATAGGTTTTGGGAATTGAGAATAGCTTAAGGTTTAGGTTTAGGAAATCGAGTTCGGGTTTGAGATCGGGTTTAGGTTTGGGTTTTCAAATTTAAGTTTAGGTTTAGGTTAGGGAGTTGAGATTAGGATTAGGTGTAGGTTTAGGTTTAGGGAATTGAGAATACATTAAGGTTTAGGTTTAGGAAATCGGGTTCGGGTTCGGGATCGGGTTTAGGTTTCAGTTTTCAAGTTTAGGTTTAGGTTTAGGTTAGGGAGTTGAGATTAGGATTAGGTGTAGGTTTAGGTTTAAGGATTTGAGAATACATTTAGTTTTTATATTTATGTTTAGGTTATAGGTTAAAGGTTTAGGTTAAGGTATAGGTTTATGTTTCGGTTTAGGTTATAAGCAGTAGGTTTCAGGAATTGAGAATAGGTTAAGATTTAGGTTTAGGAAATCAGGTTTGGGTTCGGGATCGGGTTTCGGTTTTGGTTTTCAAGTTTAGGTTTAGGTTTAAGTTAGGGAGTTGAGATTAGGATTAGGTGTAGGTTTAGGTTTAGGGATTTAAGAATACAATTAGGCTTTAGGTTTAGGTTTAGGTTATAGGTTACAGGTTTAGGTTTAGGTTTAGGTTTAGGTTTAGGTTAAGGTTTAGGTTTAGGTTATAAGCTATAGGTTTACGGAATTGAGAATAGGTTAAGGTTTCATTTTAGGAAATCGGGTTCAGGTTCGGGATCGGGTTTAGGTTTTGGTTTTCAAGTTTATGTTTAGGTTTAGGTTAGGTAGTTGAGATTAGGATTATGTGTAGGTTTAGGTTTAGGGATTTGAGAATACATTAGGTTTTAGGTTTAGGCTTAGGTTATAGGTTATAAGTTTAGGTATAGGTTTAGGTTATGGTATAGGTTTAGGTTTCGGTTTAGGTTATAAGCATTAAGTTTATGTAATTGAGAATAGGTTAAGGTTTAGGTTTATGAAATCGGATTTCGGGTTCGGGATCGGGTTTTGGTTTTGGTTTCCAAGTTTAGGTTTAGGTTTAGGTTAGGGAGTTGAGATTAGGATTAGGTGTAGGTTTAGGTTTAGGGATTTAAGAATAC
Source organism: Magnolia sinica (assembly GCF_029962835.1). NCBI lineage: Eukaryota > Viridiplantae > Streptophyta > Magnoliopsida > Magnoliales > Magnoliaceae > Magnolia > Magnolia sinica. The sequence goes on from NC_080580.1 coordinate 31,120,519, forward strand.
GATTAGGTTTTAGGTTTAGGTTTATGTTACAGGTTATAGGTTTAAGTTTAGGTTAAGGTTTAGGTTTAGGCTTAGGTTTAGGTTATAAGCTATAGGTTTAGGGAATTGAGAATAGGTTAAGGTTTAGGTTTAGGAAATCGGGTTCAAGTTCGGGATCAGGTTTAGGTTTTAGTTTTCAAGTTTAGGTTTAGTTTTAGGTTAGGTAGTTGAGATTAGGATTAGGTGTAGGTTTAGGTTTAGGGATTTGAGAATACATTAGGTTTTAGCTTTAGGCTTATGTTATATGTTATATAGGTTTAGGTTTAGGTTATAAGATATAGGTTTAGGGAATTGAGAATAGGTTAAGGCTTAGGTTCAAGAAATCGGGTTCGGGTTCATGATTGGGTTTAGGTTTTGGTTTTCAAGTTTAGGTTTAGGTTTAGGTTAGGGAGTTGAGATTAGGATTAGGTGTAGGTTTAGGTTTAGGAATTTGAGAATACATTTAGGTTCTAGGTTTAGGTTTATGTTACAAGTTACAGGTTTAGGTTTAGGTTTAGGTTTAGGTTAAGGTTTAGGTTTAGGTTAAGGTTTAGGTTTAGGCTTAGGTTTAGGTTATAAGCTATAGGTTTCAGGTTTAGGAAATCGGGTTCGGGTTCGGGATCGGGTTTAGGTTTGAGTTTTCAAGTTTAGGTTTAAGTTTAGGTTAGGGAGTTAAGATTAGATTAGGTGTAAGTTTAGGTTTTGGCATTTGAGAATACATTTAGGTTTTAGGTTTAGGTTTAGGTTATAGGTTATAGGTTTAGGTTTAGGTTTAGGTTATAAGCTATAGGTTTAGGGAATTGAGAATAGTTTGGTTTAGGTTAGGAAATTGGGTTCGGAGGTTTTCAAGTTTAGGTTTAGGGTTTAGGTTTAGGGTAGGTAGTTGAGATTAGGATTAGGTGTAGGTTTAGGTTTAGGGATTTTAGAATACATTTAAGTTTTAGGTTTGGGTTTGGGTTATAGGTTATAGGTTTAAGTTTAGGTTTAGGTTAAGGTATAGGTTTTGGTTTCGGTTTAGGTTATATGTTATATAGGTTTAGGTTTAGGTTATATGTTATAGCTTTAGGGAATTGAGAATAGGTTAAGGTTTAGGTTTAGGAAATGGGGTTCAGGTTCGAGATCGGGTTTAGGTTTGGGTTTTCGGGTTTAGGTTAGGGAGTTGAGATTAGGATTAGGTGTAGGTATAGGTTTAGGGATTTCGGGATCGGGTTTAGGTTTTGGTTTTCAAGTTTAGGTTTAGGTTTAGGTTAGGTAGTTGAGATTAGGATTAGGTAGGTTTAGGTTTAGGGATTTTAGAATACATTTAAGTTTTAGGTTTAGGTTTAGGTTTTTAGGTTATATTTAGGTTCGGTTTTGGTTTTGAAGTTTAGGTTTAGGTTTAGGTTAGGTTGAGTTATAGGTTTAGGGATAAGGTTTATAGGTTTAGGTTTAGGTTTAGGTTTAGTTTAGTTTAGGTTTCGGTTTTAGGTATAGGTTTACATTTCGGTTTAGGTTATATGTTTAGGTTTAGGTTTAGGTTATAGGTTTAGGTTTAGAGTTTAGGTTTAGGTTTATGTTATAGGTTTTTAGGTTTAATTTAGGTGCGGTTTAGTTAAGGTTTAGGTAGTTTTAGATTATAGGTTTTGGGGGTGAGAATAGGTTAAGCGGGTTTAGGGAAAGGTTCGGTTTAGGTTATAAGCGAGTCGGGTTTAGGTTTGGGTTTTCAAATTTAAGTTTAGGTTTAGGTTAGGGAGTTGAGGTTTAGGAGGTTTAGGTTTAGTAGGTTTAGGTTTACATTTAAGGTTATTTAGGTTACGGTTTAGGTTAAGGTTTAGGTTTAGGTTTAGGTTTAATTGAGAATACATAGGTTTAGGTTAGGGTTCGGGATTAGCTATCGGGTTTAGGTTTAAGTTTTGGTTTTCTTTTTTAGGGAGTTGAGATTAGGATTAGGTGTAGGTTTAGGTTTACAAGTTTAGGTTTAGGTTTAGGTTAGGGAGTTGAGATTAGGATTAGGTGTAGGTTTAGGTTTAAGGATTTGAGAATACATTTAGTTTTTATATTTATGTTTAGGTTATAGGTTAAAGGTTTAGGTTAAGGTATAGGTTTATGTTTCGGTTTAGGTTATAAGCAGTAGGTTTCAGGAATTGAGAATAGGTTAAGATTTAGGTTTAGGAAATCAGGTTTGGGTTCGGGATCGGGTTTCGGTTTTGGTTTTCAAGTTTAGGTTTAGGTTTAAGTTAGGGAGTTGAGATTAGGATTAGGTGTAGGTTTAGGTTTAGGGATTTAAGAATACAATTAGGCTTTAGGTTTAGGTTTAGGTTATAGGTTACAGGTTTAGGTTTAGGTTTAGGTTTAGGTTTAGGTTAAGGTTTAGGTTTAGGTTATAAGCTATAGGTTTACGGAATTGAGAATAGGTTAAGGTTTCATTTTAGGAAATCGGGTTCAGGTTCGGGATCGGGTTTAGGTTTTGGTTTTCAAGTTTATGTTTAGGTTTAGGTTAGGTAGTTGAGATTAGGATTATGTGTAGGTTTAGGTTTAGGGATTTGAGAATACATTAGGTTTTAGGTTTAGGCTTAGGTTATAGGTTATAAGTTTAGGTATAGGTTTAGGTTATGGTATAGGTTTAGGTTTCGGTTTAGGTTATAAGCATTAAGTTTAGGGAATTGAGAATAGGTTAAGGTTTAGGTTTATGAAATCAGGTTCAGGTTCGGGATCAGGTTTAGGTTTTGGTTTTCAAGTATAGGTTTAGTTTTACATTAGGGAGTTGAGATTAAGATTAGGTGTAGGTTTAGGTTTAGGGATTTAAGAATACGATTAGGTTTTAGGTTTTGGTTTAGGTTATAGGTTACAGGATTAGGCTTAGGTTTAGGTTAAGGTTTAGGTTTAGGCTTAGGTTTAGGTTATAAGCTATAGGTTTAGGGAATTGAGAATAGGTTAAGGTTTAGGTTTAGGAAATCGGGTTCAAGTTCGGGATCAGGTTTAGGTTTTAGTTTTCAAGTTTAGGTTTAGTTTTAGGTTAGGTAGTTGAGATTAGAAATAGGTGTAGGTTTAGGTTTAGGGATTTGAGAATACATTAGGTTTTAGCTTTAGGCTTATGTTATATGTTATATAGGTTTAGGTTTAGGTTATAAGATATAGGTTTAGGGAATTGAGAATAGGTTAAGGCTTAGGCTCAAGAAATCGGGTTCGGGTTCGGGATTGGGTTTAGGTTTTGGTTTTCAAGTTTAGGTTTAGGTTTAGGTCAGGGAGTTGAGATTAGGATTAGGTGTAGGTTTAGGTTTAGGAATTTGAGAATACATTTAGGTTCTAGGTTTAGGTTTAGGTTTAGGTTTAGGTTTAGGTTAAGGTTTAGGTTTAGGTTAAGGTTTAGGTTTAGGCTTAGGTTTAGGTTATAAGCTATAGGTTTCAGGAATTGAGAATAGGTTAAGGTTTAGGTTTAGGTTTAGGCTTAAGCTATAGGTTTAGGGAATTGGGTATAGGTTAAGGTTTAGGTTTAGGAAATCGGGTTCGGGTTCGGGATCGGGTTTAGGTTTGGGTTTTCAAGTTTAGGTTTAGGTTTAGGTTAGGGAGTTGAGATTAGGATTAGGTGTTGGTTTTGGTTTAGGGATTTGAGAATACCTTAGGTTTTAGGTTTAGGTTTATGTTATATGTTATATAGGTTTAGGTTTAGGTTTAGGTTTAGGTTATAAGCTATAGGTATAGGGAATTGAGAATAGGTTAAGGTTTAGGTTTAGGAAATCGGCTTCGGGTTCGAGATCGGGTTTAGGTTTGGGTTTTCAAGTTTAAGTTTAGGTTTAGGTTAGGGAATTGTGTATAGTTTAAGGTTTAGGTTTAGGAAATCGGGTTCGGGTTCGGGATCAGGTTTAGGCTTCAGTTTTCAAGTTTAGGTTTAGGTTTAGCATAGGGAGTTGAGATTAAGATTAGGTGTAGGTTTTGGTTTAGGAATTCGAGAACACATTTAGGTTTTAGGTTTATATTTAGGTTATAGGTTATAGGTTTAGGTTAAGGTATATGTTTATGTTTCGGTTTAGGTTATAAGCTATAGGTTTAGGGAATTGAGAATAGGTTAAGGTTTAGGTTTTGGAAATCAGGTTCGGGTTCCGGATCGGGTTTAGGTTTTGGTTTTCAAGTTTAGGTTAGGGAGTTGAGATTAGGATTAGGTGTAGGTTTAGGTTTAGGGATTTGAGAATACATTTAGGTTTTAGGTTTAGGTTTATGTTACAGGTTACAAGTTTAGGTTTAGGTTTAGGTTAAGGTTTAGGTTTAGGCTTAACTTTAGGTTATAAGCTATAGGTTTAGGGAATTGAGAATAGGTTAAGGTTTAGGTTTAGGAAATTGGGTTCGGGTTCGGGATCGGGTTTACGTTTTGGTTTTCAAGTTTAGGTTTAGGTTTAGGTTCGGGAGTTGAGATTAGGATTAGGTGTAGGTTTAGGTTTAGGGATTTTAGAATACATTTAAGTTTTAGGTTTGGGTTTGGGTTATAGGTTATAGGTTTAAGTTTAGGTTTAGGTTAAGGTATAGGTTTTGGTTTCGGTTTAGGTTATATGTTATATAGGTTTAGGTTTTGGTTTACGTTTAGGTTATATGTTATATAGGTTTAGGTTTAGGTGTAGGTTTTGGTTACAAGATATAGGTTTAGGGAATTGAGAATAGCTTAAGGTTTAGGTTTAGGAAATCGAGATCGGGTTTAGGTTTGGGTTTTCAAATTTAAATTTAGGTTTAGGTTAGGGAGTTGAGATTAGGATTAGGTGTAGGTTTAGGTTTAGGGAATTGAGAATACACTAAGGTTTAGGTTTAGGAAATCGGGTTTGGGTTCGGGATCGTGTTTAGGTTTATGTTTTCAAGTTTAGGTTTAGGTTTAGGTTAGGGAGTTGAGATTAGGATTAGGTGTAGGTTTAGGTTTAGGGAATTGAGAATACATTTAGTTTTTAGGTTTATATTTAGGTTATAGGTTAAAGGTTTAGGTTAAGGTATAGGTTTATGTTTTGGTTTTGGTTATAAGCAGTAGGTTTCAAGAATTGAGAATAGGTTAAGATTTAGGTTTAGGAAATCGGGTTCGAGTTTGGGATCGGGTTTAGGTTTTGGTTTTCAAGTTAGGTTTAGGTTTAGGTTCGGGAGTTGAGATTAGGATTAGGTGTAGTTTTAAGTTTATGGATTTGAGAATACATTTAGGTTTTTGGTTCAGGTTTATGTTACAGGTTACAGGTTTAGGTTTAGGTTTAGGTTTAGGTTAAGGTTTAGGTTTAGGCTTAGCTTTAGGTTATAAGCTATAGGTTTAGGGAATTGAGAATAGGTTAAGGTTTAGGTTTAGGTTTAGGTTAAGGTTTAGGTTTAGGCTTAGGTTTAGGTTATAAGCTATAGGTTTAGGGAATTGAGATTAGGTTAAGGTTTAGGTCTAGGAAATCGGGTTCGAGTTCGGGATCGGGTTTAGGTTTTGGTTTTCATGTTTAGGATTAGGTTTAGGTTAGGTAGTTGGGATTAGGATTAGGTGTAGGTTTAGGTTTAGGGATTTGAGAATACATTTAGGCTTTAGGTTTAGGTTTATGTTACAGGTTATAGGTTTAGGTTTAGGTTTAGGTTTAGGTTTAGGTTTAGGCTTAGGTTTAGGTTATAAGCTATAGGTTTAGGGAATTGAGAATAGGTTATGGTTTAAGTTTAGGAAATCGGGTTCGGGTTCGGGATCGGGTTTAGGTTTTGGTTTTCAAGTTTAGGTTGTAAGTGCTATAGTTTATATCTCTGTCTGTTGTCAAATTTGTGGTGCCAAAATCACTGTTATATATAACTTGCATTAGTATAGCTCTCTCCAGGATCAACATTCATAAACAAGCTAAGCTCACAACAAGCAAAGCTCACGAGTACAAGGATCAATCTTGAATACAAGAACTGCTCATAAAACAAGACTCAAGCTGCAAGACTTCAAGAAGAGTACAAGGCAGTTTGTAAAGAACTCAAGACACTTTCAAGATTGAGCTCATCAAGAGTTCAACTACATCAAGACTTCAAGGCTCATACTTCAAGGTCATTAGTTCCTAATGTTTCAATGTCCTTACTTCATGGTTGAGGTTTGACTGACCTTAGGTTGACCTTAGAAGTAGGTCATTTTCGATACATAAATCGAATGTTTATTTTACATAACTTTGGTCTGTTCTTCGACTAGTCTTAGGCCTTCTTCGACTAGTCCTAGAGTTGCTTCGACCAGTCAAAGAAATTCCTCGAACAGTCGTGAGTTTGTTACAAATTTCAGATAAAATCTGTTAGGCTTCGACTAGTCCAGGAATCTGTTCAACCGATCGAAGGAATAGTGTCATTGCATCTTGACGATCGAAAATCTTCGACTTAAAATCCAGCGTTGTTTTTCAGTTCGACCAGTCGATGATGACCTACGACTAGTCGAATGAGACCTTCGACCAGTCGAACGGTCAAAGCTTATCCCGCCGGATCTTTCAAATATCTGTTATTGCTTGACTAGTCGAAGAGCTCCTAGACCAAAAGACGCGATCCGCTCACCTATAAATAGTGCATGAATCTTAGAAGAAATCATCAAATTAATTAATCCATTAAAGCCAATCTTCGTCAAACTTCCGAGAGATAATTCATGCTCCATCTAAGCTATGTGTGCTTTTTTAATATTCTCTTTCCATAGCTTTATTTAATTGATTTTGTTTCTGCTATTCCAATCTAATTTGATAAGAGGAATTGTTATTTCCTTCTTTGGAATCAAAATCAATTAAGGCAAGCTCTATTTGGTTTAATTTAAAATCTATTAGAATTAGAACCATTGTAATTGAGTACTGGACATTGAACTTGGATATTCAATCATCTACTCTGATTTGGTTCTACCGGGCTGCTACAACGAAGGAGATAATCGTATTTTACATTTAATTGTAAATTCCTTTCTGTTTGGTTTCTTTCAAGATTTACGGAAAAATCTTATTGTATTGGTTATCTGAGGAGAGCCAGGAAAACTCAGAAGTGGGGTTTTTTAATTGTGTAAGCCCACAGACAAAGACATAATTGTAAAGGTTTTGGGTGAACCTGGGAAAACCTATTTTGTTAGTGAACGCTAATATCCCCTGTGTGAGGATATTAGGAGTGGAGTAGCATTCTGTGTGGCTGTTGTTTAACAGTTGGTGAACACACAAGTGAACAACTATAATCCCTTGTGTTGTGGTTGAATGATTTATACTTCTGATCTTTAATTATTCTTTTGTGGGATGTATGTATGGTGGTGAATGTTGTAATCATTTAATTCAAGCATTGTAAGAATTTTGTTATAGTTTAGAATTTATTTTTTGCTATTCCTTTATCAGCTTGATATTCAATTTCCTTTAAAAGTTGTTCCAGCAAGGTTGCCCTACCATTTTTATGGTGTATGGCTATCCCTAGAACAATACATTTGTGATTACAATTTATTTCAATTCAGTTTGTATTTATTTCCGTATTCCTCTTCGGTTTGAGATTTGATACAAAGATCTTTCTAGAAATAAGGTTGTCCTACCATAAACTATGGTTTTTGGTGTAAGGTTGTCCTTAGAACAACATTTGTATCAACCTCTCAATATCTGAATTTTGAGGCTATTTTACTTTCTTGCGTTGTGATTTATTTTGGCTATCAACTTCTTTTTAATTCCGCTGTTATAAGTTTTATTTGGCATTGTCCTATTCACCCCCCACCCCCCCTCTCTAGGACATATAGCTAGGCCTTTCATAGGTTTAGGTTTAAGTTTGGGAGTTGAGATTAGAATTAGGTGTAGGTTTAGGTTTAGAGATTTTAGAATACATTTAAGTTTTAGGTTTAGGTTTAGGTTATAGGTTATAGGTTTAGGTTTAGGTTTAGGTTAAGGTATAGGTTTAGGTTATATGTTATATAGGTTTAGGTTTAGGTTTAGGTTTAGGTTATATGTTATATAGGTTTAGGTTTAGGTTATAAGCTATACGTTTTGGGAATTGAGAATAGGTTAAGGTTTATGTTTAGGAAACCAGGTTCGGGTTCAAGATCGGGTTTAAGTTTGGGTTTTCAAGTTTAAGTTTAGGTTTATGTTCGGGAGTTGAGATTAAGATTAGGTGTAGGTTTAGGCTTAGGGAATTGAGAATAAATTAAGGTTTAGGTTTAGGAAATTAGGTTCGGGTTCGGGATCGGGTTTAGGTTTCAGTTTTCAAGTTTAGGTTTAGGTTCAAGTTAGGGAGTTGAGATTATGATTAGGTGTAGGTTTAGGTTTAGGGATTTGATAATACATTTAGGTTTTAGGTTTTTGTTTAGGTTGCAGGTTATAGGTTTAGGTTAAGGTATAGGTTTATGTTTCGATTTAGGTTTTAAGCAGTAGGTTTCGGGAATTGAGAATAGGTTAAGATTTAGGTTTAGGAAATCGGGTTCGGTTCGGGATCGGGTTTAGGTTTTGGTTTTCAAGTTTAGGTTTAGGTTAGGGAGTTGAGATTAGGATTAGGTGTATGTTTAGGTTTAAGGATTTGAGAATACATTTAGGTTTTAGGTTTACGTTTAGGTTATTGGTTTTAGGTTAAGGTATAGGTTTAGGTTAAGGTATAGGTTTAGGTTTCGGTTTAGGTTATAAGAAATAGGTTTAGGGAATTGAGAATAGGTTAAGGTTTAAGTTTGGGAAATTAGGTTCAGGTTCGGGATTGGGTTTAGGTTTTGGTTTTTAAGTTTAGGTTTAGGTTTAGGTTAGGGAGTTGAGATTAGGATTAGGTGTAGGTTTAGGTTTTGGGATTTTAGAATACCATTAGGTTTAGATTTAGGTTTAGGTTTTAGGTTACAGGTTTAGGTTTATGTTTAGGTTTAGGTTAAGGTTTAGGTATAGGTTATAAGCTATAGATTTAGGGAATTGAGAATAGGCTAAGGTTTAGGTTTAGGAATTCGGGTTCGAGAATTGAGAATAGGCTAAGGTTTAGGTTTACGAAATCGGGTTCGGGTTCGGGATCGGGTTTAGGTTTTGGTTTTCAAGTTTAGGTTTAGGTTTCGGTTAGGGAGTTGAGAGTATGATTAGGAGTAGGTTTATGTTTAGGGATTTGAGAATACATTTAGGTTTTAGGTTTAGGTTTATGTTATAGGTTATAAGTTTAGGTATAGGTTTATGTTAAGGTATAGGTTTAGGTTTCGGTTTAGGTTATAAGCAATAAGCTTAGGGAATTGAGAATAGGTTAAGGTTTAAGTTTAGAAAATCGACCTCAGGTTTGGTATCGGGTTTCGGTTTTGGTTTTCAAGTTTAGGTTTAGGTTTAGGTTAGGGAGTTGAGATTAAGATTAGGTGTAGGTTTAGGTTTAGGGATTTAAGAATACAATTAGGTTTTAGGTTTAGGTTTAGGTTATAGGTTACAGGTTTAGGTTTAGGTTTAGGTTTAGGTTTAGGTTAAGGTTTAGGTTTAGGTTATAAGCTATAGGTTTAGGGAATTGAGAAGAGGTTAAGGTTTAGGTTTAGGAAATCGGGTTCAAGTTCGGGATCGGGTTTAGGTTTTGGTTTTCAAGTTTAGGTTTAGGTTTAGGTTAGGTAGTTGAGATTAGGATTAGGTGTAGGTTTAGTTTTAGGGATTTGAGAATACATTAGGTTTTAGGTTTAGGCTTAGGTTATATGTTATATAGGTTTAGGTTTAAGTTTAGGTTTAGGTTTAGGTTATAAGAAATATGTTTAGGAAATTGAGAATAGGTTAAGGTTTAAGTTTAAGAAATCAGGTTCGGGTTCGGGATTGGGTTTAGGTTTGGTTTTCAAGTTTAGGTTTAGGTTTAGGTTAGGGAGTTGAGATTAGGATTAGGTGTATGTTTAGGTTTAGGGATTTGAGAATACATTTAGGTTTTAGGTTTAGGTTTATGTTATAGGTTACAGGTTTAGGTTTAGGTTTAGGTTTAGGTTAAGGTTTAGGTTTAGGCTTAGGTTTAGGTTATAAGCTATAGGTTTAGGGAATTGAGAATAGGTTAAGGTTTAGGTTTAGGCTTAGGTTTAGGTTATAAGCTATAGGTTTAGGGAATTGAGAATTGGTTAAGGTTTAGGTTTAGGAAATCGGGTTCGGGTTTGCGATCGGGTTTAGGTTTTGGTTTTCAAGTTTATGTTTAGGTTTAGGTTAGGGAGTTGAGATTAGGATTAGGTGTAGGTTTAGGTTTAGGGATTTGAGAGTACATTTAGGTTTTAGGTTTAGGTTATAGGTTATATAAGTTTAGGTTTATGTGTAGGATAAGGTTTAGGTTTAGGCTTAGGTTTAGGTTATAAGCTATAGGTTTAGGGAATTGAGAATAGGTTAAGGTTTAGGTTTAAGAAATCGGGTTCGCGTTCGGGGGTTTAGGTTTTGGTTCTCAAGTTTAGGTTTAGGTTTAGGTTAGGTAGTTGAGATTAGGATTAGGTGTAGGTTTAGGTTTAGGGATTTGAGAGTACATTAGGTTTTAGGTTTAGGCTTAGGTTATAGGTTATAAGTTTAGGTATAGGTTTAGGTTAAGGTATAGATTTAGGTTTCGGTTTAGGTTATAAGCAATAAGTTTAGGGAATTGAGAATAGGCTAAGGGTTAGGTTTAGGAAATCGCGTTCAAGTTCGGGATCGAGTTTTGTGTTTTGTTTTCAAGTTTAGGTTTAGGTTTAGGTTAAGGAGTTGAGAATAGGATTAGGTGTAGGTTTAGGTTTAGGGATTTAAGAATACAATTAGGTTTTAGGTTTAGGTTTAAGTTGTAGGTTACAGGTTTAGGTTTAGGCTTAGGTTAAGGTTTAGGTTTAGGTTTTGTTTATAAGCTATAGGTTTAGGGAATTGAGAATAGGTTAAGGTTTAGGTTTAGGAAATTGGGTTCGAGTTCGGGATCGGGTTTAGGTTTTGGTTTTTAAGTTTAGGTTTAGGTTTAGGTTAGGGAGTTGAGATAAGGATTAGGTGTAGGTTTAGGTTGAGGGATTTGAGAATACATTAGGTTTTAGGTTTAGGCTTAGGTTATATGTTATATAGGTTTAGGTTTAGATTTAGGTTTAGGTTTAGGTTATAAGATATAGGTTTAGGAAATTGAGAATAGGTTAAGGTTTAGGTTTAAAAATCGGGTTCGGGTTCGGGATTGGGTTTAGGTTTTGGTTTTCAAGTTTAGGTTTATGTTTAGGTTAGAGAGTTGAGATTAGAATTAGGTGTAGGTTTAGGTTTAGGGATTTGAGAATACATTTAGGTTTTAGGTTTAGGTTTAAGTTATAGGTTATAGGTTACAGGTTTAGGTTTAGGTTTAGGTTTAGGTTAAGGTTTAGATTTAAGCTTAGGTTTAGGTTATAAGCTATAGGTTTCGGGAATTGAGAATAGGTTAAGGTTTACGTTTAGGTTTAGGCTTAGGTTTAGGTTATAAGCTATAGGTTTAGGGAATTGAGAATAGGTTAAGGTTTAGGTTTTGAAAATCGGGTTCAGGTTCGGGATCGGGTTTGGGTTTTGGTTTTCATGTTTAGGTTTAGGTTTAGGTTAGGGAGTTGAGATTAGGAATAGGTGTAGGTTTAGGTTTAGGGATTTGAGTATATATTTAGGTTTTAGGTTTAGGTTTATGTTACAGTTTATAGGTTTTAGTTTAGGTTTAGGTTTAGGTTAAGGCTTCAGTTTAGTTTATAAGCTATAGGTTTAGGGAATTGACAATAGGTTAAGGTTTAGGTTTTGGAAATCGGATTCGGGTTCGAGATCGGGTTTAGGTTTTGGTTTTCGAGTTTTGGTTTAGGTTTAGGTTAGGGAGTTGAGATTAGGATTAGGTGTAGGTTTAGGTTTAGGGATTTGAGAATACAATTAGGTTTTAGGTTTAGGTTTAGGTTATAGGTTATAGGTTATAGGTTTCGGTTTAGGTTATGGTATAGGTTTAGGTTTTGGTTTATTATAAGTAATTGGTTTAGGAATTGAGAATAGGTTACGGCTTAGGTTTAGGGAATTGAGAATAGGTTAAGGCTTAGGTTCAAGAAATCGGGTTTGGGTTCGGGATTGGGTTTAGGTTTTGGTTTTCAAGTTTAGGTTTAGGTTTAGGTTAGGGAGTTGAGATTAGGATTAGGTGTAGGTTTAGGTTTAGGGATTTGAGAATACAATTAGGTTTTAGGTTTAGGTTTAGGTTATAGGTTATAGGTTATAGGTTTCGGTTTAGGTTTAGGTTATGGTATAGGTTTAGGTTTTGATTTATTATAAGTAATTGGTTTAGGGAATTGAGAATAGGTTAAGGCTTAGGTTTAGGGAATTGAGAATAGGTTAAGGCTTAGGTTCAAGAAATCGGGTTCGGGTTCATGATTGGGTTTAGGTTTTGGTTTTCAAGTTTAGGTTTAGGTTTAGGTTAGGGAGTTGAGATTAGGATTAGGTGTAGGTTTAGGTTTAGGAATTTGAGAATACATTTAGGTTCTAAGTTTAGGTTTATGTTACAAGTTACAGGTTTAGGTTTAGGTTTAGGTTTAGGTTAAGGTTTAGGTTTAGGTTTAGGTTTAGGTTATATGCTATAGGTTTCAGGAATTGAGAATAGGTTAAGGTTTAGGTTTAGGTTTAGGCTTAGGTTTAGGTTATAAGCTATAGGTTTAGGGAATTGAGAATAGGTTAAGGTTTAGGTTTAGGAAATTGGGTTCGGGTTCGGGATCGGGTTTTGGTTTTGGTTTCCAAGTTTAGGTTTAGGTTTAGGTTAGGGAGTTGAGATTAGGATTAGGTGTAGGTTTAGGTTTAGGGATTTAAGAATACGATTAGGTTTTAGGTTTAGGTTTATGTTACAGGTTATAGGTTTAAGTTTAGGTTAAGGTTTAGGTTTAGGCTTAGGTTTAGGTTATAAGCTATAGGTTTAGGGAATTGAGAATAGGTTAAGGTTTAGGTTTAGGAAATCGGGTTCGGGTTCAGGATCGGTTTTAGGTTTTGGTTTTCAAGTTTAGGTTTAGTTTTAGGTTAGGTAGTTGAGATTAGGATTAGGTGTATGTTTAGGTTTAGGGATTTGAGAATACATTAGGTTTTAGCTTTAGGCATAGGTTATATGTTATATAGGTTTAGGTTTAGGTTATAAGATATAGGTTTAGGGAATTGAGAATAGGTTAAGGCTTAGGCTCAAGAAATCGGGTTCGGGTTCGGGATTGGGTTTAGGTTTTGGTTTTCAAGTTTAGGTTTAGTTTAGGGAGTTGAGATTATGATTAGGTGTAGGTTTAGGTTTAGGGATTTAAGAATACATTAGGTTTTAGGTTATTGGTTATAGGTTAAGTTTTTAGGTCATAGGTTTTGGTTTAGGTTAAGGTTATAGGTTTAGGTAAAGGTTTAGGTTTAGGTTTAGGTTAAGGTTTAGGCTTAGATTATAAGCTATATAGGTTTATGGAATTGTGTATAGGTTATGGTTTAGGTTTAGGAAATCGGGTTTGGGTTCGGGATTGGGTTTAGGTAGGGGTTTTCAAGTTTAGGTTTCGGTTTAGGTTAGGGAGTTGAGATTAGGATTAGGTGTTGGTTTTGGTTTAGGGATTTGAGAATACCTTAGGTTTTAGGTTTAGGTTTATGTTATATGTTATATAGGTTTAGGTTTAGGTTTAGGTTTAGGTTATAAGCTATAGGTATAGGGAATTGAGAATAGGTTAAGGTTTAGGTTTAGGAAATCGGCTTCGGGTTCGAGATCGGGTTTAGGTTTGGGTTTTCAAGTTTAAGTTTAGGTTTAGGTTAGGGAGTTGAGATTAGGATTTGGTGTAAGTTTAGGTTTAGGGAATTGAGAATACATTAAGGTTTAGGTTTAGGAAATCGGGTTCGGGTTCAGGATCAGGTTTAGGCTTCAGTTTTCAAGTTTAGGTTTAGGTTTAGCATAGGGAGTTGAGATTAAGATTAGGTGTAGGTTTTGGTTTAGGAATTCGAGAACACATTTAGGTTTTAGGTTTATGTTTAGGTTATAGGTTATAGGTTTAGGTTAAGGTACATGTTTATGTTTCGGTTTAGGTTATAAGCTATAGGTTTAGGGAATTGAGAATAGGTTAAGGTTTAGGAAATCAGGTTCGGGTTCCGGATCGGGTTTAGGTTTTGGTTTTCAAGTTTAGGTTTATGTTTAGGTTAGGGAGTTGAGATTAGGATTAGGTGTAGGTTTAGGTTTACGGATTTGAGAATACATTTAGGTTTTAGGTTTAGGTTTATGTTACAGGTTACAAGTTTAGGTTTAGGTTTAGGTTTAGGCTTAGCTTTAGGTTATAAGCTATAGGTTTAGGGAATTGAGAATAGGTTAAGGTTTAGGTTTAGGAAATTGGGTTCGGGTTCGGGATCGGGTTAAGTTTTTGGTTTTCAAGTTTAGGTTTAGGTTTTGGTTCGGGAGTTGAGATTAGGATTAGGTGTAGGTTTAGGTTTATGGATTTTAGAATACATTTAAGTTTTAGGTTTGGGTTTGGGTTATAGGTTATAGGTTTAAGTTTAGGTTTAGGTTAAGGTATGGGTTTAGGTTTTGGTTTAGGTTATATGTTATATAGGTTTAGGTTTTGGTTTAGGTTTAGGTTATATGCTATATAGGTTTAGGTTTAGGTGTAGTTTTTGGTTACAAGATATAGGTTTTGGGAATTGAGAATAGCTTAAGGTTTAGGTTTAGGAAATCGAGTTCGGGTTTAGGTTTGGGTTTTCAAATTTAAATTTAGGTTTAGGTTAGGGAGTTGAGATTAGGATTAGGTGTAGGTTTAGGTTTAGGGAATTGAGAATACACTAAGGTTTAGGTTTAGGAAATCGGGTTTGGGTTCGGGATCGTGTTTAGGTTTATGTTTTCAAGTTTAGGTTTAGGTTTAGGTTAGGGAGTTGAGATTAGGATTAGGTGTAGGTTTAGGTTTAAGGATTTGAGAATACATTTAGTTTTTAGGTTTATGTTTCGGTTATAGGTTAAAGGTTTGGGTTAATGTATAGGTTTATGTTTCGGTTTAGGTTATAAGTAGTAGGTTTCAAGAATTGAGAATAGGTTAAGATTTAGGTTTAGGAAATCGGGTTCGGGTTCGGGATCTGGTTTAGGTTTTGGTTTTCAAGTTTAGGTTTAGGTTTAGGTTCGGGAGTTGAGATTAAGATTAGGTGTAGTTTTACGTTTATGGATTTGAGAATACATTTAGGTTTTAGGTTTAGGTTTATGTTACAGGTTACAGGTTTAGGTTTAGGTTTAGGTTTAGGTTAAGGTTTAGGTTTAGGCTTAGCTTTAGGTTATAAGCTATAGGTTTAGGGAATTGAGAATAGGTTAAGGTTTAGGTTTAGGTTAAGGTTTAGGTTTAGGCTTAGGTTTAGGTTATAAGCTATATGTTTAGGGAATTGAGAATAGGTTAAGATTTAGGTTTAGGAAATCGGGTTCGGGTTCGGGGGTTTAGGTTTTGGTTCTCAAGTTTAGGTTTAGGTTTAGGTTAGGTAGTTGAGATTAGGATTAGGTGTAGGTTTAGGTTTAGGGATTTGAGAGTACATTAGGTTTTAGGTTTAGGCTTAGGTTATAGGTTATAAGTTTAGGTATAGGTTTAGGTTAAGGTATAGATTTAGGTTTCGGTTTAGGTTATAAGCAATAAGTTTAGGGAATTGAGAATAGGCTAAGGGTTAGGTTTAGGAAATCGCGTTCAAGTTCGGGATCGAGTTTTGTGTTTTGTTTTCAAGTTTAGGTTTAGGTTTGGGTTAAGGAGTTGAGAATAGGATTAGGTGTAGGTTTAGGTTTAGGGATTTAAGAATACAATTAGGTTTTAGGTTTAGGTTTAAGTTGTAGGTTACAGGTTTAGGTTTAGGCTTAGGTTAAGGTTTAGGTTTAGGTTTTGTTTATAAGCTATAGGTTTCAGGAATTGAGAATAAGTTATGGTTTAGGTTTAGGAAATCGGGATCGGGTTTAGGTTTTGGTTTTCAAGTTTCGGTTTAGGTTTAGGTTAGTTAGTTGAGATTAGGATTAGGTGTAGGTTTAGGTTTAGGGATTTGAGAATACATTAGGTTTTAGGTTTAGGCTTAGGTTATATGTTATATAGGTTTAGGTTTAGATTTAGGTTTAGGTTTAGGTTATAAGATATAGGTTTAGGAAATTGAGAATAGGTTAAGGTTTAGGTTTAAAAATCGGGTTCGGGTTCGGGATTGGGTTTAGGTTTTGGTTTTCAAGTTTAGGTTTATGTTTAGGTTAGGGAGTTGAGATTAGGATTATGTATAGGTTTAGGTTTAGGGATTTGAGAATATATTTAGGTTCTAAGTTTAGGTTTATGTTACAAGTTACAGGTTTAGGTTTACGTTTAGGTTTAGGTTAAGGTTTAGGTTTAGGCTTAGGTTTAGGTTATAAGCTATAGGTTTCGGGAATTGAGAATAGGTTAAGGTTTACGTTTAGGTTTAGGCTTAGGTTTAGGTTATAAGCTATAGGTTTAGGGAATTGAGAATAGGTTAAGGTTTAGGTTTTGAAAATCGGGTTCAGGTTCGGGATCGGGTTTGGGTTTTGGTTTTCATGTTTAGGTTTAGGTTTAGGTTAGGGAGTTGAGATTAGGAATAGGTGTAGGTTTAGGTTTAGGGATTTGAGTATATATTTAGGTTTTAGGTTTAGGTTTATGTTACAGTTTAGGTTAAGGTTTAGGTTATAAGCTATAGGTTTAGGGAATTGACAATAGGTTAAGGTTTAGGTTTTGGAAATCGGATTCGGGTTCGAGATCGGGTTTAGGTTTTGGTTTTCGAGTTTTGGTTTAGGTTTAGGTTAGGGAGTTGAGATTAGGATTAGGTGTAGGTTTAGGTTTAGGGATTTGAGAATACAATTAGGTTTTAGGTTTAGGTTTAGGTTATAGGTTATAGGTTTAGGTTTAGGTTTAGGTTAAGGTATATGTTTAGGTTTCGGTTTAGGTTATAAGCAATAGGTTTAGGGATTTGAGAATAGGTTGAGGTTTAGGTTTAGGAAATCGGGTTCAGGTTTGGGATCTGGTTTAGGTTTTGGTTTTGAAGTTTATGTTTAGGTTTAGGTTAGGGAGTTGAGATTAGGATTAGGTGTAGGTTTAGGTTTGGGGATTTGAGAATACATTTAGGTTTTAGGTTTAGGTTTAGGGTATAGGTTATAGGTTTAGGTTTAGGTTTAGGTTTAGGTATTGGTTTAGGTTTCGGTTTAGGTTATATGTTATATAGGTTTAGGTTTTGGTTTAGATTTAGGTTATATGTTATATAGGTTTAGGTTTAGGTTTAGGTTATAAGCTATAGGTTTAGGGAATTGAGAATAGGTTAAAGTTTAGGTTTAGGAAATCGGGTTCGGGTTCGAGATCGGGTTTAGGTTTGGGTTTTCAAGTTTAAGTTTAGGTTTAGGTTAGGGAGTTGAGATTAGGAATTGGTGTAGGTTTAGGCTTAGGGAATTGAGAATACATTAAGGTTTAGGTTTAGGGAATTGCGTTTGGGCCGGGTTTAGGTTTTCGTTTTCAAGTTTAGGTTTAGGTTTAGGTCGAGTTGATATTAAGATTATGTGTAGGTTTAGGTTTAGGGATTTGAGAATACATTTAGGATTTAGGTTTATGTTTAGGTTATAGGTTATAGGTTTAGGTTAAGGTATAGGTTTATGTTTCGGTTTAGGTTATAAGCAGTTGGTTTCGGGAATTGAGAATAGGTTAAGATTTAAGTTTAGGAAATTGGGTTCGGGTTCGGGATCGGGTTTAGGTTTTGGTTTTCAAGTATAGGTTTAGGTTTTGGTTAGGGAGTTAAGATTACGATTAGGTATGGGTTTAGGTTTAGAGATTTGAGAATACATTTAGGTTTTAGGTTTATGTTTAAGTTATTGGTTATAAGTTTAGGTGTAGGTTTAGGTTAAGGTATAGGTTTAGGTTTCGGTTTAGGTTATAAGAATTAGGTTTAGGGAATTGAGAAGAGGTTAAGGTTTAGGTTTAGGAAATCGGGTTCAGGTTCGGGATTGGGTTTAGGTATTGGTTTTTTAGTTAAGGTTTAGGTTTAGGTTATGGCGTTGAGATTAGGATTAGGTGTAGGTTTAGGTTTTGGGATTTCTGAATACAATTAGGTTTTAAGTTTAGGTTTAGGTTATAGGTTGCAGGTTTAGGTTTATGTTTAGGTTTAGGTTAAGGTTTAGGTTTAGGTTATAAGCTATAAGTTTAGAGAATTGAGAATAGGTTAAGGTTTAGGTTTAGGAAATCGGGTTCGGGTTTAGGTTTAGGTTTAAGGAATTGAGAATACGTTAAGGTTTAGGTTTAGGTTATGGAGTTGAGATTAGGATTAGGTGTAGGTTTAGGTTTTGGGATTTCGAATACAATTTAGGTTTTAAGTTTAGGTTTGGTTATAGGGTTAATAGGTAATGTTTAGGTTTAGGTTAAGGTTTAGGTTTAGGTTATAAGCTATAAGGTTTAGGTTTAGGTTATAGTTAAGGTTTAGGTTTAGAAGGTTAAGGTTGTGGTTTAGGAAATCGGGTTCGGGGTATTAAGAATAGGCTAAGGTTTAGGTTTAGGGAGTTGAAATTAGGTTAGGATAGGTTTAGGTTTTGGTTTTCAAGTTTAAGGTTTTGATTAGGGAGTTGAGATTATGATTAGGAGTAGGTTTACGTTTAGGGATTTGAGGTACATTTAGGTTTTAGGTTTAGGTTTATGTTATAAGTTATAAGTTTAGGTATAGGTTAAGTATAGGTTTAGGTTTAGTTTAGGTTATAAGTAATAAGTTTAGGGAATAGATAATAGGTTAAGGTTTAGGTTTAGGAAATCGGGTTCGGAGTTCGGGATCTGGTTTCGGTTTTGGTTTTCAAGTTTAGGTTTAGGTTTAGGTTTAGGATAGAATTGAGATTAGGATGTAGGTTTAGGTTTAGGGATTTAAGAATACAATTAGGTTTTAGTTTAGGTTTAGGTTTAGGTATAGGTTTAGGTATAGGTTTTATGAGTTTTTAGGTTATATGTTATATATGTTTAGGTTTTGGTTTAGGTTTTAGGTTATATGTTATATAGGTTTAGGTTTAGGTTTAGGTTTAGGTTTAGGTTTTAAGCTATAGGTTAAAGGAATTAAGAGTAGGTTAAAGTTTAGGTTTAGGAAATCGGGTTCGGTTCGAGATCAGGGTTTAGGTTTGGGTTTTCAAGTTTAAGTTTAGGTTTAGGTTAGGGAGTTAAGATTAGGATTAGGTGTAGGTTTAGGCTTAGGGAATTGAGAATACATTAAGGTTTAGGTTTAGGAAATCGGGTACGGGTTCGGGTTCGGGATCGGGTATGGGTTTCAGTTTTCAAGTTTAGGTTTAGGTTTAGGTCAGGGAGTTGAGATTACGATTAGGTGTAGGTTTAGGTTTAGGGATTTGAGAATACATTTAGGTTTTAGATTTATGTTTAGGTTATAGGTATATGTTTAGGTTAACGTATAGGTTTATGTTTCGGTTTAGGTTATAAGATGTTATGAAATTGAGAATAGGTTAAGATTTAGGTTTAGGAAATCAGGTTCGGGTTCGGGATCGGGTTTAGGTTTTGTTTTTCAAGTTTAGGTTTAGGTTTAGGTTAGAGAGTTGAGATTAGGTATAGGTGTAGGTTTAGTTTTAGGTTTAGGGATTTGAGAATACATTTAGGTTTTAGGTTTAGGTTTCTGTTACCGATTACAGGTTTAGGTTTAGGTTTAGGTTTAGGTTAAGGTTTAGGATTAGGCTTAGCTTTAGATTATAAGTTATAGGTTTAAGGAATTGAGAATAGGTTATGGTTTAGGTTTAGGTTAAGGTTTTCGTTTAGGCTTAGGTTTAGGTTACAAGCTATAGGTTTAGGGAATTGAGAATAGGTTAAGGTTTAGGTTTAGGAAATCGTGTTCGGGTTCGGGATCGGGTTTAGGTTTTGGTTTTCAAGTTTAGGTTTAGGTTTTGGTTAGGGAGTTGAGATTACGATTAGGTGTAGGTTTAGGTTTAGGTTATGGCGTTGAGATTAGGATTAGGTGTAGGTTTAGGTTTTGGGATTTCTGAATACAATTAGGTTTTAAGTTTAGGTTTAGGTTATAGGTTGCAGGTTTAGGTTTATGTTTAGGTTTAGGTTAAGGTTTAGGTTTAGGTTATAAGCTATAAGTTTAGGGAATTGAGAATAGGTTAAGGTTTAGGTTTAGGAAATCGGGTTCGGAAATTGAGAATAGACTAAGGTTTAGGTTTAGGAAATCGGGTTCGGGTTCGAGATAAGGTTTAGGTTTTGGTTTTCAAGTTTAGGTTTAGGTTTAGGTTAGGGAGTTGAGATTATGATTAGGAGTAGGTTTACGTTTAGGGATTTGTGTGAGACTTGACCCGAGTTCACATGTTTGCATGTGTGTGTGTGTGTGTGAGTATGCATCTCGTGTATTTTGGTCCCGCGGTCCTACAGGTCAAATTTCGGGTTTAGGTTTAGGAAATCGGGTTCGGGTTCGAGATTGGGTTTAGATTTTGGTTTTCAAGTTTAGGTTTAGGTTTAGGTTAGGGAGTTGAGATTAGGATTAGGTGTAGGTTTAGGTTTAGGGATTTGAGAATACATTTAAGTTTTAGGTTTAGGTTTAGGTTATAGGTTATTGGTTTAGGTTAAGGTTTAGGTTTAAGTTTAGGTTATAAGCTATAGGTTTAGGGAATTTAGAATAGTTTAAAGTTTAAGTTTAGGAAATCTGGAGTGGGTTAAGGTATGAGTTATCAAGTTTAGGTTTAGGTTTAGGTTAGGTACATGATATTAGGATTATCTGTACGTTTAGGTTTAGGTATTTGGGAATACATTGGGTTTTAGGTTTAGGCTTAGGTTATAGGTTGTAAGTTTAGGTATAGGTTTAGGTTATGGTATAGGTTTAGGTTTCGGTTTAGGTTATAAGCAGTAGGTTTAGGGAATTGAGAATAGGTTAAGGTTTAGGTTTAAGAAATCGGGTTCGGGTTCGGGATCGGGTTTAGGTTTTGGTTTTCAAGTTTAGGTTTAGGTTTAGGTTAGGGAGTTGAGATTAGGATTAGGTGTAGGTTTAGGTTTAGGGATTTAAGAATACAATTAGGTTTTAGGTTTAGGTTTAGGTTATAGGTTACAGGTTTAGGTTTAGGTTTAGGTTTAGGTTTAGGTTAAGGTTTAGGTTTAGGTTATAAGCTATAGGTTTAAGGAATTGAGAATAGGTTATGGTTTAGGTTTATGAAATCGGGTTAAGGTTTGGGATCGGGTTTAGGTTTTAGTTTTCAAGTTTAGGTTTAGGAGTTGAGATTAGGATTATGTGTAGGTTTAGGTTTAGGGATTTGAGAATACATTTAGGTTCTTTAAGTTTAGGTTTATGTTACAAATTCTTACTGAGGTTTAGGTTTAGTTTAGGTTTAGGTTAAGGTTTAGGTTTAGGCTTAGGTTTAGGTTATAGCTTTGGTTTCGGGAATCGAGAATAGGTTAATGTTTAGGTTTAGGTTTAGGCTTAGGTTTAGGTTATAGTTAGGTTTAGGGATTTGAGAATAGTTTAAGGTTTAGGTTTTGGAAATCGGGTTCGAGAGTTCGGGATCGGGTTTAGGTTTTGGTTTTCATGTTTAAGTTTAGGTTTAGGTTGGAGTTGAGATTAGGAATAGGTGTAGGTTTAGGTTTAGGAATTTGAGTATATATTTAGGTTTTAGGTTTACGTTTATGTTACAGTTTACAGGTTTAAGTTTAGGTTTAGGTTTAGGTTAAGGTTTAGGTTTAGGCTTCGGTTTAGTTTATAAGCTATAGGTTTAGCGAATTGACAATAGGTTGAGGTTTAGGTTTTGGAAATCGGGTTCGGGTTTAGGTTTTGGTTTTTGAGTTTTGGTTTAGGTTTAGGTTAGGGAGTTGAGATTAGGATTAGGTGTAGGTTTAGGTTTAGGGAATTGGGAATACATTAAGGTTTAGGTTTAGGAAATTGGGTTTGGGTTCGGGATCAGGTTTACATTTGGGTTTTCAAGTTTAGGTTTAGGTTTTGGTTTATTATAAGTAATTGGTTTAGGGAATTTGAGAAATAGGTTAAGGCTTAGGTTTAGGAAATTGGGTTCGGTTAGGATCGGGTTTAGGTTTTGGTTTTCAAGTTTATGTTTAGGTTTAGGTTAGGGAGTTGAGATTAGGATTAAGTGTAGGTTTAGGTTTGGGGATTTGAGAATACATTTAGGTTTTAGGTTTAGGTTTAGGTTATAGGTTATAGGTTTAGGTTTAGGTTTAGGTTTATGTATAGGTTTAGGTTTTGGTTTAGTTTATATGGTATATAGGTTTAGGTTTAGGTTTAGGTTTAGGTTAAGGTTTAGGTTTAGGTTTAGGTTTAGTTTAGGTTTAGGTTATAAGCTATAGGTTTAGGGAATTGAAGAGTAGGTTAAAGTTTAGGTTTAGGAAATCGGGTTCGGATTCGAGATCAGTTTAGGTATGGGTTTTCAAGTTTAAGTTTAGGTTTAGGTTAGGGAGTTAAGATTAGGATTATGTGTTGGTCCATTAGAGAATACATTAAGGTTTAGGTTTAGGAAATCGCACACAGGTTGGGTTCGGATTTGGGTTTTGAGTTTAGGTTTAGGTTTAGGTTTAGTGTGAGATGCATGCATGTGTGCATGTGTGTGTGAGTAGTATGCATTCCGTCCATCTTGATCCCGCGGTCCTACCGGTCGAGTCCCGGCGAGCGACCCGTGACCCTTGGATAGTGTTTGCGGTCATCCGTGAGCTTAGTTCGCTTAGACCCGACTCGGATCGAGTTGAGACCTATACCATTGTGACCATCGTCGTTGCGATTCCAACGTTGCGTCTTGCGCACCGATCTTCGACGCGTCTTGTGCATTCATCCGACAGAGCGTTTCATCATGTGGCCCACTTTTTGTACAAAAGCATATGGACCACTCTCGTGGCACAAGTTCCCATGCACACCACCCACACACACTACCCCATGGAATAAACACTACCCATCCTAAACACTACCCACACCTAACCTACCCTAGCAAGCATTGTTTGTATCACCATAGGTTATGATTTCTTTCTCTAACCAAGGTGGGAGTAATGATGACTCCCCTACAACCTTTCCTTTCTCTCTCTCCTCCTTCATTCTCTCATTTTCCTCTTCCATGGAAGAATTTCCAGCCCTCCCTCTCCCAATTTCCAGCAACTTTCCCTTCCTTTCTTCCTCCATCTAGCCATCACAAACTCATCTTGACCATTGAACCTTTAAGCTTGGAGCTTGGAGTACCTAGTGTTGGTGGTAGCTTGAAGATTCAAGGTGGGTGATTATAATTGTTGATCTTATTTTCTACCCTTTGATCTTTTTTTCTTTCTAGATGGATCATATGGGACCCACCAATCCATGGTGGGGATCCCATTTGATCCCATGGATGTGGCCCTTTGGCCCATCCTACATGCATGTCATGATCCATGATGGGGCCATTCTCCATGGACCCCATCATGATGTATTTTATAATCCACTCCATCTTAAGGTCATCTAGCACATAAGGAGCATGTTGGGATGGCATCCCAACCATCCATAACAATTATATATCATGCATGTAGTGATTTTATGTTGCATGTAAAATCAATGTAGTTGTATGGGTATGATTCACTCTTGGGAGGGCCCACTAGTGGCGGGGCCCTACCCCCATGGCCGGATTACTCTCTTTCCTTCTTTTCTTTCTCTGATGTATGGATGATAGTGTGTGTGTGGCCCATTTATAGTGGGCCTTGGATGTCCCAAAATAAATAAAAATAAAAATCCAGCAAGGTGGGATGCTCTTATCACCTAACTCCATGATCATCGGACACCTTAATCAAATGCATGCAAGTGTCCTAGTTCTAGTATGTGATCTGGACTTATGTGGGGCCCACTGAGGAAGGCTACACACCCTTTTATGGCTGGGATTATTGAGATATTGGCTGATGTGTCCAGCGATGTATTGCTGTCCTAACACTTGGACTGTTGCATGGATTGTCATGTTCAATCTTTGGCATGGATTTTTGGATCATGATTGTCATTATTTTCTTTATAAGTATGGAGTGTAATGAGAAGGTGTGGACCCCACCATGAGGTGTGATGGGTCATACCTCAGATGGTCCATGATATGGTACCCAAAAAGGAGGCCCATAGGGGTGGGCGGTCCACCTTGTTGGGCTGTCCAACCCACATGTATGGAGGGAAAACATACACTTCAGCTTGGTTTCTCTGAAGGATGGGCCACTTTTATGGACCCCACCTTACTTTATTTTATGAAGAAAATACTAAACCTCCATTTTTCTCTTGGATGAAGGTTGGGCCCACCTTATTGGGTAAACAATGCATGGACAGCAACATCCCTTCCTGGACAGATTGAAATTCTTAATTTAATTAAAATATTTATGAGTATTCAAAAATTATAAAATTTTACAGAGAGGTGGTTCACTTATCTTAGGACCCACCTACAAAATTTTGGGGCCAATGGACACCTGTACACACCATGGTGGTGGCTGGACTGGCCCATTACAATACGGTGTCCAGATCAGTCCGATTTTTAGGACAGATTGATTTCTTTAAATAAATTAAAACATTTATATATGTCTAAAAATTCTGAAATTTTATGGAGATATGTTCCACCCATTCTAGGACCCACTTACCAAATTTCAGGGCCAACGGACCTCTGTGTACACCGTGGCAAGGGCCGGACTGGCCCACCACGTTGGGACGTCCAGGTCAGTCCGATTTTCTGGACAGTCTATTTTATTTAAATAAATTAAAATATTTCTAAGTGTCCAAAAATCTTAAAATTTTGTGGGGGTGTAGGTCACCTATGGAAGTATCACTCTGTAAAATTTCAGATCCAAAATACATTTGAGTTGCCCGTGGTGTGGCTGGAAGTGGTCTGCTAGGCAGGGACACCCAGGCTGGGGCATCTAGCCTGTCGTTGGCCCACCTCGATGTGTTGAATGTCCCACCACCCATCCATGTAGGGTCCTTAGGGGATGGATCATACTTGCCCCCTTTTTATTCAATTAGAACACATTAGGTGGATTTTTGGGCCATATACCCCAGGCCCATAGGACTGCCTACACATGGGACATCCCTGCCTTAGGCTACTGCTGGGCTTGCATTCTAACAATCTGGCCCATTTCATATATGTATTGTATATCCTCTCTCATCTGGTGGGGCCCACAGTGATGTGTGAGCCATCCAAAATTAATTATACTAAGAAATACTTCTAATGCTGAACTCCAACCAACCCAGAAATTTGGGTGGGCTGGAATTTGGCATTGAGCCCAATAATCGTTGCCTATAGATGTTCTTTTGGGGCAATATGGCCCACTAGATTTGAGGATGATTTATGTCAGTATCTTATCATCTTAATTTTATTTTTGGGCTTAATTAGTGTATGATTAAAGGCCCATCCCAAATAGGATTCTTCTTGGGCTAGTCTCTTAGTTAAGTAAGGGCCTTATAGCCTTGGTTGGTGGAACTTTTGATAGGCCCATTGAACCCTTGGGTCCTATATTTACCATGTCATTGTGATGGGCCTTATGGGCCAAATACTCAAGTAGTTGGGCCCTTGTTTGCCCACTATAATAAATCCATACTTGGGCCGAGATGTGAGGCCCAACTTACATGTGTTAAAAATTTAAGAATTTCCCATATGTTGGGATAATGGGCTGCCCATTAGGCCTACTACAATGAATGAACCTATGACCCTTATGGTTGGGCCCTAACCTTGCTTAAGGGCCCACCAGGTTGCCTTTGTTTTTGGGCTTAGTGTATGGCCCACTAGGCCATGGGTTGATTGTGCCTTGGACCTTTCTTTACATATATAGTAGGCTACCTTTTGGGACCCAGTTGAGGTTGGATGTCCTCCTTGGTGGCCCTAAGGTAGGCCCATAGAGGCCCTTATAGGTGGTTAAAGGCCCACCTTGGGCCTGGCTAGACTGTTCCTCCTTAGGATTTTGACTCTCTTAGTTTGTGGGTCATCCCAAAGTACTGGGCTCCCACTAGGGCTTCTCTTCTTCTTAGAATACCATCGATGTGCCTAGATCTTGACCCTCCTTGGGAGACAGATGATTTCATATTCCTCAGGTAGCACACTTACATCGTTGCAACCCATATGCATCATCTGTATGAATTGATTGCATTGTATAGTGGTCATTCAGGGATGAAGTTTCTTCCCTTTTGCACATTGAGTGCAGAAACTTGTGCATGATTTGTGTGTGCGACTCATGCATTGGCATCGCATTTCGTGAGGATACCGCCCTTGCTTCATCAGGGCCTTGCCTCCACAGGGACATTTGTGGATGGCCGCATGTGTGGACACCGGAAATATTACTTGAGCATACCGGGTGCGTAGGATGCCCATGGGTGAGATTCCCAAAACTTCCATGGTACCAAGGATCTGCTCCAACGCCGTGACCGGTGGAATACATGAGCGCACGAGGGCCTTATACCGTTGGCCGCGACTCCCACGTCGTGTAGTCGGTTGGATAGGGGTGTGGCCTTACCCGCCCGGTGTGAGGAGGCATTGCTGGGCTGAGTCTGACCGGCTCGTAAATGGGTCCGCTACCTTCAGAGCCTTGTTGGTGATTAGTTGTCCACGCGGGTAGTGAGGTCTCTTATGCTCGTTTGTCATGCGGGATCTGCAGAGCGGCAGTCATTGTAATGGACACCGGTGATTTCCTTATGATTGAAAATGTACTTGACTTATGGTTTGGATATGAGCACTGACATCACTTACATCGCATTAGCATTGGCTGTACAAGCCCCCCTTTCATACATTGCCTTGGTATGGCACTCATTACTTATTGCATCGCATTCATGGTAAGCCTTGGTAAGACTAGTGATATGTTCATTGATTATGCTTCTCTCCTTATACCTCCTACTATTCTTCCTGCACCATTGTCACACACTTACACCACCCTCTAAGCTTCTATAAGCTTATGCACGATTGATACGTGCAGGAGACTCTAGTTAGAAGCAGAGCATGGAGTAGAGTTGAGCAAAGTGAGGACTCCAGTGTTGCTTGATTTCTCTCTCTTTTCCTTTTATTCTCATGTATGTCCTTTTGACCTTTTGGATGATTGTAAAAGCTTCAAATTTTTAGTGGATTTTGTGATGTGTGCCTTTGTTATTCTCGATGTACTTGCCGTGATCTTGGGTATGCTCGCATTGGAAGTGATTATATTGTTATGAAAATCCTCCTCGTAGGATCCCTCCTTATAGCATCCCAGGGAGCCGAGAATGGGGTACTACGGAGGTCGTTGACGCAACTAGCCATCGGTTCCTTGTGAGTCCGGGATATCCGAGTTTGGGGCGTGACAGAGTTGGTATCGAGCATAGCAAGTAATTTCTGGAAAGACTAAGGATGACATCGCAAGTCTGCTATGTCAAGAACATGGGACAAGTAGTGTCCCGAGATCCTTCCTTTCTCTCCATATGAGCCTGTAATTGTCTTGATTCCTTGAGTCGTCATTATTTTGTAGACGATGCCGCGTGGACGTGGCTCCCGTGGGTCGTGGCACCCGTGGTCGTGGTGCACGTGGACGAGGTGCCCGAGTTACCCATTCTACTCGAGCACATCCCGCTCCTGTCGTAGAGGATCCGATTCCCGAGGTCCCGATTTAGCCTGTTCCTCCAGTTGAGCCCGTAGCGCCCATACCTCCAGTGTCGGTTCCCCCACCTATTCCCCTTACTCACTGGCTCTGTTAGATCGATTCGAGGCTCTCTCCTCGGCCGCCCCCCGTGCCTCCGCCCCGAGGCGAGTGCCGCCCTGCCTTCCGACAGACCCATAGGAGCCGAGCATTTCAGATTGATGCAGGCTTGTTGCCACCGCATCGTGCACCGTACCACTGAGAGTTTCTCGGCCCGACTTACCGCATGCTAGTGCGATAGCTCGAGAGTTCCGACAAACATGATCCCCCGAGGTTTAGTGGTGACCCCGACCCTTCTGCCGAGGCTTGGTGCACCGAGGTTGCGAGGATTTTTGACACTATTCGGTGTCCTGGGGTCAGAGAGTATCCCTTGCGACATATCTTCTTCAGGGTGAGGCCCGTCACTGGTGGTCATCCGTATCTAGGATGGTCGGGCCTCACTTCTTTTGGACATGGGAGGAGTTCGTGGTCCGTTTCGACTAAAATTCTTCCCCGGATCCACCAGGCGATCGAGTTTGAGACCCTAGTGCAGGTGATATGACCGTATCTCAAGAGGCCCGTTTCTTAGCCTTATCTAGATTTGCTCCTCATCTCACCAACGAGCGATGAGAAGATGAGGGCTCGTCTTTTTGTGGTTTTACGTCCCACCCTTCGCAATCGTGTGGTAGGGCATTGTTTGAAGACGTTCGACCAGGTTCATCCGGCACTGGTTTATGAGGAGGATCGGGCTATGACCCAGAGGTGAGCAGAGTTTCGGTGGAGACCGGAAGAGGAGGGCACCACTGGCTCCAGGTCACAGAGGAGGAGGGGTCGGATTTCAGGCTGCGGTTCGGTTCGGCTAGATAGCTTCTTCATCATCATCGCACCGCCACCGCTTCATCTTCCGGCCCCTTTTCTGGTGTATGCTTAGTTGTGGACATGCCGGGCATCGGAGGCGTGAGTGTCCTCTCCCCATTCAGCAGCAGCGACGCAGTTGCCTCCTCCTCGTCCTCCTCAACAACAGCATCGCCTCCACCCGCCGCTCCTGGGCTCCTCCTCGAGCAGAGGCAGCGGCGATTCTCCTCCCGGCGGCGGCACAGAAGAACAAAGACAAGACAAAGACAGAAGCAGAGGCCGACAGCAAGTGCAACACCGCAAAGCAGAGGGGATATCCGCATGTCCGGTCCCCCGGTCAGGTCCAAGATGTATCGCAGGCCCAAAAGGTACGAGCGCACTCAGACTCGCCTTCCGGTTGCTTCCCCTACCACCGTGGGCTCGCGCCTTCTATTCTCGCACAAAGGCGTGCCAGACTCAGACAACATCCATCTATCGAGGTATTCGAGGGTATTCTTCTTGTTTCTTCTGCATTGCTCATGTTTTATTTGATTAAGTGCCTCCCATTCTTTTATGGATGAGCGGTTTTGTCGATTGACCGGTATTCCATCTGAGTCCATGTCTGAGCCTTGGCAGTTTGACTCCCATGGGGAAGTCTATTATGTTGACCCGTCATTGTCCTTCTTGCCGGTGTTAGTAGGCGAGATATTCCTTCCTGCGCGATCTGTCGTGATGCCGATGTCGTTTTGATGTGTATTCTCGGTATGGGGCTTGCAGAGTATGGTGCCGTCTTAGATTGTGCCGCGAGGAAGGTTACGTTTCACATTCCGTGCTTGCACAGTGTTCCGATTCAGTTGCCGAGCCCAGAAGAAGAGCCATTATCTAGTTTCTTAGGCTCGGTCATTGAGGATTCCTGTGGCAGAGAGTATTGAGCTGCTGCCAGTTGTTTGTGAGTACCCTCGGATGTGTTTCAGGAGATACGGAGTTTACCACCACGTCAGCAGATTGAGTTCCAGATTGATTTGGTGCCCGGTACAACACCTATCTCGAAGGTCCCCTACCGGATGACACCATTGGAGTTGAGGGAACTGCAGAAGCAGTTGGATGAGCATCAAGAGTTGGGTTTTATTCGTCCCAACAGTTCGCCTTGCGGAGCCCCGGTATTGTTCGTGAAGAAGAAGGATGGCTCTTTACAGTTCTGTGTGGATTATCGCGAGTTCAAAAGATTCACTATCAAGAACCGATACCCGCTTCCTCGTATCGATGATCTGTTCGACCAGTTGCAGGGTCCACAGTATTTTTCCAAGATAGACTTGCGCTTTGGTTACCATCAGATTCGGGTCCGAGAGGAGGACATTCTGCAGACGGCTTTCCGGATGCGCTATGGTCACTTCGAGTTCCTGGTCATGTCATTTGGACTGACCAATGTGCCTTCCGTATTTATGTAGCTGATGAATGAGGTTTTTCGGCCATTCCTC
This sequence comes from Magnolia sinica, assembly GCF_029962835.1. Lineage (NCBI taxonomy): Eukaryota > Viridiplantae > Streptophyta > Magnoliopsida > Magnoliales > Magnoliaceae > Magnolia > Magnolia sinica. Next base: position 31,150,177 of record NC_080580.1, read on the forward strand.
GATCAGTTCGTGATGGTATTCATTGATGATATTCTTGTATATTCGAGGACCCAAGGGGACCATGCTGAGTACCTGCGGATTGTGCTTGAGACCCTCCATGCCCACCAGTTGTATGCGAAGCTGGAGAAGTGTGAGTTTTGGTAGGAGGAGATGAAGTTCCTCAGTCATGTGGTGACGAGGGAGGGTGTTGCTGTGGACCCCTCGAAGGTTAATGCAGTGTATCAGTGGGGTCAACCCACGAACGCGTTTGAGATTCACAGCTTCCTTGGTCTAGCAGGATATTACTGACGGTTTATCGAGGGTTTCTCCCATATTGCAGCACTGCTGACCCGGTTGACAAGGAAGGGCATCGAGTTCGTATGGAGTGATGCCTGCGAAAAGGCATTTATGAAGTTGAAGGACTGCCTTACATCCGTTCCTATTCTCACTCTTCCCGATGGGAGTGAGGGTTTTGTTGTTTTTACCGCGATGCCTCGAGTTGGCTTGGGTCTTTGTTGATCGATGCATGGCATGGGAAGCCGGTGGCGTATGCCTCATGCAGCTTAAGGTCCATGAGTGAACTACCCCACTCATGATTTGGAGCTCGCAGCAGTGCACCGAAGGTGTGGAGGCATTATCTATATGGGGTCGGGTTCAGCTCTTTACGGATCATAAGAGCTTGAAGTATCTATTTTCACGGTCCGAGTTGAACTTGCGACAGAGGCGATGGATGGAGTTCTTTGAAAGATTATGATTTTGACCTTGAGTACCACCATGCAAGGCAAATGTGGTGGCGGACGCGCCACAGGCCCACACCACGAGGCCCGGTGGCACAGATATGATGGTGCGTGAGTGGCGGATGCTCGAGGATGTAGCAGAGTATGACTTTGAGTTTTATCTGCAGTCTTCCATTGTTCGACTTTGAGCTTGTCGATTCAACCCTCTTTAGTGGCTAGGGTGATCGAGGCTCACAGGTAGATGAGTCAATGCAGAGTTATCGGGTAGAGACAACATCTAAGAATCAGGAGATCGCGCGATTGGTTCCGATGGTGGATTACGCTTTAGAGGCGGTTGTGTGTCCCAGATGTGCCAGAGTTGCGTCATGATTTGATGACCCAAGGCACACCGATCGAGACTTACTATCCACCACCCCACGAAGATGTATCGTGATATGAGGAAGCAGTATTTTCGGCAGGGGATGGAGGGCAGATTGCTAGTTTTGTGGCGAGTGTGACACATGCCAACGTGTCAAGGCCGATCACGAGAGACCCCTGGTCCCTTGCAGCCGCTGAGCGTTCCAGTGGAAGTGGGAGCATGTATCGATGGACTTCATCGCAGTTTGCTGAGGACTCAGTGCGAGCACGATACCATCTGGGTTATCGCCGATCGTCTGAGGAAGTCGGCTCATTTCATTCGAGTGCGGCTTCCTGGTCTATGGACCGGTTAGCGAGGATATTCATTGAGGAGATAGTGAGGCCGCGCATCCCGCTGTTTGATCGTTTGCATCGAGACTCTCATTTACGTCTCGATTTTGGAGGAGTTTTCAACAGGTGTATTGGGGTCACTTTGCATCTCAAAGACCCGCTTATCATCCGCATGACAGATGGCGCGGGCAGACCGAAAGGTCAACCAGATCCTTGAGGATATGCTCGAGGGGCTTGTGTGATCGACTTTGCGGGCGGTTGGGATGAGCATATGCGCCTCCGAGTTCGCATACAATAACAATTATCTATCCGGCGACTATCGGCATGGCTCCTTTTGAAGCACTTTATGGCAGACCGTGCAGATCTCCTAGTTGTTGGACCGAGGTTGGAGAGCGTCGTCTCTTAGGTCCCGAGCTTGTGCTGCAGGCGTCAGAGGTGATTGATGTTATCAGGCGGAGGATGCGCACAGGTTAGAACCGGTAGAAGAGTTATGCTGATCGTCGGCGTCGACCCCTCGAGTTCGCAATCGGGGACATGGTGTATCTCAAGGTCTCGCCTATGAAGGGCGTGGTTCGCTTTGGTGTGAAGGGCAAGCTTGCCCCGAGATTCATCGGACCTTTTGAGATTACCGAGCACGTGGGCGCTGTGGCCTATAGGCTTGCCTTACCTCCTGAGTTGTCTGCAATCCACGACGTGTTTCATGTTTCTATGTTGCAGAGATGTGGGTCGGACACTATTCCTGTGATTGATTGGCGGCCACTTGAGGTCGTGAGGATGCTTCTTATATTGAGCGGCCGATTCGTATCCTTGATCGGAAGGAGCAGTCCTCGGGACCAAGGTCATTCCCTTAGTGAAGGTGCAATGGGGTCATCATTCGAGGCGAGGCGTCTTGGGAACGCGAGGCCGAGATTAGAGAACGTTATCCCCATTTGTTTGATGATTGATTGATATATGATTGTTTGTATTGCCTTCCTTATATGATGATTGCTATATGATGGTGGTGTTTTGTCTTTTATTTTGTCTTCGATTGTTCAATTTCGAGGACGAAATTTGGTTGTTGGTGAGGAGGGTTGTGAGACCCGACCAGAGTTCGCATGTGTGCATGTGTGTGTGTGAGTATGCATTTCGTCCATCTTGATCCCGCGGTCATACCGGTCGAATCCCGGCGACCCGTGACCCTTGGATAGTGTTTGCGGTCATCCGTGAGCCCAGTCATGAAGACCCGACTCGGATCGAGTTGAGACCTATACCATTGTGACCGCATCGTCGTTGCGATTCCAACGACGCGTCTTGTGCATTCATCGGACTTATAGATCAAAAGTTGTGAGTATTTCATCATGTGGCCCACTTTTTGTACAAAAGCATATGGACCACTCTCAGGCACAAGTTCCCATGCACACCACCCACACACACTACAATTCCCATGGAATAAACACTACCCATCCTAAACACTACCCACACCTAACCTACCCTAGCAAGCATTGTTTGTATCACCATAGGTTATGATTTCTTTCTCTAACCAAGGAGGGAGAGTAATGATGACTCCCCTACAACCTTTCCTTTCTCTCTCTCCTCCTTCATTCTCTCATTTTCCTCTTCCATGGAAGAATTTCCAACCATCCCTCTCCCAATTTCCAGCAACTTTCCCTTCCCTTCTTCCTCCATCTAGCCATCACAAACTCATCTTGACCATTGAACCTTTAAGCTTGGAGCTTGGAGTACCTAGTGTTGGTGGTAGCTTGAAGATTCAAGGTGGGTGATTATAATTGTTGATCTTATTTTCTACCCTTTGATCTTTTTTTCTTTCTAGATGGATCATATGGGACCCACCAATCCATGGTGGGGATCCCATTTGATCCCATGGATGTGGCCCTTTGGCCCATCCTACATGCATGTCATGATCCATGATGGGGCCATTCTCCATGGACCCCATCATGATGTATTTATAATCCACTCCATCTTAAGGTCATCTAGACCCTAAGGATCATGTTGGGATGGCATCCCAACCATCCATAACAATTATATATCATGCATGTAGTGATTTTATGTTGCATGTAAAATCAATGTAGTTGTATGGGTATGATTCACTCTTGGGAGGGCCCACTAGTGGCGGGGCCCTACCCCCATGGCGGATTACTCTCTTTCCTTCTTTTCTTTCTCTGATGTATGGATGATAGTGTGTGTGTGGCCCATTTATAGTGGGCCTTGGATGTCCCAAAATAAATAAAAATAAAAATCCAGCAAGGTGGGATGCTCTTATCACCTAACTCCATGATCATCGGACACCTTAATCAAATGCATGCAAGTGTCCTAGTTCTAGTATGTGATCTGGACTTATGTGGGGCCCACTGAGGAAGGCTACACACCCTTTTTATGGCTGGGATTATTGAGATATAGGCTGATGTGTCCAGCCATGTATTGCTGTCCAAAAACTTGGACTGTTGCATGGATTGTCATGTTCAATCTTTGGCATGGATTTTGGATCATGATTGTCATTATTTTCTTGATAAGTATGGAGTGTAAAGAGAAGGTGTGGACACAACCATGAGGTGTGATCGGTCATACCTCAGATGGTCCATGATATGGTACCCAAAAGGAGGCCCATAGGGGTGGGCGGTCCACCTTGTTGGGCTGTCCAACCCACATGTATGGAGGAAAACATACACTTCAGCTTGGTTTCTCTGAAGGATGGGCCACTTTTATGGACCCCACCTTACTTTATTTTATGAAGAAAATACTAAACCTCCATTTTTCCCCTCTTGGATGAAGGTTGGGCCCACCTTATTGGGTAAACAATGCATGGACAGCAACATCCCTTCCTGGACAGATTGAAATTCCTAATTTAATTAAAATATTTATGAGTATCCAAAAATCATAAAATTTTACAGAGAGGTGGTTCACTTATGGTAGGACCCACCTACAAAATTTTGGGGCCAATGGACACCTGTACACACCATGGTGGTGGCTGGACTGGCCCATTACAATACGGTGTCCAGATCAGTCCGATTTTTAGGACAGATTGATTTCTTTAAATAAATTAAAATATTTATATATGTCTAAAAATTCTGAAATTTTGTGGAGATATGTTCCACCCATTCTAGGACCCACTTACCAAATTTCAGGGCCAATGGACCTCTGTGTACACCGTGGCAAGGGCCGGACTGGCCCACCACGTTGGGACGTCCAGGTCAGTCCGATTTTCTGGACAGTCTATTTTATTTAAATAAATTAAAATATTTCTAAGTGTCCAAAAATCTTGAAATTTTGTGGGGGTGTAGGTCACCTATGGAAGTATCACTCTGTAAAATTTCAGATCCAAAATACATTTGAGTTGCCCGTGGTGTGGCTGGAAGTGGTCTGCTAGGCAGGGACACCCAGGCTGGGGCATCTAGCTGCTTCGTGGGCCCACGTCGATGTGTTGAATGTCCCACCTCCCATCATTGTAGGGTACTTATGGGATTGATCATACTTGCCCCCTTTTTATTCAATTAGAACACATTATGTGGTATTTTGGGCCATATAACCCATTCCCATAGGACTGCCTACACATGGGACATCCTTGCCTTAGGCTGCTGGGCTTGCATTCTAACGATCTGGCCCATTTCATATATGTATTGTCTATCATCTCTCATCTGGTGGGGCCCACAGTGATGTGTGTGAGCCATCCAAAATTAATTATACTAAGAAATACTTCTAATGCTGAACTCCAACCAACCCAGAAAGTTGGGTGGGCTGGAATTTGGCATTGAGCACAAAAATTGTTGCCTATAGATGTTCGATGGGGCAATATGGCCCACTAGATTTGAGGAGGATTTATGACAGTATCTTATCAACTTAATTTTATTTTTGGGCTTAATTAGTGTATGATTAAAGGCCCATCCCAAATAGGATTCTTCTTGGGCTAGTCTCTTAGTTAAGTAAGGGCCTTATAGCCTTGGTTGGTGGAACTTTTGATAGGCCCATTGAACCCTTGGGTCCTATATTTACCATGTCATTGTGATGGGCCTTATGGGCCAAATACACAAGTAGTTGGGCCCTTGTTTGCCCACTATAATAAATCCATACTTGGGCGAGATGTGAGGCCCAACTTACATGTGTTAAAAATTTAAGAATTTCCCATATGTTGGGATAATGGGCTGCCCATTAGGCCTACTACAATGAATGAACCTATGACCCTTATGGTTGGGCCCTAACCTTGCTTAAGGGCCCACCAGGTTGCCTTTGTTTTTGGGCTTAGTGTATGGCCCACTAGGCCATGGGTTGATTGTGCCTTGGACCTTTCTTTACATATATAGTAGGCTACCTTTTGGGACCCAGTTGAGGTTGGATGTCCTCCTTGGTGGCCCTAAGGTAGGCCCATAGAGGCCCTTATAGGTGGTTAAAGGCCCACCTTGGGCATGGCTAGGACTGTTCCTCCTTAGGATTTTGACTCTCTTAGTTTGTGGGTCATCCCAAAGTACTGGGCTCCCACTAGAGGACTTCTCTTCTTCTTAGAATACCATCGATGTGCCTAGATCTTGACCCTCCTTGGGACAGATGATTTCATATTCCTCAGGTAGCACACTTACATCGTTGCAACCCATATGCATCATCTGTATGAATTGATTGCATTGTATAGTGGTCATTCGGGGATGAAGTTTCTTCCCTTTTGCACATTGAGTGCATGAAACTTGTGCATGATTTGTGTGTGCGACTCATGCATTGGCATCGCATTTCATGAGGATACCGCCCTTGCTTCATCGGGGCCTTGCCTCCATAGGGACATTTGTGGATGGCCGCATGTGTGGACACCGGAAATATTACTTGAGCATACCGGGTGCGTAGGATGCCCATGGGTGAGATTCCCAAAACTTCCATGGTACCAAGGATCTGCTCCAGCCGTGACCGGGTGGAATACATGAGCGCACGAGGGCCTTATACCGTTAGGCGCGACTCCCACCGTCGTGTAGTCGGTTGGATAGGGGTGTGGCCTTACACCCGGGTGTGAGGAGGCATTGCTAGGCCGAGTCTGACCGGCTCGTAAATGGGTCCGCTACCTTCAGCCTTGTTGGTGATTAGTTGTCCACGGGCGGGTAGTGAGGTCTCTTATGCTCGTTTGGCTGTGCAGATCTGTAGCAGTCATCCAACAATGTAATGGACCCGGTGATTTCCTTATGATTGAAAATGTACTTGACTTATGGTTTGGATATGAGCACTGACATCACTTACATCGCATTAGCATTGGCTGTACAAGCCCCCCTTTCATACATTGCCTGGGTATGGCACTCATTACGTATTGCATCGCATTCATGGTAAGCCTTGGTAAGACTAGTGATATGTTCATTGATTATGCTTCTCTCCTTATACCTCCTACTATTCTTACTATGCACCATTGTCACACACTTACACCACCCTCTAAGCTTCTATAAGCTTATGCACGATTGATACGTGCAGGAGACTCTAGTTAGGCGCCGTAGCAGCAGAGCATGGAGTAGAGTTGAGCAGTGAGGACTCCAGTGTTATTGATTTCTCTCTCTTTTCCTTTTATTTTCATGTATGTCCTTTTGGACCTTTTGGATGATTGTAAAAGTTCAAATTTTTAGTGGATTTTGTGATGTGTGCCTTTGTTATTCTCAGATGTACTTGCTGTGATCTTGGGTATGCTCGCATTGGAAGTGATTATATTGTTATGAAAATCCTCCTTATAGGATCCCGGATCGGAACCTGGCTACGAGCCGAGAATGGGGTACTACGGAGGTGTCGGAGAACAAGCCATCGGGTTCCTTGTGAGTCAGGTTACCGAGTCCAGGTTAGGAAGTTGAGATTACGATTAGGTGTAGGTTTAGGTTTAGGGATTTGAGAATACATTTAGGTTTTAGGTTTATGTTTAGGTTATAGGTATAGGTTTAGGTTTAGGTTAAGGTATAGGTTTGGTTTAGGTTATAAGCAATAGGTTTAGGGAATTGAGAATAGGTTAAGGTTTAGGTTTAGGAAATCGGGTTCGGGTTTAGGATCGGGTTTAGGTTTTGTTTTCAAGTTTGGGTTTAGGTTTTGGTTAGAGAGTTGAGATTAGGAATAGGTGTAGGTTTAGTTTTAGGTTTAGGGATTTGATAATACTTTTAGGTTTTAGGTTTAGGTTTTATTTATACCACGAGGTTTAGGTTTAGGTTTAGGTTTAGGTTAAGGTTTAGGTTTAGGCTTAGCTTTAGGATTATAAGTATAGGTTTTAGGATTTGAGAATAGGTTAAGGTTTAGGTATAGGTTTAGGTTTTGGTTTAGGCTTAGGTTTTGGTTATAAGCAATAGGTTTAGGGAATTGAGAATAGGTTAAGGTTTATGTTTAAGAAATCGGGTTCGGGTTCGGGATCGGGTTTAGGTTTGGGTTTTCAAGTTTAAGTTTAGGTTTAGGTTAGGGAGTTGAGATTAGGATTATGTATAGGTTTAAGTTAAAGGATTTGAGAATACATTTAGGTTTTAGGTTTATGTTTAAGTTATATGTTATAGGTTTAGGTTTAGGTTTCGGTTACGGTATAGGTTTAGGTTTCAATTTAGGTTATAAGCATTAGGTTTAGGGAATTGAGAATAGGTTAAGGTTTAGGTTTAGGAAATCGGGTTCGGGTTCGGGATTGGGTTTAGGTTTTTTGAGAATACGTTAAGGTTTAGGTTTAGGTTAGGGAGTTGAGATTAGGATTAGGTGTAGGTTTAGGTTTAGGTTTAGGTTATGGAGTTGAGATTAGGATTAGGTGTCGGTTTAGGTTTTGGGATTTCAGAATACAATTAGGTTTTAGGTTTAGGTTGAGGTTATAGGTTACAGGTTTAGGTTTATGTTTAGGTTTAGGTTAAGTTTTATGTTTAGAATATAAGCTATAAGTTTTGGGAATTGAGAATAGGTTAAGATTTAGGTTTAGGAAATTGGGTTTGGGTTCGGGATCGGGTTAAGGTTTAGGTTTAGGAAATCGGGTTCTGGTTCGGGATAAGGTTTAGGTTTTGGTTTTCAAGTTTAGGTTTAGGTTTAGGTTAGGGAGTTGAGATTAGGATTATGAGTAGGTTTACGTTTAGGGATTTGTGTGAGTACATTTAGGTTTTAGGTTTAGGTTTATGTTATAAGTTATAAGTTTAGGTATAGGTTTAGGTTAAGGTATAGGTTTAGGTTTCAGTTTAGGTTATAAGCAATAAGTTTAGGGAATTGATAATAGGTTAAGGTTTAGGTTTAGGAAATCGGGTTCAGGTTCGGGATCGGGTTTCGGTTTTGGTTTTCAAGTTTAGGTTTAGGTTTAGGGTAGGGAATTGAGATTAGGATTAGGTGTAGGTTTAGGTTTAGGGATTAAGAATACAATTAGGTTTTAGGTTTAGGTTTAGGTTATAGGTTACAGGTTTAGGTTTAGGTTTAGGTTAAGGTTTAGGTTTTAAGCTAAAGGTTTAGGGAATTGAGAATAGGTTAAGGTTTCGGTTTAGGAAATCTGGTTCGGGTTCGGGATCGGGTTTAGGTTTTGGTTTTCAAGTTTAGGTTTAGGTTTAGGTTAGGTAGTTGAGATTAGGATTATGTGTAGGTTTAGGTTTAGGGATTTGAGAATACATTGGGTTTTAGGTTTAGGCTTAGGTTATAGGTTGTAAGTTTAGGTATAGGTTTAGGTTATGGTATAGGTTTAGGTTTCGGTTTAGGTTATAAGCAATAAGTATAGGGAATTGAGAATAGGTTAAGGTTTAGGTTTAAGAAATCGGGTTCAGGTTCGGGATCGGGTTTAGGTTTTGGTTTTCAAGTTTAGGTTTAGGTTTAGGTTAGGGAGTTGAGATTAGGATTAGGTGTAGGTTTAGGTTTAGAGATTTAAGAATACGATTAGGTTTTAGATTTAGGTTTAGGTTATAGGTTACAGGTTTAGGTTTAGGTTTAGGTTAAGGTTTAGGTTGAGGCTTAGGTTTAGGTTATAAGCTATAGGTTTAGGGAATTGAGAATAGGTTAAGGTTTAGGTTTAGGAAATCGGGTTCGGGTTCGAGATCGGGTTTAGGTTTTGGTTTTCAAGTTTAGGTTTATGTTTAGGTTAGGGAGTTGAGATTAGGATTATGTGTAGGTTTAGGTTTAGGGATTTGAGAATACATTTAGGTTCTAAGTTTAGGTTTATGTTACAAGTTACAGGTTTAGGTTTAGGTTTAGGTTTAGGTTAAGGTTTAGGTTTAGGCTTAGGTTTAGGTTATAAGCTATAGGTTTCGGGAATTGAGAATAGGTTAATGTTTAGGTTTAGGTTTAGGCTTAGGTTTAGGTTATAAGCTATAGGTTTAGGGAATTGAGAATAGGTTAAGGTTTAGGTTTTGGAAATCGGGTTCAGGTTCGGGATCGGGTTTAGGTTTTGGTTTTCAAGTTTAGGTTTAGGTTTAGGTTAGGGAGTTGAGATTAGGAATAGGTGTAGGTTTAGGTTTAGGAATTTGAGTATATATTTAGGTTTTAGGTTTACGTTTATGTTACAGTTTACAGGTTTAAGTTTAGGTTTAGGTTTAGGTTAAGGTTTAGGTTTAGGCTTCGGTTTAGTTTATAAGCTATAGGTTTAGCGAATTGACAATAGGTTGAGGTTTAGGTTTTGGAAATCGGGTTCGGGTTTAGGTTTTGGTTTTTGAGTTTTGGTTTAGGTTTAGGTTAGGGAGTTGAGATTAGGATTAGGTGTAGGTTTAGGTTTAGGGAATTGAGAATACAATTTGGTTTTAGGTTTAGGTTTAGGTTATAGGTTGTAGGTTTAGGTTTAGGTTTAGGTTAAGGTATAGGTTTAGGTTTTGGTTTATTATAAGTAATTGGTTTAGGGAATTGAGAATTGGTTAAGGCTTAGGTTTAGGAAATTGGGTTCAGTTTCGGGATCGGGTTTAGGTTTTGGTTTTCAAGTTTATGTTTAGGTTTAGGTTAGGGAGTTGAGATTAGGATTAGGTGTAGGTTTAGGTTTGGGGATTTGAGAATACATTTAGGTTTTAGGTTTAGGTTTAGGTTATAGGTTATAGGTTTAGGTTTAGGTTTTGGTTTAGGTATAGGTTTAGCTTTCGGTTTAGGTTATATGTTATATAGGTTTAGGTTTTGGTTTAGGTTTAGGTTATATGTTATATAGGTTTAGGTTTAGGTTTAGGTTTAGGTTTAGGTTATAAGCTATAGGTTTAGGGAATTGAGAGTAGGTTAAAGTTTAGGTTTAGGAAATCGGGTTTGCGTTCGAGATCGGGTTTAGGTTTGGGTTTTCAAGTTTAAGTTTAGGTTTAGGTTAGGGAGTTAAGATTAGGATTAGGTGTAGGTTTAGGCTTAGGGAATTGAGAATACATTAAGGTTTAGGTTTAGGAAATCGGGTACGGGTTCGGGTTCGGGATCGGGTATGGGTTTCAGTTTTCAAGTTTAGGTTTAGGTTTAGGTCAGGGAGTTGAGATTACGATTAGGTGTAGGTTTAGGTTTAGGGATTTGAGAATACATTTAGGTTTTAGATTTATGTTTAGGTTATAGGTATATGTTTAGGTTAACGTATAGGTTTATGTTTCGGTTTAGGTTATAAGCAATAGGTTTCGGGAATTGAGAATAGGTTAAGATTTAGGTTTAGGAAATCAGGTTCGGGTTCGGGATCGGGTTTAGGTTTTGTTTTTCAAGTTTAGGTTTAGGTTTAGGTTAGAGAGTTGAGATTAGGTATAGGTGTAGGTTTAGTTTTAGGTTTAGGGATTTGAGAATACATTTAGGTTTTAGGTTTAGGTTTTGGTTTAGGTTTAGGTTTAGGTTTAGGTTAAGGTTTAGGTTTAGGCTTAGCTTTAGATTATAAGCTATAGGTTTAAGGAATTGAGAATAGGTTAAGGTTTAGGTTTAGGTTAAGGTTTTGGTTTAGGCTTAGGTTTAGGTTATAAGCTATAGGTTTAGGGAATTGAGAATAGGTTTAGGTTTAGGTTTAAGAAATCGGGTTCGGGTTTGGGATCGGGTTTAGGTTTTGGTTTTCAAGTTTAGGTTAGGTTTTGGTTAGGGAGTTGAGATTACGATTAGGTGTAGGTTTAGGTTTAGAGATATGAGAATACATTTAGGTTTTAGGTTTATGTTTAAGTTATAGGTTATAGGTTATGGTTTAGGTTTAGGTTAAGGTATAGGGTTAGGGTTCGAGATCGGGTTTAGGTTTGGGTTTTCGAATTTAAGTTTAGGTTTAGGTTTAGGTTAGGGAGTTAAGATTAGGATTAGGTGTAGGTTTAGGTTTAAGGAATTGAGAATACGTTAAGGTTTAGGTTTAGGTTAGGGAGTTTATATTAGGATTAGGTTTAGGTTTAGGTTTAGGTTAGGGAGTTGAGATTAGGATTAGGTGTAGGTTTAGGTTTAGAGATTTGAGAGTACAATTAGGTTTTAGGTTTAGGTTTAGGTTATAGGTTATAGGTTTAGGTTTAGTTTTAGGTTTAGGTTAAGGTTTAGGTTTAGGTTATAAGCTATAAGTTTAGGGAAATGTAAATAGGTTAAGGTTTAGGTTTAAGAAATTGGGTTTGGGATTTGAGAATAGGTTTAGGTTATAGGTTTAGGAAATCGGGTTCGGGTTCGAGATAAGGTTTAGGTTTTGGTTTTCAAGTTTAGGTTTAGGTTTAGGTTAGGGAGTTGAGATTATGATTAGGAGTAGGTTTACGTTTAGGGATTTGTGTGAGACTTGACCCGAGTTCACATGTTTGTAGGTTTAGGTTTAGGTTAAGGTATAGGTTTAGGTTTCGGTTTAGGTTATAAGATATAGGTTTAGGGAATTGAGAATAGGTTAAGGTTTAGGTTTAGGAAATCGGGTTCATGTTCGGGATCGGGTTTAGGTTTTGGTTTTCAAGTTTAGGTTTATGTTTAGGTTAGGGAGTTGAGATTAGGATTAGGTGTAGGTTTAGGTTTAGAGATTTGAGAATACATTTAGGTTTTAGGTTTAGGTTTAGGTTATAGGTTACGGGTTTAGGTTTAGGTTTAGGTTAAGGTTTAGGTTTAGGCTTCGGTTTAAGTTATAAGATATAGGTTTAGGGAATTGAGAATAGGTTCGTTCGGGATCGGGTTTAGGTTTTGGTTTTCAAGTTTAGGTTTAGGTTTAGGTAGGGAATTGAGATTAGGATTATGTGTAGGTTTAGGTTTAGGGATTTGAGAATACATTGGGTTTTAGGTTTATGTTTAGGTTATAGGTTATAGGTTTAGGTTTAGGTTTAGGTTAAGGTATAGGTTTAGGTTATAAGCAATAGGTTTAGGGAATTGCGAATAGGTTGAGATTTAGGTTTAGGAAATCGGGTTCGGTTTCGGGATTGGGTTTAGGTTTTGGTTTTCGAGTTTAAGTTTAGGTTTAGGTTAGGGAGTTGAGATTAGGATAAGGTGTAGGTTTAGGTTAAGGGATTTGAGAATACATTTTGGTTTTGGTTTAGGTTAAGGTTATAGGTTTATGTTTAGGTTTAGGTTATGGTTTAGGCTTAGGTTTAGGTTTAAGTTTATGTTATAAGCTATATGTTTTGGGAATTGAGAATAGGTTAAGGTTTATGTTTAGGAAATCGGCTTCGGGTTTGGGATCGGGTTTAGTTTTGGGTGTCAAGTTTAGGTTGACGTTTAGGTTAGGGAGTTGAGATTAGGATTTGGTGTAGGTTTAGGTTTAGGGATTTGAGAATACATTTAGGTTTTAGGTTTAGGTTTAGGTTATAGGTTACAGGTTTAGGTTTAGGTTTAGGTTAAGGTTTAGGTTTAGGCTTAGGTTTAGGTTATAAGCTATAGGTTTAGGGAATTGAGAATAGGTTAAGGTTTAGGTTTAGGAAATCGGGTTCGGGTTCGGGATCGGGTTTAGGTTTTGGTTTTCAAGTTTAGGTTTAGGTTTAGGTTAGGGAGTTGAGATTAGGATTAGGTGTAGGTTTAGGTTTAGGGATTTGAGTATATATTTAGGTTTTAGGTTTAGGTTTATGTTACAGTTTATAGGTTTTAGTTTAGGTTTAGGTTTAGGTTAAGGCTTCAGTTTAGTTTATAAGCTATAGGTTTAGGGAATTGACAATAGGTTAAGGTTTAGGTTTTGGAAATCGGATTCGGGTTCGAGATCGGGTTTAGGTTTTGGTTTTCGAGTTTTGGTTTAGGTTTAGGTTAGGGAGTTGAGATTAGGATTAGGTGTAGGTTTAGGTTTAGGGATTTGAGAATACAATTAGGTTTTAGGTTTAGGTTTAGGTTATAGGTTTCGGTTTAGGTTTAGGTTATGGTATAGGTTTAGGTTTTGATTTATTATAAGTAATTGGTTTAGGGAATTGAGAATAGGTTAAGGCTTAGGTTTAGGAAATCGGGTTCGGTTTCGGAATCGTGTTTAGGTTTTGGTTTTCAAGTTTATATTTAGGTTTAGGTTAGGGAGTTGAGATTAGGATTAGGTGTAGGTTTAGGTTTGGGGATTTGAGAATACATTTAGGTTTTAGGTTTAGGTTATAGGTTTAGGTTTAGGTTTAGGTTTAGGTATTGGTTTAGGTTTCGGTTTAGGTTATATGTTATATAGGTTTAGGTTTTGGTTTAGATTTAGGTTATATGTTATATAGGTTTAGGTTTAGGTTTAGGTTATAAGCTATAGGTTTAGGGAATTGAGAATAGGTTAAAGTTTAGGTTTAGGAAATCGGGTTCGGGTTCGAGATCGGGTTTAGGTTTGGGTTTTCAAGTTTAAGTTTAGGTTTAGGTTAGGGAGTTGAGATTAGGAATTGGTGTAGGTTTAGGCTTAGGGAATTGAGAATACATTAAGGTTTAGGTTTAGGAAATCTTGTACGGGTTCGGGATCGGGTATGGGTTTCAGTTTTCAAGTTTGGGTTTAGGTTTAGGTCAGGGAGTTGAGATTACGATTAGGTGTAGGTTTAGGTTTAGGGATTTGAGAATACATTTAGGTTTTAGGTTTATGTTTATGTTATAGGTATAGGTTTAGGTTAAGGTATAGGTTTATGTTTCGGTTTAGGTTATAAGCAGTAGGTTTCGGGAATTGAGAATAGGTTAAGATTTAGGTTTAGGAAATCGGGTTCGGATTCGGGATTGGGTTTAGGTTTTGCTTTTCAAGTTTAGGTTTAGGTTTAGGTTAGGGAATTGAGATTAGGAATAGGTGTAGGTTTTGGTTTAGGTTTAGGGATTTGAGAATACATTTAGGTTTTAGGTTTAGGTTTTGTTACCGGTTACAGGTTTAGGTTTAGGTTAAGGTTTAGGTTTAGGCTTAGCTTTAGGTTATAAGCTATAGGTTTAGGGAATTGAGAATAGGTTAAGGTTTAAGTTTAGGTTAAGGTGTTGGTTTAGGCTTGGGTTTAGGTTATAGGCTATAGGTTTAGGGAATTGAGAATAGGTTAACGTGTAGGTTTAGGAAATCGGGTTCGGGTTCAGGATCGGGTTTAGGTTTTGGTTTTGGTTAGGGAGTTGAGATTAGGATTAGGTGTAGGTTTAGGTTTAGAGATTTGAGAATACATTTAGGTTTTAGGTTTATGTTTAAGTTATTGGTTGTAGGTTTGGGTGTAGGTTTAGGTTAAGGTATAGGTTTAGGTTATAAGCATTAGGTTTAGGGAATTGAGAATAGGTTAAGGTTTAGGTTTAGGAAATCGGGTTCAGGTTCGGGATTGGGTTTAGGTTTTGGTTTTTAAGTTAAGGTTTAGGTTTAGGTTATGGAGTTGAGATTAGGATTAGGTGTCGGTTTAGGTTTTGGGATTTCAGAATACAATTAGGTTTTAGGTTTAGGTTTAGGTTATAGGTTACAGGTTTAGGTTTATGTTTAGGTTTAGGTTAAGTTTTATGTTTAGAATATAAGCTATAAGTTTTGGGAATTGAGAATAGGTTAAGATTTAGGTTTAGGAAATTGGGTTCGGGAATTGAGAATAGGCTAAGGTTTAGGTTTAGGAAATCGAGTTCGGGTTCGGGATCGGGTTTAGGTTTTGGTTTTCAAGTTTAGGTTAGGGAGTTGAGATTATGATTAGGAGTAGGTTTAGGTTTAGGGATTTGAGAATACATTTAGGTTTTAGGTTTAGGTTTATGTTATAAGTTATAAGTTTAGGTATAGGTTTAGGTTAAGGTATAGGTTTAGGTTTCAGTTTAGGTTATAAGCAACAAGTTTAGGGAATTGATAATAGCTTAAGGTTTAGGTTTAGGAAATCAGGTTCAGGTTCGGGATCTGGTTTCGATTTTGGTTTTCAAGTTTAGGTTTAGGTTTAGGTTAGGGAGTTGAGATTAGGATTAGGTGTACGTTTAGGTTTAGGGATTTAAGAATACAATTAGGTTTTTAGTTTAGGTTTAGGTTATAGGTTACAGGTTTAGGTTTAGGTTTAGGTTAAGGTTTAGGTTTAGGTTATAAGCTATAAGTTTTGGGAATTAAGAATAGGTTAAGGTTCAGGTTTCGGAAATTGGGTTCGGGTTCGGGATCGGGTTTCGGTTTTGGTTTTCGAGTTTAGGTTAGGTAGTTGAGATTAGGATTAGGTGTAGGTTTAGGTTTAGGGATTTGAGAATACCTTCGGTTTTAGGTTTAGGCTTAGGTGATAGGTTATAAGTTTAGGTATAGGTTTAGGTTTTGGTATAGTTTTAGGTTTCAGTTTAGGTTATAAGCAATAAGTTTAGGGAATTGAGAATCGGTTAAGGTTTAGGTTTAGGAAATCGGGTTCAGGTTCGGGATCGGGTTTAGGTTTTGGTTTTCAAGTATAGGTTTAGGTTTAGTTTAGGGAGTTGAGATTAAGATTAGGTGTAGGTTTAGGTTTAGGGATTTATGAATACGATTAGGTTTTAAGTTTAGGTTTAGGTTATAGGTTACAGGTTTAGGTTTAGGTTTAGGTTAAGGTTTAAGTTTAGGCTTAGGTTTAGGTTATAAGCTATACGTTTAGGGAATTGAGAATAGGTTAAGGTTTAGGTTTAGGAAATCGGGTTCGGGTTCGGGTTCGGGTTTAGGTTTTGGTTTTCAAGTTTAGGTTTAGGTTTAAGTTAGGTAGTTGAGATTAGGATTAGGTGTAGGTTTAGGTTTAGGGATTTGAGAATACATTTAAGTTTTAGGTTTAGGTTTATGTTACAAGTTACAGGTTTAGGTTTAGGTTTAGGTTTAGGTTAAGGTTTAGGTTAAGGTTTAGGTTTAAGTTTAGGTTATAAGCTATAGGTTTAGGGAATTGAGAATAGGTTAAGGTTTAGGTTTAAGTTTAGGTTATAAGCTATAGGTTTAGGGAATTGAGAATAGGTTAAGGTTTAGGTTTTGGAAATCGGGTTCGGGTTCGGGATCGGGTTTAGGTTTTGGTTTTCAAGTTTAGGTTTAGGTTTAGGTTAGGGAGTTGAGATTAGGATTAGGTGTAGGTTTAGGTTTAGGAATTTGAGTATACATTTAGGTTTTAGGTTTAGGTTTAGGTTATAGGTTATAGGTTTAGGTTAAGGCTATAGGTTAAGGTTTAGGTTAAGGTTTGGGTTAGGTTTAGTTTATAAGCTATAGGTTTAGCGAATTGACAATAGGTTGAGGTTTAGGTTTTGGAAATCGGGTTCGGGTTTAGGTTTTGGTTTTCAAGTTTTGGTTTAGATTTAGGTTAGGGAGTTGAGATTAGGATTAGGTGTAGGTTTAGGTTTAGAGATTTGAGAATACATTTAGGTTTTAGGTATATGTTTATGTTATACGTTGTAGGTTTAGGTTTAGGTTATGGTATAAGTTTAGGTTTTGGTTTATTATAAGCAATTGGTTTAGGGAATTGAGAATAGGTTAAGGCTTAGGTTTAGGAAATCGTGTTCGGGTTTGGGATCGGGTTTAGGTTTTGGTTTTCAAGTTTATGTTTAGGTTTAGGTTAGGGAGTTGAGATTAGGATTAGGTGTAGGTTTAGGTTTAGGGATTTGAGAATACATTTAGGTTTTAGGTTTAGGTTTAGGTTATAGGTTATAGGTTTAGGTTTAGGTTTAGGTTTAGGTATAGGTACAGGTTAGGTTAAGGTATAGGTTTAGGTTTCGGTTTAGGTTATATGTTATATAGGTTTAGGTTTTGGTTTAGGTTTAGGTTATATGTTATATAGGTTTAGGGAATTGAGAATAGGTTAAAGTTTAGGTTTAGGAAATCGGGTTCGGGTTCGAGATCCGGTTTAGGTTTGGGTTTTCAAGTTTAAGTTTAGGTTTAGGTTAGGGAGTTGAAATTAGGATTAGGTGTAGGTTTAGGCTTAGTGAATTGAGAATACATTAAGGTTTAGGTTTAGGAAATCGGGTATGGGTTCGGGATCGGGTATAAGTTTCAGTTTTCAAGTTTAGGTTTAGGTTTCGGTTAGGTAGTTGAGATTAGGATTAGGTGTAGGTTTAGGTTTAGGGATTTGAGAATACATTTAGGTTTTAGGTTTATGTTTAGGTTATAGGTATAGGCTTAGGTTAAGGTATAGTTTTATGTTTCGGTTTAGGTTATAAGCAGTAGGTTTCGGGAATTGAGAATAGGTTAAGATTTAGGTTTAGGAAATCGGGTTCGGATTCGGGATCGGGTTTAGGTTTTGCTTTTCAAGTTTAGGTTTAGGTTTAGGTTAGAGAGTTGAGATTAGGTATAGGTGTAGGTTTAGGTTTAGGTTTAGGGATTTGAGAATACATTTAGGTTTTAGGTTTAGGTTTCTGTTACCGATTACAGGTTTAGGTTTAGGTTTAGGTTTAGGTTAAGGTTTAGGTTTAGGCTTAGCTTTAGATTATAAGCTATAGGTTTAAGGAATTGAGAATAGGTTAAGGTTTAGGTTTAGGTTAAGGTTTTGGTTTAGGCTTAGGTTTAGGTTATAAGCTATAGGTTTAGGGAATTGAGAATAGGTTTAGGTTTAGGTTTAAGAAATCGGGTTCGGGTTTGGGATCGGGTTTAGGTTTTGGTTTTCAAGTTTAGGTTAGGTTTTGGTTAGGGAGTTGAGATTACGATTAGGTGTAGGTTTAGGTTTAGAGATATGAGAATACATTTAGGTTTTAGGTTTATGTTTAAGTTATTGGTTATAGGTTTAGGTGTAGGTTTATGTTAAGGTGTAGGTTTAGGTTTCGGTTTAGGTTGTAAGCATTAGGTTTAGGGAATTGAGAATAGGTTAAGGTTTAGGTTTAGGAAATCGGGTTTAGGTTTGGGATTGGGTTTAGGTTTTGGATTTTTAGTTAAGGTTTAGGTTTAGGTTATGGAGTTGAGATTAGGATTAAGTGTAGGTTTAGGTTTTGGGATTTCTGAATACAATTAGGTTTTAGGTTTAGGTTTTGGTTATAGGTTACAGGTTTAGGTTTATGTTTAGGTTTAGGTTAAGGTTTAGGTTTAGGTTATAAGCTATAAGTTTAGGGAATTGAGAATAGGTTAAGGTTTAGGTTTAGGAAATCGGGTTCGGGAATTGAGAATAGGCTAAGGTTTAGGTTTAGGAAATCGGGTTCTGGTTCGGGATAAGGTTTAGGTTTTGGTTTTCAAGTTTAGGTTTAGGTTTAGGTTAGGGAGTTGAGATTATGATTAGGAGTAGGTTTACATTTAGGGATTTGAGAGTACATTTAGGTTTTAGGTTTAGGTTTATGTTATAAGTTATAAGTTTAGGTATAGGTTTAGGTTAAGGTATAGGTTTAGGTTTCAGTTTAGGTTATAAGCAGTTAGTTTAGGGAATTGATAATAGGTTAAGGTTTAGGTTTAGGAAATCGGGTTCAGGTTCGAGATCGGGTTTCGGTTTTGGTTTTCAAGTTTAGGTTTAGGTTTAGGGTAGGGAATTGAGATTAGGATTAGGTGTAGGTTTAGGTTTAGGGATTTAAGAATACATTTAGGTTATAGGTTTAGGTTTAGGTTTAGGTTAAGGTTAATGTTTAGGTTTAGGTTATAAGCTATAGGTTTAGGGAATTGAGAATAGGTTAAGGTTTAGGTTTAGGAAATCGGGTTCGGGTTCAGGATCGGGTTTAGGTTTGGGTTTTCAAGTTTAAGTTTAGGTTTAGGTTAGGGAGTTGAGATTAGGATTAGGTGTAGGTTTAGGTTTAGGGATTTGAGAATACATTAAGGTTTAGGTTTAGGAAATCGGGTTCGGGTTCGGGATCGGGTTTAGGTTTTGGTTTTCAAGTTTAGGTTTAGGTTTAGGTTAGGGAGTTGTGATTAGGATTAGGTGTAGGTTTAGGTTTAGGGATTTGAGAATACATTTAGGTTTTAGGTTTAGGTTTAGGTTAAGGTATAGGTTTAGGTTTAGGTTAAGGTATAGGTTTAGGTTTAGGTTATAAGATATAGGTTTAGGGAATTTAGAATAGGTTAAGGTTTAGGTTTAGGAATCGAGTGCGGGTTCGGGATCGAGTTTATGTTTGGGTTTTCAAGTTTACATATAGGTTTGGGTTAGGGAGTTGAGATTAGGATTAGGTGTAGGTTTAGGTTTAGGGATTTGAGAATACATTTAGGTTTTAGGTTTAGGTTTATGTTACAGGTTACAGGTTTAGGTTTAGGTTTAGGTTTAGGTTAAGGTTTAGGTTTAGGCTTAGCTTTAGGTTATAAGCTATAGGTTTAAGGAATTGAGAATAGGTTAAGGTTTAGGTTTAGGTTAAGGTTTTGGTTTTGGCTTCAGTTTAGGTTATAAGCTATAGGTTTAGGGAATTGAGAATAGGTTAAGGTTTAGGTTTAGGAAATCGTGTTCGGGTTCGGGATCGGGTTTAGGTTTTGGTTTTCAAGTTTAGGTTTAGGTTTTGGTTAGGGAGTTGAGATTACGATTAGGTGTAGGTTTAGGTTTAGAGATTTGAGAATACATTTAGGTTTTAGGTTTATGTTTAAGTTATTGGTTATAGGTTTCGGTGTAGGTTTAGGTTAAGGTATAGGTTTAGGTTTCAGTTTAGGTTATAAGCATTAGGTTTAGGGAATTGAGAATAGGTTAAGGTTTAGGTTTAGGAAATCGGGTTCAGGTTCGGGATTGGGTTTAGGTTTTGGTTTTTTAGTTAAGGTTTAGGTTTAGGTTATGGAGTTGAGATTAGGATGAGGTGTAGGTTTAGGTTTTGGGATTTCTGAATACAATTAGGTTTTAGGTTTAGGTTTAGGTTATAGGTTACAGGTTTAGGTTTATGTTTAGGTTTAGGTTAAGGTTTAGGTTTAGGTTATAAGCTATAAGTTTAGGGAATTGAGAATAGGTTAAGGTTTAGGTTTAGGAAATCGGGTTCGGGAATTGAGAATAGACTAAGGTTTAGGTTTAGGAAATCGGGTTCGGGTTCGAGATAAGGTTTAGGTTTTGGTTTTCAAGTTTAGGTTTAGGTTTAGGTTAGGGAGTTGAGATTATGATTAGGAGTAGGTTTACATTTAGGGATTTGAGAGTACATTTAGGTTTTAGGTTTAGGTTTATGTTATAAGTTATAAGTTTAGGTATAGGTTTAGGTTAAGGTATAGGTTTAGGTTTCAGTTTAGGTTATAAGCAACAAGTTTAGGGAATTGATAATAGCTTAAGGTTTAGGTTTAGGAAATCAGGTTCAGGTTCGGGATCTGGTTTCGATTTTGGTTTTCAAGTTTAGGTTTAGGTTTAGGTTAGGGAGTTGAGATTAGGATTAGGTGTAGGTTTAGGTTTAGGGATTGAAGAATACATTTAGGTTTTAGGTTTAGGTTTAGGTTATAAGTTACAGGTTTAGGTTTAGGTTTATGTTTTAAGCAATAGGTTTAGGGAATTGAGAATAGGTTAAGGTTTAGGTTTAGAAAATCGGGTTCGGTTTCAGGATCGGGTTTAGGTTTTGGTTTTCAAGTTTAGGTTTAGGTTTAGGTTAGGGAGTTGAATTAGGATTAGGTGTATGTTTAGGTTTGGGGATTTGAGAATACATTTAGGTTTTAGGTTTAGGAAATCGGGTTCGGGTTCGGGATCGGGTATGGGTTTCGGTTTTCAAGTTTAGGTTTAGGTTTCGGTTAGGGAGTTGAGATTAGGATTAGGTGTAGGTTTAGGTTTAGGGATTTGAGAATACATTTAGGATTTAGGTTTATGTTTAGGTTATAGGTTATAGGTTTAGGTTAAGGTATAGGTTTATGTTTAAGCAGTTGGTTTCGGGAATTGAGAATAGGTTAAGATTTAAGTTTAGGAAATTGGGTTCGGGTTCGGGATCGGGTTTAGGTTTTGCTTTTCAAGTTTAGGTTTAGGTTTAGGTTAGTGAGTTGAGATTAAGAATAGGTGTAGGTTTAGGTTTAGGTTTAGGGATTTGAGAATACATTTAGGTTTTAGGTTTAGGTTTTTGTTACCGGTTTCAGGTTTCAGTTTAGGTTTAGGTTTAGGTTAAGGTTTAGGTTTAGGCTTAGCTTTAGATTATAAGCTATAGGTTTAAGGAATTGAGAATAGGTTAAGGTTTAGGTTTAGGTTAAGGTTTTGGTTTTGGCTTCAGTTTAGGTTATAAGCTATAGGTTTAGGGAATTGAGAATAGGTTAAGGTTTAGGTTTAGGAAATCGGGTTCGGGTTCGGGATCGGGTTTAGGTTTTGGTTTTCAAGTATAGGTTTAGGTTTTGGTTAGGGAGTTAAGATTACGATTAGGTATGGGTTTAGGTTTAGAGATTTGAGAATACATTTAGGTTTTAGGTTTATGTTTAAGTTATTGGTTATAAGTTTAGGTGTAGGTTTAGGTTAAGGTATAGGTTTAGGTTTCGGTTTAGGTTATAAGAATTAGGTTTAGGGAATTGAGAAGAGGTTAAGGTTTAGGTTTAGGAAATCGGGTTCAGTTCGAGATCGGGTTGAGGAATTGAGAATACGTTAAGGTTTAGGTTTAGGTTATGGAGTTGAGATTAGGATTAGGTGTAGGTTTAGGTTTTGGGATTTGAGAATACATTTAGGTTTTAGGTTTAGGTTTAGGTTATAGGTTTAGGTTAAGGTTTAAGTTAAGGTTTTTGTTATGGTTTAGGTTTAGGTTATAAGCTATAAGTTTAGGGAATTGAGAATAGGTTAAGATTTAGGTTTAGGAAATTGGGTTCGGGAATTGAGAATAGGCTAAGGTTTAGGTTTAGGAAATCGAGTTCGGGTTCGGGATCGGGTTTAGGTTTTGGTTTTCAAGTTTAGGTTTTGGTTTAGGTTAGGGAGTTGAGATTATGATTAGGAGTAGGTTTAGGTTTAGGGATTTGAGAATACATTTAGGTTTTAGGTTTAGGTTTATGTTATAAGTTATAAGTTTAGGTATAGGTTTAGGTTAAGGTATAGGTTTAGGTTTCAGTTTAGGTTATAAGCAGTTAGTTTAGGGAATTGATAATAGGTTAAGGTTTAGGTTTAGGAAATCGGGTTCAGGTTCGAGATCGGGTTTCGGTTTTGGTTTTCAAGTTTAGGTTTAGGTTTAGGGTAGGGAATTGAGATTAGGATTAGGTGTAGGTTTAGGTTTAGGGATTTAAGAATACAATTAGGTTTTAGGTTTAGGTTTAGGTTATAGGTTACAAGTTTAGGTTTAGGTTTAGGTTTTGGTTTTAAGCTATAGGTTTAGGGAATTGAGAATAGGTTAAGGTTTCGGTTTAGGAAATCGGTTTCGTGTTCGGGATCGGGTTTAGGTTTTTGTTTTCAAGTTTAGGGTTAGGTTTAGGTTAGGTAGTTGAGATTAGGATTATGTGTAGGTTTAGGTTTAGGGATTTGAGATTACATTAGGTTTTAGGTTTAGGCTTAGGTTATAGGTTATAAGTTTAGGAATAGGTTTAGGTAATGGTATTGGTTTAGGTTTCGGTTTAGGTTATAAGAAATAAGTTTAGGGAATTGGGAATAGGTTAAGGTTTAGGTTTAAGAAATCGGGTTCAGGTGATCGGGTTTAGGTTTTCGTTTTCAAGTTTAGGTTTAGGTTTAGGTTAGGGACTTGAGATTAGGATTAGGTGTAGGTTTAGGTTTAGGGATTTAAAAATACGATTAGGTTTTAGATTTAGGTTTAGGTTATAGGTTACAAGTTTAGGTTTAGGTTTAGGTTAAGGTTTAGGTTTTGGGTTAGGTTTAGGTTATAAGCTATAGGTTTAGGGAATTGCAAATAGGTTAAGGTTTAGGTTTCCTAATCAGGTTCGGGTTCGGGATCGAGTTTAGGTTTTGGTTTTCAAGTTTAGGTTTATGTTTAGGTTAGAGAGTTGAGATTAGGATTATGTGTAGGATTAGGTTTAGGGATTTGAGAATACATTTGGTTTTAGCTTTAGGCTTAGGTTATATGTTATAGAGGTTTAGGTTTAGGTTTAGGTTTAGGTTATAAGATATAGGTGTAGGGAATTGAGAATAGGTTAAGATTTAGGTTCAAGAAATCGAGTTCGGGTTCGGGATTGGGTTTAGGTTTTTGTTTTCAAGTTTAGGTTTAGGTTTAGGTTAGGGAGTTGAGATTAGGATAAGGTGTAGGTTTAGGTTTAGGGATTTGAGAATGCATTTAGGTTCTAGGTTTAGGTTTATGTTACAAGTTACAGGTTTCGGTTTAGGTTTAGGTTTTGGTTAAGGTTTAGGTTTAGGCTTAGGTTTAGGGTATAACTATTGGTTTCAGGAATTGAGAATAGGTTAAGGTTTAGGTTTAGGTTTAGGTTATAAGCTATAGGTTTAGGGAATTGAGAATAGGTTAAGGTTTAGGTTTAGGAAATCGCGTTCGGGTTCGAGATCGGGTTTTGGTTTTGGTTTTCAAGTTTAGGTTTAGGTTTAGGTTAGGGGGTTGAGATTAGGATTAGTTGTTGGTTTAGGTTTAGGGATTTGAGAATACACTTAGGTTTTAGGTTTAGGTTTATGTTACAGGTTACAGATTTAGGTTTAGGTTTAGGTTTAGGTTAAGGTTTAGGTTTAGGCCTCGGTTTAGGTTATAAGCTATAGGTTTAGGGAATTGAGAATAGGTTAAGGTTTAGGTTTAGGGTTAGGAAATCGGGTTCGGGTTCGGGATCGGGTTTAGGTTTTGGTTTTCAAGTTTAGGCTTAGGTTTAGGTTAGGGAGTTGAGATTAGGAATAGGTGTAAGTTTAGGTTTAGGGATTTGAGAATACATTTAGGTTTTAGGTTTAGATTTATGTTACAAGTTACAAGTTTAGGTTTAGGTTTAGGTTTAGGTTAAGGTTTAGGTTTAGGCTTAGGTTTAGGTTATAAGCTATAGGTTTAGGGAATTGAGAATAGGTTAAGGTTTAGGTTTAGGTTAAGGATTAGGTTTTGGCTTAGGTTTAGATTATAAGCTATAGGTTTAGGGAATTGAGAATAGGTTAAGGTTTAGGCTTAGGAAATCGGGTTCGGGTTCGGGATCGGGTTTATGTTTTGGTTTTCAAGTTTAGGTTTAGGTTTAGGTTAGGGAGTTGAGATTCGGATTTGGTGTAGGTTTAGGTTTAGGGATTTGAGTATATATTTAGGTTTTAGGTTTATGTTTAGGTTATAGGTTATAGGTTTAGGTTTAGGTTTAGGTTAAGGTGTAGGTTTAGGTTTCGGTTTAGGTTATAAGCAATTGTTTAGGGAATTGAGAATAGGTTAAGGTTTAGGTTTAGGAAATCGGGTTCAAGTTCGGGATCGGGTTTAGGTTTTGGTTTTTAAGTTTATGTTTAGGTTTAGGTTAGGGAGTTGAGATTAGGATTAGGTGTAGGTTTAGGTTTAGGGATTTATGAATATAATTAGGTTTTAGGTTTAGGTTTAGGTTGTAGGTTACAGGTTTAGGTTTAGGTTTTGGTTATAAGCTATAGGTTTCGGTTAAGGTTTAGGTTTAGGTTTGGGTTATAGGTTATAGGTTTAGGTTATAGGTTTTGGAATTTGAGAATAGGTTTAGGTTAAAAGTATAGGTTTAAGTTAGGTTATAGGTTTAGGTTTAGGGAATTGAGTTATGGTTATAGGTTCAGGTTATAGGTTATAGGTTTAGGGCATGGTTTAGGTTATAGGTTTTGGAATTTGAGAATAGGTTTAGGGAATAAGTATAGGTTTAGGTTTAGGGTTAGGTTTAGGTTATAAGATATAGGTTTAGGGAATTGAGAATAGTTTAATGTTTAGGTTTAGGAAATCGGGTTTGGATTCGGGATCGGGTTTAGGTTTGGGTTTTCAAGTTTAGGTTTAGCTTTAGGTTAGGGAGTTGATTTTAGGATTAGGTGTAGATTTAGGTTTAGGGATTTGAGAATACATTTAGGTTTTAGATTTTTGTTTAGGTTATAGGTTATAGGTTTAGGTATAGGTTTAGGTTAAGGTATAGGTTTAGGTTTCGGTTTAGGTTATAAGCAATTGGTTTAGGGAATTGAGAATAGCTTACGGTTTAGGTTTAGGAAATCAGGTTTAGGTTTTGGTTTTCAAGTTTAGGTTTAGGTTTAGGTTAGGGAGTTGAGATTAGGATTATGTGTAGGTTTAGGTTTAGGGATTTAAGAATACAATTAGGTTTTAGGTTTAGGTTTTGGGTTTAGGTTTAGGTTTAGGTTATAGGTTTAGGATATAGGTTTAGGTTTAGGTTTACGTTTAGGTTAAGGTTATATGTTAAGGTTAAGGTTATAAGTATAGGTTATAGGTTTAGGTTTAGGTTTGGTTATAGGTTTTTGGATGAGGTTTAGGTTATAGTTATAGGTTTTCGGATTTGAGAATAGGTTTAGGTTAAGTATAGGTATAGGTTAGGTTATAGGTTAAGGTTTAGGGAATTGAGTTTAGGTTATTGGTTCAGGTTATAGGTTTAGGTTATAGGTTTTGGGATTTGAGAATAGGTTTAGGTTAGGTTAGGTTAAGATTTAGGGAATTGAGTTTAGGTTATAGGTTCAGGTTATAGGT
The DNA here is from genome assembly GCF_029962835.1 of Magnolia sinica. NCBI lineage: Eukaryota > Viridiplantae > Streptophyta > Magnoliopsida > Magnoliales > Magnoliaceae > Magnolia > Magnolia sinica. Next base: position 31,176,093 of record NC_080580.1, read on the forward strand.
TATAGGTTTTGGGTATGGTTTAGGTTATAGGTTTTGAGATTTGCGAATAGGTTTAGGGAATAAGTATTGGTTTAGGTTTAGGTTTAGGTTTAGGTTATAAGATATAGGTTTAGGGAATTGAGAATAGGTTAATGTTTAGGTTTAGGAAATCGGGTTTGGGTTCGGGATCAGGTTTAGGATTGGGTTTTCAAGTTTAGGTTTAGGTTTAGGTTAGGGAGTTGAGTTTAGGATTAGGGTTAGATTTAGGTTTAGGGATTTGAGAATACATTTAGGTTTTAGGTTTTTGTTTAGGTTATAGGTTATAGGTTTAGGTTTAGGTTTAGGTGAAGGTATAGGTTTAAGTTTCGATTTAGGTTATATGCAATTGGTTTAGGGAATTGAGAATAGGTTACGGTTTAGGTTTAGGAAATTGGGTTCAGGTTCAAAATTGGGTTTAGGTTTTGGTTTTCAAGTTTAGGTTTAGGTTTAGGTTAGGGAGTTGAGATTAGGATTAGGTTTTAGGTTTAGGTTTAGGTTATAGGTTACAGGTTTAGGTTTAGTTTTAGGTTTAGGTTATAGGTTTAAGTTATAGGTTTAGGTTTAGGTTTACGTTTAGGTTAAGGTTATATGTTAAGGTTAAGGTTATAAGTATAGGTTATAGGTTTAGGTTTAAGTTCGGTTATAGGTTTTTGGTTAAGGTTTATGTTATAGTTATATGTTTTGGGATTTGAGAATAGGTTTAGGTTAAGTATAGGTTTAGGTTAGGTTATAGGTTAAGGTTTAGGGAATTGAGTTTAGGTTATAGGTTTTGGGATTTCAGAATAGTTTTAGGTTAAAACTATAGGTTTAGGTTAGGTTATAAGTTAAGGTTTAGGGAATTGAGTTTAGGTTATAGGTTCAGGTTATAGGTTATAGGTTTAGGGTATAGTTTAGGTTATAGGTTTTGGGATTTGAGAATAGGTTTAGGGAATAAGTATAGGTTTAGGTTAGGTTGTAGGTTAAAGTTTAGGGAATTGAGTTTAGGTTATAGGTTTAGGTTATAGTTTATAGGTTTAGGTTGTAGTTATAGGTTTTGGGGATTTGAGAATAGGTTTAGGTTATAGGTTAAGGGTGTGGTCCCTGCAAATACAGATATAAATACGGCCTGCTCCAATTGGCCAGGCCCTTCCAATACTGTCCATAGGAAATGGACAGCTTCATAATAATCATAACAGCGGTTCCCATCTTTCAGGGACCCCGCTCAACATCCGGATAGCTTCGACGCACATCCGGGTCTGCTCCATCAATTTTGAATAAATACTTAAACATGACTTGTCTAAATGGCCAGGCCCTTCCAATGTTGTCCATAGGAAATGGACAGCTTCATCGTGGTCATAACAGCGGTTCCTACCTTCCAGGGACCCCCGCTCAACATTCGAATAGCTCCGACGCACATTCGGGTCTGCTCCATCAATTTCGAGTAAATACATAAATATGGTCTGTCCAAATGGTCAGGTCACTCCAATGTTGTCCGTAGAAAATGGACAGCGTCATCGTGGTCATAACAGCAGTTCCCACCTTCCAGGGACCCCCGCTCAACATCCGGATAGCTCCGACACACATCCGTGTCTGTTCCAACAACTTCGATCTAATACATTTAAAAATAACATAATTATATCTAAAAGCATTTGGATACCTGGGGAAGGCCTCCCATATTCATATTGTTGGTTACTCGTCCCTTTGTCTATAAGCCACAATCGACCAACACTTTCTATTAGTACCTGTACTCTGAAACCAACACAAATATAACTGGGAAACAATATAAGGAATAAGAAAAAATGAATTTACCTGTATACATCATTAAATGTTTCCCTATAAGGAGGTGATATTATATCTTTGATAACCACAACCTGTATGACAGAGAAAAATGCAACCGAATAGAAGATGCTAGTCACTAGGGAAGATGTTTTTTATGACATCAACTATTGCATGCACCTTTTTAAACAATAGGCATGCATTTACTGGAACAAAAATGCCACTGACCAACATAAGGAACACAGTTTGCATGCAGATTTTAAAAATTACTGATGGGGGTAGTTTTGTTAAGAAAGAGTCTGCCGATATATCAGATATTGTCCCATAATACTAGATTGAAATGCAGAAAGCTAATATTTCTTATGCAAAAGCCGTCAAAATCTTCCACCAAGAGAATCTTACAAGTTACAACTTTAGTTAGGGTGTTGCCAATCTTGTTAGCTTCACTGCTTGCTTAAGCAAAAGAAAGGTTTGGTCTAGAAGCTTTCTCTTGATTCTCATTCAAAGAAACATCAAGTATCCTAGGATGGGAAAGAATATTAGTCATGTGATTAATTGGAATATTGATTTTTCCCCTTTCTTTCCTTTTTATTGATTTGCATTGATGCTAGACAAAGGATGCTAGACAAAAACTGTAACTTGCAAAAAGAAGAAAATAAATAACTTAGTTTCCGAAAAATGCCTAAATGTTCGATGCTAATGGTTTTGAATTTGTTTTTATTTGAAAAGAACATCTCTAAAAAATAACTCCCAAGTCATGTGATTTTCTTTGTAAATTTTTCTCCTATTATAGTCAGCAATATACGTCTTTAACCAGAAAAGTTATCTAGGAACTCTGATTTTTACCATAGGGTGCACAGCTTCTAGAATGATCTAGTCTCTGAATCTGAATTAGGTGACATCATTTCTATTAAAGACCATTAGGTTGCACATATATAGTAACAAGCAGAGCCTAGGATTTCAACATTGTTTTATAAGCATACATTTCATCAAGATTTATATATATTTACATGGAAATCCATCTTAAAAGTCGTTTGGATCATTCAAATTTTAGGATTACGTGTGCAGTTAAAGATTTCAAAAACATACACTTAATGTTGAAATTCATACACATTTTATGAAAATCGATCATAAAACTCAAAATCAAGCTGCAAATAAAAGGAAATAGATATAGCCTTAAATTTCAGATTCCTGCCATGTTGGAACTCCCAATTCCCTGGCAAATATGGCCCTTTGGATCATTTCTTCACATGTACCTGCAGTAACATTCAAGTAATGTCCTTGATTTTACCTGTTTCAGCCTGAGCTTTAAAATCCTGTCCTATTTTGGCTTCCTGTCCTATAGAAAAAGGGGACTATAGATGTTGAGGGGGTGCTAGACCAGACCTTTCTGTCAGCAGTTTGGTCCAAATCCAAACAATGGTCTGTTCCAGTCCAACCATCACATGTTTAAACAAATAAAATGATAGGAACTGACTGCAACTACCTGCCTGTAGCACAGTTGGTAGTGTTTGCTCTATAAAATAAAAATAAAATGGTACTCGAACACCACAACCCATTTTGAATTTTACCAATAAACAGTAGAATTAAAGCAATAGTCCAACTGGCAATATGCCCAATCCAGATGTGCAGACCAGTTTGGGTCATATGTCACTGCAAAAACAAAACCCAAACCTCACAAATGGAGAGAAATGCCCAATCCAGATGTGCAGACCAGTTTGGGTCATATGTTAACAATTGTTTTGTTCAATCGATGGTTCTTTGCCATCCAAATAACACAAAAACTCACATCATGGCCCACCACAGGTTGAGAACTCTATTTTTGGTTGGTGGCCCAAGCATGGAAACATGAAATCCTCCATACATGGGTTATACCCTAATGACTTGAGCAATATTAAATCCAACGTTTCTCATGGTATAGTCCACCATACATTGAAGGTCCTTTCTCTTTTTTGTGTGTTGTTGGGTTATGTTAACGGGGTTGAAATTAGTATAATCTTGGTGAAGGCACATGCTATTCTGGGACAGGTTCCTTTGCACCATCTTGCTAACCCAATAGACAACAATCAGATTGTGTGTAGTTACACGGGTATATGTAGGTGTTAGAAAAAGAAAAATTGGAAAGGATTGTGTTGAAAATGATCGAGAGCTTAAAAACAATAGAGGACTTAAATGCAGCATGCAGCCATGTGGGCATATGTTGGTTGTAAAAGAAATGAAAATCTACTAAAGAGTATGTTCAGAATGATCATGAGCTTTTAATCAAATAACCAATAAGTCAGTTTTCTCTATATTGTTTAAGTTAAATTGGTTTTGTTTTGGTCAGCTTGCTAAGTTTCCTAACCATGGTTCATTGGTCTGCCATTATGAATGTGCCCTTGGCTGCATATTTTGTCTTCAATAGGTTTTTCTACTATTTTGGGTTAATGTGCTTTATGCGTACTTTGCATTGTGCTATAAGGGTAATATTTTTTTACCTGTAGCATCTTATTCATGAATTATATAGTTACCAATGTTCTATGAGCCCATAGTTTGGTGTTTTATAGCTGGATACTTGAAGCCTTTCCATCTTTGGACCATAGATGTCCACTACCCAACAGAGTTTTCAGCTTTAACTTTTAATATAATTCCAAAGACTGGTTCATCCAAAATTTTCTTCTTCTTTTTTGCCTCTTTTTTTTTTTTTATACAAGCTGTTGGACTAATTAATTTGTTATCGAGTAGTCTATAACTTATGTGAACTGCTATGTAGTGTGTTACTACTGTCAATAACATGAGCTGTAAACGGTGGCATCTGGTGCTTCTTGGGAGTTCTGGATATTAGATTCATGGTGTTCATAGAAACTAATGTGTTCCTTTTCTTCTTCTCTAGGGCTACTGCTAGGTTCAAGGGGCCAGGATTAAGGAGGATATTTGAAGGCAGAAATGAATCAAATGATAAGTAGCAAGTTGGTTAATACTTGCAAGCGAAAGCAAAAGCAACCTCGTTAACATAACCCGACAACACACAAAAAAGAGAAAGAACCTCACAAGAATTTAGTGGATTTAGTTTGTGTTAAAATTGAATACCTGCCATACAAGAAATTCAAATTAAACTATCCAAATAATATATTCCAGTCCAGATGTATCATTAACCAGAAAAAAGAAGAAGAAGATTATTTTGATTATTTGACCATTGAATTGGTGGACATTGATTGTGCGATTAAAAATGAAATACATACAATGGTAACTAAGAATCAATTCTAAAGAAGCATAAATGATGAGAAAAATGCCCTTTCAGAGAAATAGACATCAGGATTCTCTATTCCCTCAGGTTATAAAATGCTTACCAATCCAACAATCTTTTTTTCAATCATTAAGGTTGGATTAGAGTTCAGTGCATTCACCAAAGATACAATCAATTGCTTCAGCATGGACTACTTAGATAGACCTGCTTAGACGGGTGATTTCCCCCTCTCCTTCTTAGTCCCCACATTTCTCTCTCATACACCAACCATCAAACAGGGGGTGTGCATGTCCACAATGTATTTTCTATTGCCTTCCCAATCAAACAAAAATAAGTCAAACAGATATAGCAACAAAAACCAAGGATTAAAAATGGATTTGGCATATCATACCATTCACCAAGAGATTTAGGGCATCCACCTATAAACCAATCCCAAACAGATAAAAAAATAAAAATCCAAAATATATGAAAAAATAAAAATATCCAGATCTACAGATGAGGAAATAAATAAATAACAAAAAAAATGAAAATCTTTATATCATGGCTTGAACATTCAGTGTTTGAGAGAGAGATACCAACAACATCGAGAGGTTGACTTAGGGGATGCTTGCTGGAAAGATTATGCTCGTCGGAAAGATGCGTCGTCAGATTTGGGGAAGAAATCCTCCGGAGAGTGGCAGAGAGGTTGAGAGAGAGGGAGGGGTTGCTGGCCACACCAGATGAAGGGCAGGGGCTGCTAGAAAGAAAATGGTGTACCGAAAGAGAGAGAGCATGCGGTGATTGGGACGGCGAGAGAGAGGGATTATCGGTGATTAGGAGTTGGGAAGGCGAGAGAGAGAGAGAGAGAGAGAGAGAGAGAGAGAGAGAGAGAGAGAGAGAGAGAGGGATGGTAAAATCCTAATTTTCCCAATATTATATGTGAGGGGCAATTTGTTCTTTAAAAAAATATAGTCCTCCTATCGTATGCATATTATATGGTCATAGAAGATTGGGCGCAGCTTCTTTTGAGCGCGCGCCCAATTTTGGGAAACATTTAGGTCGGTGCATTGTGGGCTCCACCATGATGTACATGTTTCATCCATTCCGTTCATACATTTTTAAAGATCATTTTAGTGCTTGATACAAAAATTGATAACGATATAAATCCTAGGTGGGCCACACCATAGAACAAAAATAATGAATGGATATTCACAATTAAAATCCTCCTAAGGCCCACTGTACTGCTTATGTGACATCCAATCTATTGATTTGGTCATAAAGACCCAGATGAAGGGAAAAAATAAATATCAACTTGATCCAAAACTTTCATGGCCCCCAAAACATTTTTAATGGTCAAAATTCATTCAACACTATTTCCTATAATGTGGTCCACTTGAGATTGAGATATAATCATTTTTTTTATCATATAATAAAATGATATATAAAAATAGATGAGCAGCATGGATGATACACATACATCATGGTGGGCCCCACAGAGCACCGACCACCAGCCAATGACTGGTGTCAAGGGGAGTAGCCAATCCGTTCCCATGATTTATTCATGTCGCCCATCTATTTTTATACATCCTGTGAGATCGACCATGATTTATTCATTTTATCCACTCCATCCATCCATTATAACATATAATTTTGGAGAAAAGAGACCCAATGGTCTATACTTAACACATACATAAGGATATTCAAGGATGGCACATGTGAGTTCTGGGCCACTCATGTAGTCACCATATAATGTCTATCATACCCCAAAATCAGTCTGATACATTCATCAGGTGGGCCACACATTCACGCTGAATATGAAACATCCATCATCTTTTCTCTAACCATCTAGAAACCATTGTCAGCATTCAATTAGTGAAAATTCTCCAACACTCAGTAATTGTAAACAGCAACAATAACATGCAAAGCAAGCCCAAATGTAACAACAAATACACAAAAAAATGCTAATGTATATAGATAATCTAAACAAATTCACAAAGTACCCCAACAAATTTCAACAATCTAATAAATAAAATACATCAGATGCAAATAATGCATGTTAAAATGAAATAGAAATAATCAATTTGATCCAAGTGGGACACATAATGGATGGGCTGGATTTGTGAACCACATAAAAATCCTCCTAAGACCCACTATACTGTTTATTTGACATCCAATATGTTGATTAGGTCATACAAGGCCAGATGAAGGGGAAAAATAAAAATCAGTTTGATCCAAAACTTTTATGGCCCCAAAATGTTTTTTAATGGTTGACGCTCATTCAACACTGTTTCTTGGAATGTGGTCCACTTAAGATTTGGATATATCTCATTTTTGGTTTCATACCGTAAGATGATCTTTAAAAATAGATAGACGGCATGGATTAAACATATACATCATGGTAGAGCTCACAAAAGTTTTGGATCAAGCTGATATATATTTTTTCACTTCTTCCAATTTTTTACACCTAATATATCAATAAGTTAGATGTCAAATAACCATTACAGTGGGCCCTAGGAGGTTTTTAACAGTGGACATTCAATCAAAAAAATTCCATGGTGTGGTCCACCTGAGATTTATATCTATCTCATTTTCGGGATTAAGTCATAAAATTATCTTTTAAAATGGATGGACGGCCTGAATGAAACACATACATCGTGGTGGGGTCCACATTGGATCGACTACTAGCAACCTGGCTAGTGGCAGCGTAACTAGCCAAACCACATACGTTTCTGGATGGAAGCGGATTGCGTATAGAGTAACTCGGTACCCTAAGTGTACTGAGTAAATACTGTGGGGCCCAGCATGATTTATTCATTTATTCACTATCCCACTCTTTTCTATGGTGGGTCCACTTGAACTTTGGATCTGCCCCGTCAGTCAGATGCACCATTCCATGGTGGGCCACGAGCTTAAAAATAAAGTCAACCAATGACTTGGGTGGGCCACACCACATACTATTGTTGAGAGGGTTACTCTCACATTAAAACATTCATAATCATTTACTAGGCCCACCTAGATGTGGTTCATAGATCCAGCCCATTCATTATGTGTGTCCCACTTGGATGAGGAGTCAGACCAAGTTTCATACACATCCAAAACTCATGTGGGCCCCACCAAATGCTTTTATATATTTTAGGGATGTCTTCGCATAGTTTTAGATGCTATGGCCCACCTGAGTTTCATATATGACTGATTTTTGGACTTAAAGGGGACACATCAAATGCATGGTGTTGATGTTCTACACACATCATGGTGGGGCGCACGCAGATTAACCTCATGGGAAGTTCCTATGAGGTGACCTTATAGTACCATTTCACTATTTAGGTAACTCCTTCATGGGTGTTACTCTAACCATGTAGGGCCCACCTTGATATATTTTATGTATATCGACACCGTCCATTCACTCTATTTTACTAATCATTACCCTCAATTTGACTAGTTACTTGCCTCGATCATACTACATATGAGAAAGATATTGGGCAAACAAGATTGATCAACAATTTAAGTGAATTTTGATTTAAACATCTGAAGTTATTTACTCTTCATGTCCGAACTGATCAAATTGTTTAAAAACAGTTAAAGGTTGTTCATAATATAAAAAATATATAAATTAATAGAAAACACAAACATCACTTGATCCAAAACTTCTGTGGCCTCTAAGAAATTTTAAATGGTAGAGTTTCAATCACACTATTTCCTGTGGTGTGGTCCACTTGAGCTTTGGATATGCTTCCTTTTTGTTTTTTAGACCTCAAATTATCTTCTAACATGGATGAATGGAGTGGATAAAAAAAAAAAAATAATGGTGAACCCCACAGAGTTTACTCTGGTAAAGGTAACGAGTAACTCACTTAAATGTAGTGGAGAAAGGTTTCCTTAAAACATTCATAATCATACATTGGGCCTGCCTAAATGTGATTCACATATCCAACCCACTCATTATGTGTATCCCACTTAGATGAGGGGTTAGACTAAGTTTCAACCACATCCAAAAATCATGTGGGCCCCACCAAGTGCTTTTATATTTTTTAGGATGTCTTCACATAGTTTTAAATGGTATGGCCCACTTGAGTTTCGTTTACCGATGATTTTTTAGATGTCTCATAAAATAAAGGGGACACATCAAATCCACAGTGTTGATGTTCGACAAACATCATGATGGGGCCCACAAAACTTACTAACATCAATTCTTAGGTTCTCACGAGGTCAGTAAGTTGGGTCACACTTTTAACCAGAATATTTGGCCCATTTTACATGTCTAGTCCATTCACTCTATTTTACTATCAATACTCTCAATTTGACTAGTTACTCGCCTCAATTTTAACCAGAATATTTAGCCCATTTTACATGTCTACATATGAGAAAGATATTGGGCATACAATATTGAACAACAATTCAATGAAATTTGATTTAAACATTTGAAGTTATTTACTATTCAATTTGAACTGATTAGATTGTCCAATAACGATTAAAGGTTCAATTAGTGGATGTGCCTAATAATTTAGTAATTTTATTTTTCACAAATAAATTTAACATTTTTTTTCAAAACGTATATTTTTTTTTTACTCTTTTAACTAAATATCATTTTTATTATAAATAAATTTAACATTTTTTTTTTACAAAATTTAGTTTTCTTCTTTAAAATATATATTTTTTTACAATTTGTCAATTTTTTCACAATTTTGTTTAATTTTTTAAATTCTCTTTTTCAAAATATCATTTTTAAAATATCACTTTTGATATATAACTTTTTAATTTTTCTTTTCAAAATACAAAATCTAGTTTTCTTTTTTTAAAAATATATATTTTTTACAATTTGTCAATTTTTTCACAATTTTGTTTAATTTTTTAAATTTTCTTTTTCAAAATATCATTTTTTAAACATCATTTTTGATATATAACTTTTTAATTTTTCTTTTCAAAGTACAAAATCTAGTTTTCTTTTTTAAAAAATATATTTTTTTTACAATTTGTCAATTTTTTCACAATTTTCTTTAATTTTTTAAATTTTCTTTTTCAAAATATCATTTTTTAAATATCACTTTTGTTATGCAACTTTTTAATTTTTCTTTTCAAAATACGAAATCTAGTTTTCTTTTTTAAAATATATATATTTTTACAATTTGTCAATTTTTTCACAATTTTCTTTAATTTTTTAAATTTTCTTTTTCAAAATATCATGTTCTTATCGATTTTTTTTTTTCAAAATTATCAACATTATTCAAAGTTCTTAATTTTTATTTCAAAATCTAGATTTTTATAAAATTACATTTTTTTTCAAAATCTAAAATTTTTTCTTAAACATTGTTAGTTATTTTTCTAAGCTTTTTAACTTTTTTTTTTTCAAAATTCATAATTTTCTTTGTTCTTAATTTTTGACTTGAGCATTAGAGACAGTTTAGGACCATCTCTAATGCAGAAGGTCTTTGACAGTCTCAAATGACCACTATAAGATGGCTAAGGACCGTTTCTAATAGAGACGGTCTTTGACAGTCTCAAATGGAGACTGCTAAGGACTGTCCCTAATACCGACTATTTTTTACTATCTCATTCAACCAGTAAAAGACTGCCGATGACCATCTATAATTGAGACGGTCTTTGACAGTCACAGATTACCAATAAAAGATGGCCAATGACCGTCTCTAATACAGATAGTCTTTGACCGTCTCAAATGACCGCATATGAGACGGTCAAAGACCATCTCTAATAGAGACGGTCCTTGAGAGTCTCAAACGGAGACAGCTAAAAATCGTCCCTAATACAAACTATATTCGACAGTCCCAAATTTCAGGAAAAGACGGCCGACGACCGTCTCTAATTGAGACGGTCCTTGACAGTCTCAAATTACCAGTAAGAGACGGCCAATGACCGTCTCTAATATGGATGGTCTTTGACCGTCTCAAATGGCTGCATATAAGACGGTCAGAGACCGTCTCTTATTCCAGACGGTCAATGGCCGTCTTTTATCCGCAGTTAATGACGGTTTTTTACCATCTTAAATGATTTGTGGACGTTCAAATTTTTAAGACAATATTAAGGATGGTCAAGGGCCATCTAAAAGTTTAGAGACGGTTTACGGCCATCTCTAAAGCGTCTTTAAACCAAACAATTTTAGAGACGGTCCAGAACCGTCTCTAAATCTGTCATTTTTTTCCATTTTTCACGTAGTGGTCCTAGGAGGGAATCAATGGTTGGGGGCATTGTCCCCACCATGATGTTTAGTTTTAGGTGTAGGTTTAGGTTTAGGGTTATAGTAGGATCTACTCCATCAATTTCGAGGTAATACATAAACAATCCAAATAGCCAGGCCACTCCAATGTTGTCCATAGGAAATGGACAGCTTCATCATGATCATAACAGCGGCTCCCACCTTCCAAGGACTCCTGCTCAACATCCGAATAGGTCCGATGCACATCCGAGTCTGCTCCATCAATTCTGAGCTAATATATAAACACGGGAGCTAATACATAAACACGGGCCTGACCAAATGGCCAGGCCACTCCAATGTTGTCCATAGGAAATGGACAGCTTCATCATGGTCATAACAGTGGTTCCCACCTTCCAGGGACCCCCGCTTAACATCCAGATAGCTCTGATGCACATCCGGGTCTGTCCATAAGGTTTGCAAGGACCATTTTAGGTAACACGATCCTATAGAACAATATACACATTTTATCTTCATACTGAGAATAAAAATACAATGTTAAGTAAATAAATATTTCTAACAAACTTTTACATGAAAGAAAAGCTCTAGAATGTAATATCTTAAAGTTAAATAAAAGACTTGAATTGATATTTTTTTATCCTAGTACTTTGATGGGCGCGGGACAACTTTTGTTGAAGCAAGCCTTACAATGCTACTGTCAGCTACTTAAAACAAGAGATTTAATTCGTATGCAAATGATAAATGTAAAATGGAGGCAAGGATGCCCATTGCCAAGAGATGAAAAAGTTCATCATGTTAGTAGGCCTACAAATACCTTGAAAGTTAGAGAAAGTATGTTTTTTTAGGATTTTCTAAAGGTTTTCTATGATAGGCTGTAGATGAGCATGTTAAGAGGTAAAAAGTTTTTCACCAATGGGTTTTATGTTTTCAGTTTTTTGGGAGAGGACTAACTATGATAGGTTGTTGAAGGTTTTCTATGATAGGATGTGCATGCGTGTGGAATTAGCAAACCACATAAATTAAGAAATACTACTAAACATTCTTTATGGAATTTAATCGAACATCTAATGTGCAGGTATAAGATGTTCTAAAGAGTTGCATGAAATTTGTGGTATGGTGTTGAACCTAAAATTTTCAATGAGTTAACACAACTCATTGCCAACATTATGTAGGTGGGTAGAATTCTAGCTGCCAATCTTAAGCCAATGCATCTCCAATCAACAATGGAATAGATGAAGTATGCCATATCCACAATGGGGCCAACAATTTATGTCCGAAGCCCACATCAAGGAGGCAATGCTTAACCTTCAAACCTAATATTAAAAACTTATTTTCTCTAATCCTAAAATCTCAAATTCCTAAAATCCTCACATCCTCAATTCCTAAAATCCCCAAATCCCCAATTTGTAAAATCAGAAAATCCCCAATTTCAAAAGTCCTCAAATCCCCAAATTCTAAAATCCCTAAATCCCTAATTTGTAAAATCAGAAAAACCCAATTTGGGGTCCACATTCAAATCGAGAATCTACAAACTACTAACTCCCAATGTCCTAAATCGGCATTAATATTGAAAGAGATTCAGAGAGATAGAGAGACAGAGAGAGAAATACTTCACCTGTGTGAATCTAATCAGAAGATCCATGAGAAAAGGTGGGGGTACAATCGGTATTGAGATTCAAATCTCTAAATCCCTAAATCCCTAAATCGGTATTGAGATCGAGAGAGATTGAGAGAGAGAGAGAGATACTTCACTGTCGTGAATGACCTTCAACCGAGCTTCAAAGAGAGAGAGAGAGAGGGCATGCGTGGGTAGGGCGTTCGGCAATGGTCCGCGAGAGAGATCAGAGAGAGAGGAAGAGATAGACAGAGAGAGAGAGAGGAGGGAGAGGATGCGAGAGAGACAGAGAGGACAAGGTGGAGAGATTAGAGAGAGAGAGGAAGAGAGAGATAGAGAGCGAGAGGAGGGAGAGGGTGCAAAAGAGAGAGAGAGAGAGAGAGAGAGAGAGAGGAGACTACTGTAGATTACGGCAATCTCTCTCACGGACGCGGATTAGATACAGGTTGAGTAGTGAGTTGGCTACTAAAGTGATGTCACCAAGTTCTGTGGGCCCCACTATGATGTATGTCTTATATCCACACGGTCCATCCATTTTGAGATATTATTTTAGGGCATGAGCCAAAGAATGAGGTAGATAAAAAGATGTAGTGGACCTCACCACAGAAAATAGTGGGGAGAGTGATTCCCACCATTGAAACTATCCTGAGGCCCACCATAATTTTTATTTGAAATCCAACCTGTTCAAAAGTTAAAAAAGACATGAAATAAGGTAAAACACAAATATCAGCTTGATCTAAAACTTTCGTGGCCTTTAGAAGTTTTTAATGGTGGGTGTCACTGTCCCCACTGTTTACTATGCTGGGGTCCACTGGAGCTTTAGATTTATCTTTGGATATTGCCCTAAAATGATCTCTCCAAATGGATGGAAGGTGTGGATATAAAACATACATCATGGTGGGGCCTAAAAATGAGAGGTATATAAATATCAGGTGGACCACACCACATAAAAATAATAGTGATTGGATATCCATCATTAAAATCCTTGTAAGGCCCACTGTACTATTTATTTGGCATATAATTTGTTTATTAGGTCATACAGGTCTAGATGAAGGGGAAAAACAAAAATCATCTCGATCCAAAACTTTTATGGCCCCAGAATGTTTTAAATGGTTGACGCTCATTCAACACTATTTCTTGTAATGTAGTCCATTTCAAATTGGGATATGCCTCATTTTTGGTCTCATGCTATAAGATGATCTTTAAAAATAGATGGAAGGCATGTATGAAACACATACATCACAGTGGGGCCCATACAACACCAACTACCAGCCATTGGATGGTGTAGGGGGAGTAGCCAATCCGTTCCCCTTATTTGAGGTGTGGTCCATTTAATCTTTGGATATGATTAATTTTTTGGATAATTCTATAAAATGATCTCGAAAAATAGATGAACGGTGTGGGTTGATCCCAAATTTTTGGTAAATCCAAAACTCAAGTGGACCATGCCACACAAAACAGTGTGGAATAATGATTTCCACCGTTGATACCTTCCTTGGGCCCACAGTAATGTTTATTTGTCATCCAACATGTTCATAATATCAAAAAGATATGAATGAAGGGAAAACACAAAAATTAGCTTGATCCAAAACTTTTATAAATGTTATTTTTAATGGTGGATGTTCAATCCCCACTTTGTAGTCCACTTAAGCCTTGGACCCACCCCATTTTTTAGTTAATATCTTAAAATGATCCAAGAAAAGCGTTGAATGGTATGAAGAATGTCAATCTATGACTTGGGTGGGCCAAGAGCCTAAAAATAAAGTCAATCCATGACTTGGGTGGGCCACACCACATAATATAGTGGAGAGGGGTTTCCTTAAAACTTTCATAATCGTATATTGGGCCTGCCTAAATGTGATTCACATATCTAACTCACTCATTATGTGTGTCCCACTTGGATGAGACGTCAAACCCAGTTTCAGCCGCATTCAAAACTCATGTGGGCCCCACCAAGTGCTTTTATATTTTTTTAGATGTATTCACATAGTTTTAGATGTTATGGCCCACCTGAGTTTCGTATATGGATGATTTTTGAGATATCTCATAAGCTAAAGGGGACACATCAAATGCACGGTGTTAATGTTCGACACACATCATGATGGGCCCCACAAAACTTACTAACATTAACTCTCAGGTTCTCAGAGTGTCAATAAGTTGGGTTACAATTTTGACCATAATATTTGGCCCATTTTACATGTCTAGTCCATTCACTCTATTTTACTGATCATTACCCTCAATTCGACTAGTTACTCGCCCCGATTATGCTACATATGAGAAAGATATTGGGCAAACAAGATTGATTAACAAATTGAGTGTATTTTAATTTAAACATCTGAAGTTATTTACTCTTCAATCTAGACTGATCAGATTGTCTAAAAAGGTTAAAGGTTCTTCATAATATCAAAAATATATGAATGAATAGAAAACACAAGCATCAGCTTGATCCAAAACTTCTATGGCCTCCAAGAAATTTTAAATGGTAGAGGTTCAATCACACTATTTCCTATGGTGTGGTCCACTTGAGCATTGGAATGCTTCCTTTTTGTTCTTTAAACCTCAAATTATCTATTAACATGGATGAACGGAGTGGATAAAATAAATAAATAATGATGGACCCCACAGAGTTTACTCTGGTAAGGTTAATGAGTAACTCACCTAAATGTAGTGGAGAGGGGTTTCCTTAAAACATTCATAATCATATATTGGGCTTGCGTAAATGTGATTCACATATCTAAACCACCCATTATGTGTGTCCCACTTGGATGAGGGGTCAGACCAAGTTTCAGCCGCATCCAAAACTCATGTGGGCCCCACCAAATGCTTTTATATTTTTAAAGATGTCTTCACATAGTTTTAGATGGTATGGGCCACTTGAGTTTTGTATACAGATGATTTTTGAGATATCTCATAACCTAAAGGGGACACATCAAATCCATGGTGTTGATGTTCGACACACATCATCATGGGGCCCACAAAACTTACATCAATTCTTAGGTTCTCACGAGGTCAGTAAGTTGGGTCACAATTTTGACCAGAATATTTAGCCCATTTTACATGTCTGGTCCATTCACTCTATTTTACTAATCAATACTCTCAATTTGACTAGTTACTCGCCTCAATCAGGCTACATATGAGAAAGAAATTGGGCATACAAGATTGATCAACAATTTCAGTGAAATTTAATTTAAACATCTGAAGTTATTTACTCTTCAATCTGAACTGATTAGATTGTCCAAAAATGATTAAAGGTTCAATTAGTGGATGTGCCTAATAATTTAGTAATTTTATTTTTCACAGATAAATTTCAATTTTTAATTATAAATAACATTTTTTTTCAAAATGTATATATATTTTACTCTTTTAACAAAATATCATTTTTATTATACAATATTTCAAAAAAAAATTAAAATACAAATTCTAAATTTTTATTTTAAAAATCTCAAAAATTTTGTCATCTTTAATTTTTTCTCAAAAATTTCAAAATGCCAATTTTTTTCTTCAAAAGCATCATTTTGTTCTTAAAATTTTTCTCAAACATAATTAAAATTTCTAAACTTCTCAATATTCTTTTTCATGTGATATTACAAATCATTTAAATATTACCTTTTAATTATATATATACATATATATATATATATATATATATATATATATATATATATATATATATATATGTATATATAATTATATATATAATTTCTACTCATATAATATAAAAACTAAATATATATATACAAACATACTATCTTTACCGATGGTTTTTATTCGTCGGTAAAGAACATTACCGATGGTTTTCATTCGTCGGGAAAAAATGCTTTTACCAACGAAATCTTTTTTCGTTGTTAAAAACATTATTCCCGACGACTATGGTTCGTAGTAAAACTCTCACCGCGAAACTTTCCAAGGCAGCAGGAAAATTTTCTAAGTAAAAATTATATCATTATTCCTAACGAAATTATTTTTCATCAGTAAAAACATTATTCCCAACAGTTTTGGTTCATCAGTAAAACTCTTACTGTGAAACTTTTCAAGCCAGTGGGAAAATTTTCTAAGTAAAAGTTATATCATTATTCCTGACAAAAGTTTTCGTCGGTAAAACATAAGTTTTACTGATGAAACCATTTTACGTCGGTAAAAACATTATTCCCGATGGCTTTAGTTCGTCGGTAAAACTCTAACCGCGAAACTTTTCAAGGTGGCGGGAAAATTTTCGAAGTTAAAATTAAATCATTATTCCCGATGAAATTTTTTGTCAATAAAACATAAATTTTACCGACAAAATTTTTTTCATCGGTAAAAGCATTATTCCTGATGGTTTTAGTTCGTTGGTAAAACTCTTACCGCGAAAATTTTTTATCTTAAAAATATAACAGTTTTACCGATGAACATTTTTGTTGGTAAAAGTGGTTTTTTGCTGACGAAATTTTTTTTCATTGGAAAAAATGTTTTTACCGACGAAAATTTTCATCGGTAAAACTCTTACCGTGAAAGTTTGCAAAAAGCATGAAAATTTTCTACCGTAAAAATTATAACAGTTTTACCGACAAAAATTTTCGTCGATAAAAACATTATTACCAACGAAAAAAATTTCGTCGGTAAAAACATTATTCCTAACAATTTTAGTTCGTCGGTAAAACTCTTACTGCGAAAATTTTTAAAAATATAACAGTTTTACCGATGAGAATTTTCGTCGGTAAAAGTGGTTTTTTGCCGATGAAATTTTTTTCATCGGGAAAAATGTTTTTACCGATGAAAATTTTCATCGGTAAAACTCTTACCGCGAAAGTTTTCAAAATAGTGCGAAAATTTTCTATCGAAAAAATTATAATAATTTTACCAATGAAAATTTTCGTCAGTAAAAACATTTTTGCCGACGAAAAAAAATTTCATCGGTAAAAGTGTTGTTTTACTGACGAAAAAAAAGTTTGTCGGTAAAAGCGCTATTTCTTATAGTGTTTCGTTTCCTAATTTGCCCTCAACTTTTTATTAATCATTCACAACAATAAATTCCTATAGCAAAGAAAATTTCTATGTGCATCCCACTTTCCTTTTTTACTTGTGTATGAAGCTCTCTTTCCCCTTTCATCCCATTTTATCTCAGAGATTTGTAGAGCTAAATTCCGTTAAAGTTTGTAGAATTTGGCTCATATAGTGCAGTGAGAATAATCAGAATATAAAAAGAATATATAAAAGATGTGAGAGATGTGTAAATAAAGATATGCATGAATTCATCTGTCTATAATAAGTATCATATACTCTAATAGTATTCCTCAAACCATAAGAGACTGCATTGTAGAAATATAACTTATTTATCTCATTAAGAATAACCAAAATATATAAAAGATATGAAAGATTCGTAAATAAAGATGCGCATAAAACCATTTAAATAACTATCTATAGTAAGTATTATATGCTCTAACTTCCCTCATACTCAAATTGCTCTCGAAGAGTAACTTGATTTTAAAAGGTAAGGTGAATATTTATTCAAAAGTAAAAGAAAATGCAATGGTGAATATTTATTCAAAAGTAAAAGAAAAATTCAATGGTAACATGGTAACTTAAAGATGAGTAGGACGAGACAAGCATGCTCTTTTAATAACTTTAATGACACTTTAAATGACTAGTAAACAATATAATGGCACTTTCCGAGGCTAGGATTTTAACTATCACTCTTCATGTGGATCCACACTTCTAATGGCTTAGAGTTCAATTGTTGCTCTTTTAGTGGCATTAAATGTTATTACATGAAAACGAAAATTTGACAAATGTAGGCGTAAAAAATGGCCATTGAATATTTTAAAGGCAGAAATGAAATTCGATGGCTCAAAAACGTCAGGTTGTTTTCGTTGATCTGTAGCAGTCGTTGAATGAAAATCTCGATGGAGATTTAAATTGACGGTTTGAAACCATTGATTAGCCATTGAATGTTTTTCATTGGCCTTGCAGGAGCCATCGAATGAGGTAAAATTGCATGAGATAGTCTATCATGGTGCGTGCAGAAGCTTGGCGGAGCTATAAAATTATGGCTCAAGTCCTAAATGAGGGGTTATTAGGATCAAATAAAATTATTTGCATATTTAATACAATTTAAAATTTTAGCTAATCAAGGAAAATGTTCGCTTGTCACCCTAAGCATAGGGTTACAATGTAGTAATAATTTCGATGAGATCGATGTCATACCCACAGGGACTTGCTTTGTACGAATTCTGAACTAAACTAGAACTAGAACTAACTAACTAAAATCTGGAATAGAAGAGATCAACGGTGAATAACTATCAATGACAAAGGGAAACTAGAGTACTAAGCATCCACTTGTAGTCATCTTAATGCTGTCTTACTTGATTCAATATGGATTACTCAATTGGAATTGAAGTCCTAATCAATCCAGTCGGAAGATTCAACAATTAAATTATCATAAGTATTCAAACACAATCTGAGCATTCATAGTATTGGTTTCCACGTAACCGTCTAACTGAATTGATTGTAGGGAGTTCAAAGTATCTACCATACCCTTAGTTATTGGTATATTAGAGAATTCTACAGATCAAACAATCACAAAGTAGATAAGACAGCATCTAGGAAGTTTCCAAGCATCCATCGTGCCCGATGTCGACGATAGATCAAAGTAAATTCAAAAATACCTATATATTAAAACCATAAACTATGAATTGTTCAACATGAAGATCATAAAATTGAATCAAAGTAAGAAAGACATTAAAATAAACTACAACCTTCACCTGTTAGCTCTAGTTAAGAGATTAGTCAAACCAAGACATAATTGAACTAAAACTCCTAAAGAAAAATATGAAAAACTAACTAGAAGAAGAAAATTTGAGAAGAAGGAGAACTACTTGAAGCACCATAACTCCTTTCTCTACTCTTCCTACCCTAATTCATTCTTAGAAGAACTCAGAAGATCCCTTTATATAGTTTTTGTTCATACCAACTTTGAAACCAACTCAAATTCACGCAGTTATCGCAGCTTTGATGGGATCAAAGTCCAATTGAAGAGTTCGATTCGAATTTGGAAACTGTTAACAACCATTTGTGTAAGTCCTTCGATGGGATCGTCCGAGCTTCGATGGCATCGAACTGGCTTCGATGGCATCAAAGAATGTCCAAAACTGTCCAGCAAGTAAATCAATTTTTCTCTAATTTATCAGATCTCATCAAACTGGCTTCGATGTCATCGAACTGGTCTTCGATGGGACCGAAGAGGTCCTCGATGGCATCGAGAATTGTACCCATATGTGCAACAACCAAACTTGATTTTTTGAATTTTTTCAATGGGATGGATCTTCCCTCGATGACATCGAACACTTACTTCAATGGTATCGAAGTTGTGTTCAATGGCATCGAACTATCAAGTTCAGTAGTTCCTGATTTTTGCACATTGTAATCTCAAATTTCTTCCTTCTTCACTTGAATTTCTTAGATCTTGGACTCTTGAATTCTTCAATTTTGACCTCTAAAGATTCACTCCTCACTTTGGTAATTCATGAGTATCAAATTCATGTTTTTTTTCATCCTTTTCACCTTAAGCTCTCAAAATCACCTCACAAGACAAAACATTTATAAATAGATCGATTAATCATTATCATGTTCATAAAACCAAGGCATAACAATGGAAAGATATATAATATTTCACACTCAAAACACCCCCAACCAACATTTTGGTAGTCCCGAGCAAAACATGTGTGAACAATCTTTCAAACTTCCAATTTTAAACATTAAAAAAAAAAAAAAAAAAAACAACATTCTGTGCAATATAGCATATATGAGTAAAATCTCAAGATGTCAAAATGAAACAATGACAATCTAGAGCTTAAGATAATTAGTAAACAAATGAAGTAAGTCATGTTTCATGAATTGATTAGTAGAATGCATTTAAACATTAAGTTCCTAGTGTGCTTGGTGGTTCATAACTCACATTCCGTAGAAGTTAACTTCTTTTCATAATGTTATCCATGTTCATTATTCAAAGTGACAGATTAACACAAGTTAACTGATTACGAACCTATCTCATTTTTCACTTATTTTCTAGTTTTTCAATTTTATATCAACGACTTTCACACTATTTTCAATCTTTTCTTCTTCTTCTTCTTCTTTTTTTCCACAGATTTTTCATTGAAACTGACTGAATAGGTAGCCCTTTTTTTATCTCACTGTTTTCTAGTTGGTTTTGTCCTCTTTTTCATTATTTTTAAGGTAGATAAGGATCTCCAAACTTGGTTCTTAGCACTTTTCAATAATAATCATACTAAAATCAGAAATTTACGTTATTTCCAGAAAATGTGAGTTACATGTGATTTGTGAACTAGACTTTATTGATGTTTAAACTTTCTATCAATTAGTTTATTAAGGGACTCATTCCAGAGTTTACTAACTAGCTAAACTCTATAACTTCAAATTTTATTTTATATTTCATACTCAAGTGCAAACTCAATTACACATATTTTCACTTTTAAAAGAATTTTGAAATTGAAAATTTGAAAATTTTTGAAGTTTTTTTCTCAATCAATCAGAAAAACACTGGTTAGTTTACTTAATCTCACTCCCCAACATAAATTTTACATTGTCCTCAATGTAAAAGATATATGAGCAATCAAAGCAACATAAGACGACAATAATAAAAGAGGAGTGAGTAAGAAGGATAGTACCTGAATGAGAAGAATTGAAAAGGTTCAAAGTTTTCATCATCTAAAGGGATTAGCACGAGACTAAAAAAAAAGGTAACTAAACTAGTCCTAAATCCTAAGAAAGCAATAAATCTAATCATAATCTAACTGGACCTCCATCAGACTAGAAGGTCAATCCGGATACACAGGATCACTTAGAGGGATGGACATAACCTCTGAAATAAATTTCCCAATGAATGGTTTGAGTTGATGATCGTTCAGTTTTAAAACATTACCATTCATTAAATTTTATATCTCGACAACCCCATGAGGATAGATTATTTTAACAACAAAGGGGTCAGTCTAATGATATCTCAGTTTTTTAAAAAACAAATAGAGTATAGAATTGTGTAGGAGGACTTTTTGGTTTGACTCGAATGTTTTTCGAAGAATGTTTCGATCATGGAACTTCTTCATCCCGTCCTTGTAAATTCTAGAGTTTTCATACATATTATTTTGAATATCTTCAAGTTCATTAATTTGCAATTTGCATAGTATTTTGGCGTTGTTAAGATTAAAGTTAAAATTTGTTATTGCCTAGTATGCCTTATGCTCTAATTCCACTGGCAAGTGGCAATCCTTCCCATAGACAGGTCTAAAGGGAGACATTCCAATAGGGGTTTTATATGTGGTACGGTATGCCCATAATGCATCGGTCAATTGAATTGACCAATCCTTTCGATTGGGTTTAACCGTTTTCTCCAAAATTTGCTTGATCTCCCTATTTGAAATTTCTTCTTGATCACTTGTTCGTGGGTTATAAGAGGTACTCACTATATGCGATATCTCATATTTCTTCATTAATGATTTATCACGCCCTAGACTCGGTAACCGGACTCACAAGGAACCCGATGGCCGGTTTTGGCCCCAACAGCCTCTATAGTACCCCATACTTGGCTCCTGAGGCAGGTTCCGATCTTGGGATCCTACAAGGAGGATTTTCATAACAGTATAATCATTTTAGTATGAGCATACCCAAGATTATAGCAAGTATATCTAAGAATAGCAAAGGGTACACATCACAAAATCCACTAAGAATTTAAACTTTTACAAGTTTACATCAGGCCTAAAAAGACATACATCAGATAATAGGAAAAGAGAGAAAAGTCAGTAACACTAGGTCTTCAAGCTTACCTCTAATCCACGCTCTGTCGTTCTATGACACCTGCCTAGGATCACCTGCACGCATCAATCGTGCATAAGCTTATAGAAGCTTAGAAGGTGGTGAAAGTGTGTGCCAATGGTGCACAAAAGAATAATAAGAGGTATAAGGAAAGAACATGCTCAATGAGAATATCACTACCCTAACCAAGGCATATCATGAATACCACGCAATGAGTACTGGACGTCATACCAAGGCAGTGCATGAAGGGGGCTTACACAGCCAATGCTAATGCGATGCAAGTAATACCAGTGCTCATATCCAATCCATATATCAAATACATTTCCAGTTATAAGGAAATCACCGGGGTCCATTACACTGCTAAATGACTGCCGCTTTATAGACCCACACAGTCAAACGAGCATAAGAGACCTCACTACCTGCTTGTGGACAGTCAATCACCAACAAGGCCTGATGGTAGCGGACCCATTTTACGAGTTGGTCAGACTCAGCCTAATAATGCCCTCCCTCACAAGCGGATAAGGCTACATCCTTATCCAACCGACTACATGACAGTGGAAGTCACGACTTACAGGTGTAAGGCCCTAGTGCGCTCATGTTTTCACCCGGTCACGGCGTTGAAGCAGATCCTTGGTACCATGAAAGTTTTGAAAATTTCACCCATGGGCATCCTATGCACTCGGTATGCTTAAACATCATTTCCGGTATCCACACATCCAGCCATCCACGAATATCCCTGTGGAGGTAAGGCCCTGATGAAGCGAGGGTGAATGTCGATCATACTATGCAATGTCAGATGCATGAATCACACAAATAGCCATGCATCATACCTAAACATCCAACGTGCTCAAGAGGGGAAAACTCCATCCCTCACAATATCTTGCCCAATGGCATAACCATGACCAATCACATCTCAGCCAAGCATGCATATGATGCGTATAGGAGTGGGCCATGAAGATGAACAAGAAATGACAATGCGATGAAGATGTTCTCCCCTCCTCACTAGTAGGGTCTAGGTAGTTAGACCGTTTCTCAAAAGAAATGCAACCTCAATGGGAGCCCAATAGCCTGGGGTAGCCCATGAGACTTGATGGATAATGGCATGGACCTAAATAATAAGAATAGGTCTAGCAATGGTCTATGGTGGACCTTTAACCACCCACAGAAGTAAGAATGGGCCTAACAAGGGCCTAGAAGGGCATATCAAGATGGGCATTCAACCACCATTGTCCCCTGAAGGTGGCCTAATAATAATCTGTCAAGGATCAAGGCCCGTGGCCCGAGCATCACCATAAGAAAGAGATGGGCAGCTATATATATATATACATCACATGCTGGGCCTCGATAAAGTGGCCTAAGGTTACACATAATTCATAGGCCCGATAGGGGCAATATACAGCCAAATTCACATACAGTAATATGGGCCCATAAGGAAGTTCAGGGCCCAAACATAAGGGCCACCAAGTCCATACATTGTGGTGGGCATAGTGGGCAGCCCATTACTCCAACACATGGGCGAGAATCGTATTCAAGATAAGCAAGTTGGGCCTTACAACCTAGCCCAAGAATTTAGTTATTTTGGGGGGCAACCAAGGGCCCAACCACTCATACATTCCAGCCCACTAGCCCAATAGCATACCATGGAGTATACAGCCTAAGAATCCACTAGGCCTATCTAAAGGGTTCCAGCCCATTTGGGCTTACAAGGAGTCCAAAAATCTGATTACATATAAATACCCATATAGCCCAAACAAGGTGAGCCTCAACGATGCATTAATTAAATCCAAAATTTAGGGTTAAAGGTATGAATTATCCTACAAAATTTTCACAATATGGTCGGTTATACAACACATCTAGGTGGGCCCACAAGGTAGGTTGGAGGGCCAGCTAAGGCTGCAAGCCCCAGCCTGGGCGTCCCTGCCTATGAGCCACTCCAGGCCGCACCATCAGCAGTATAAGGGCCTGATGGCTCTAAAATTTTACAGTATGATACTTTCATGGGTGGGACATGCCTCCACAAAATTTTAAAATTTTTAAACATCTATAAATATTTTAATTAATTTAAATAAAATGGTCTGTCCAGAAAATCGGACTGACCTGGACGTCCCAACGTGGTGGGCCAGTCCAGCCCTTGCCACGGTGTGCACAGGGGTCTAATGGCCCCAAAAATTTGTAGGTGGGTCCCACCATAGATAGTTCACTTTTTTGTAAATTTTTATAATTTTTAGACACCCAAAAATATTTTAATAAATTTCAGAATTCCAACCTATCCAGGGTGGAATGCTGCTGGAAAAATAGTTGTCCACTGTCCTGAATTTGGGTCATCCAAATGGATGGGTTCTGGGCCTCCAAAATTCCTGAAATTTGGGCCTAAGGTCCCTCATCAAGCTTAAAAAAAAAGTGAGCCCTCGAAATATAGCCCACCTTTTGAGAAAATATTTTTAAATTTTTTTTTTATGGAACTATGCTGCTAGACTGCACAGCAGGAATTTCTAGCAGCCCACTATGTTTTCCCACCCTTTTGGATGCCAAAATTTGGTCCATTGGCCCTAAAATTTTTCATGTAGGTCCTACCATGGGTGGGACACATATATACAAAATTTTATAATTTTTGAGGTAGTATAAGTATTTTATTTAAATTCAGAATTACAATCTGTCTAGAATTTCTGTTAAGTGTAGAATTCTGGATAGATCATGGTTGAGCACCCAATGGGGTGGGCCCTGGATGTCCAAAAATTGAAGAAATTAAATTTAAAAATTCTCTCATATATTTAGTACAAGCTTGGGTCCACAAAAGTGGCCCACCTGATCAGAAATTATTTTAAAATTTTACATTTCCAAATTACAATCTTGCTGGAATTATAGTAGAAAACCCAGCAAGTACCCATATTGGCCTACCCTTTTGGGGACCCAAATGAGGTCAATTGGGGCTAGAATTTGGCATGCTTATAGGTGGGATACCCATATTCAAAAATAATATTTCAATTTGCATACAATTCCCCACCTAAACCCCCAAATCCTGGCCTCAAGTCGGCCCAAAAATCTGTCCAGACAGATTTGGACAGCAACATGTAATAGAAAGAATTAAAATATAAACATTGTTTTTCATGGGATTTAACCCCAGGAATTTATGTGGTGGACCACCCTAGTGGGCCCTACAAATGTCCAGACCTTCCCCATCATCAAATACCCCTTGCATGTGTCCCATTTAGGTAGATTTTGGGGCCACATGTCTAAGGATGGACCATTATGGGCATCCAAGCTCCATGGTTGGTCTGGATTTTTGTTAGCCTACAAGGTGAGCCACACATGCAAGATCAGAATTCTATCATATAAAAAAATAAAGAATCGTCTACAAGAACAGGGGCTCTGCCACATTGAGGCCCTCCCCTTCATCAATCACACCATACATTCCTTCTATTCATATATTACAACAAAGATCCACCACATGCATGTCCTAGATTCAAGATCAATGGTTGGGATGCCATCCCAACCATGATTCTAAGGTCTAGATGACCAATCATGCCATGGAATCCAAGTAATCCTCCATAATGGGGGCCCATAGAGGGAAAACCCCATGCATGGGCATGCATGCATCAAATAGGCCATTTAGCCACAACTAAGGGATAATGTAGGATCTCCACCATTGATTGGTGGGTCCTATACTTCCCATAAAAAAAAAAAAAAAAGAAGAGAGATCTAAGAACATGAAAATAGAAATCTCAAATCTTAGGAGTACACCCACCTTAGATTGCTCCAAACTTGGACCTCCTAGCTCCTAGTGCACCAAGGGATCCATATCAATGGGTGAGATTGGATTTAGATAGTTAGATTTAGAAGATTAAAGGGGAAATGGGGCTGGAATAGAGGGAAGATGGGCTGGAATAATGGAGGGAAGTTGCTAGGGAAGAAGAAAAGAGAGAGAGAAATGAGAGGGAAAGAGAGAGAAACCTCTTTTAAGCTAAGTAATCATTACTTTCTTATCTTGGTTAGAGAGGGGAGATGATTGCAAGTAGGGAGTTACAACCAAAGTTCTAGGTTTAATAGGTTAGTAGGCATGTGGGTGGTGTTTGGGTGGTGGGTTATGTAGGTTATGAAATTTTTGGGTGGTGTTGGGTAGTGTGTGTTGAAACTTGTGCATTAGGGATGGGACCATCTAGGAAGATGCGCACACCACTCCTAGGTGGGCCATGCAATCATGATCAATGACTATAACATGAGATACACACAACTTATGATCTATACATCGGATGGACACATAAGACGCGTCGTTGGAATCGCAACGATGATGCAATCGTAATGGCATAGTTTTCGGGTCGATCCGAGTCAAGTCTATGTGACTGAACTCAAGGATGACCGCAAACACTACCCAAAGGTCGCGGGTTGTTGGAATTTGACCGGTAGGACCGCGGGATCCAAATAAACGAAATCCATACTCACACACACACATGCACATATGCAAACTCGGGTTAGGTCTCACATGATTTGAATGGCCTATTACAAAAGTGGGTTCCACCATCACCGACAATGACTCAAGGTGTCCCGAACTGAGAAATGATGTTTTCTTTTAAAAACTTAATGATCGTGCGATGGTCATTATTCCGGCATGGGATCGCTTCGACCCATTTAGAAACATAGTCAACCGCCAACTGTTTGACTGTTGTTTTTCTCACACAGTGTGCGAGCGTGCAGAATTGGATTTGCAGCTCTAATTCAAACCAAATAACAATAACTCTGAGCGCTAAGATAGGTAGACAGAATATGACTGAGATCCGAGGGGATTGTTCACCTATTCATGGATCACGCGATAGTCAGAGGGTGGGCACTACCAAAAAAACAACTGAAGCCGATGGCCATGTAGTGGTTTCCCCGACGGCTAAAAGCTGTCGGCGAATCACAATAAACCATCGGCAAAACATCAAGCCTTTTTAGCCTTTTAATGGTTGATATTCAATCACTACTATTTTATATGGTGTGGCCTGCCTGAGATTTAAATCTGACTCATTTTTTAGATCAAGCCCTAAAAATGATCTTGAGAAATGTATGGTTGACATGGATAAATCACATAGATCATGGTGGGCCCCATAAAGCACTGGCCAGATGCTCTCTCGGAAGCCGATTAGCTAGTGTACCGCATACCAACGATATGGCTGGTGTTGATGACACCAAGTTCTGTGGATCCCATCATGAGGTATGTGTTATATCCTAACCATCCTTTCTTTTGGTGAGCTCGTCCTAAGTCTTGAACCTAAAAATAAGACAGAACCAAAGATCAAGTGGACCACACTACAAAATTTTGTGGGGGATTGAACGTCTACCCTTGAAACCCTTTTGGGGGTCACAAAAGTTTTGGATCTATGTGATATTTATTTTTTCTCTTCATCCAGGTCTGTGTGACCTTATGAACAGATTAGATGGAAAATAAACACTATGGTAGGCCCTACAAATGTTTTAAAGGTGAGAAATATTGTCCCCACTGCTATTTCTAGTGTGGTCCATTAAGCTTTGGATATGAATCATTTTCAGTACCATGCTCTAAAATGCTCTTGGAAATGGATGAATGGTGTGGATATAATAAATACATCATTTTGGGGCCCATGTAACTTTGATCTCCTTTGAACTATTCATACAAATTGGAGCTCGAGGAGTTGCAATGCCCGTCTTCGCACGACACATACCCTGGTGTGGTACACCAGCCAATCCGCTTCCCTCTTGAAACCCTTTTTGTAAAATTCTCTCTCTCTCTCTCTCTCTCTCTCTCTCTCTCTCTCTCTCTCTCTCAACCCTTTCCATCAAAATCCCTCTCGCATTCCCTCGCTCTCCATCTCCCTTTCTCATTCCCTCGCTCTCCAAGTTTACACGTGATGATTCCGACAGAGAAGAGGCAGTGGCAGAGGTTCTGGGGGCTTTAATGGCGGATGCAGAAAGGGTTTTGGGGGTTGTCGAATTAGGGATGGGTTCTCCCCTCTCGTTAGTTACCTCTCTCACAATCTATCTCTTCTCGGCAGTGGGATATGTTAGAAATGAAAGAGTCTTGTACACAACGGAGGATAGATGAAAACGATAATGAAATGATCAGATCTATCCGGTTCAAGGCTCGACTCGAATAGTCAATTTCTCAAAACAGATTTGCTGCCCTTTTTCTGGTAGTTCCAACAAGTGCAAACTAAGGAAATCTGTAAATTGTCTTCAGGATACAATGAACTCTCAATCCAAATTTCAACATGAAAATTTGAACATTTAAGTGTTGAACAAATCTCTAGTTTTGACACTGATATGCCTTAAAAAGGTTCTGAATAAACACAGCAAGAGATCAGATTCGAGAGAAGTTCACAATGGATGATATATCTGAAAAGTAGAGAGAATGTAATCATCTTTCTGGATTATTGTATCCAGGATTTATAGCAATTGAATGGTCATGGAGTTCTTCCTGAAGAGATACCAAAGTGCCTCTTCAAGACATCCATACCCATTCACAGCAAACAACATTCTTCCATGAAAGGACATGACCCTTTATCCTATAGAAGTTCGTTCTATTCCTGTTAAACAAAAAAAGTCATCCAATAGTTCCACATGAGTGTCATGTGGCATAGGTGCTACATGTGCAATTATGTCACAGTTATTCTCAATCAACACAAAGGTAATAAAACATCAGGGTAGACCCTAGTTCAATTCCAGTTTCACCATTGCCCAAAAAGTTTGAACCTTGTGCCAAAAAGACTGGCTCTAATTGTTTCTTACGATGATGCGCACGTCCAAAGTGCTAATTGTGCTTAATAAAGCGTCTAAGCAGCCCTACAGCCCATGCCGCGCGTGAGCGGACGGTGCTTCGCACCGTCCTTAAGGAGATTTGAACTCTGGATGCATCAGCGAAAACCACTTCTCTTACTGACTGGCTATACATACCATTTATGAAAAGTTTAAATAATTAATATATTTATTTAATTTCTAAAAATAACTTTTATTTTTGAAATTTATTTTTATTACAAAAAACACAACAAGAGAGACAACGGGTTTGGGACTGGCAGTAACATCACTATCGGCTTTGATTGCAAGTTATTCTCCTCGTCCTCTTCTTCTCTTTCTAAAGGTCAATTCGAAATTGAAAATCTCTTAATATGGATTTCTAAAATTTCACATTCCTAATTGGGGATTTCTGAAATTTCATTCCCTAATGGGCATCACTATCGGCTTCGATTGCAAGTTACTATCCTCGTCCTCTTCTTCCCTTTCTAAAGCCGATTTGAAATTGAAAATCTCTTAATATGGATTTCTAAAATTTCAAAATTCTAATTAGGAATTTCTGAAATTTCAATCCCTAATTGGATTAGGGTTTTTCTAGGACTTTTAGGGTCCATACTTATGAGTAAGCATGGCTACGTGTGATTAGAACATGACAATGAACTGATAAACAAATCCCCTGGACATGAGTTCAAGAAATTCAGTTCAGAACAAATGTTAAAACTTAAATAAATTCATCAACATGAGACCCTAGTACCCTACTCATCCACATGAAGCCATATCCTTGCGTGCATCTTGTTGGCTTTACAAAGCCTTAGAACCGTACACACCACAAAGCTATAAAAATAAAAACCTTTTTTTTATTTAATTATTTTTTCTTGCTTTTCACTTGCTGCACTGTTGCTGCACACACTTACTGTACTCGGCTACACAATGTGCCTTTTATAGGCTTTTGCACCTAATGTGAAATACCTAATATGCCCTCATTCCATACCATTAACTACATTTAATCCATCAATTTCAAATGTTTGGAAATCCACCAGCCACAACACGTGCAAAATGTGGAAATTCTAATAACCATAACGTGTGGCTATTTCAAATGCCATGAAAACTGTAGCATCTGAACCATCCATTTGGTTTGGACATTTCAACACTCCCCTTCAAACCAAAACAGGCTTCATTCCAAGCATCAATCTTAGTCGTCTGAAAGTATCAGTCGGTAATGCCTTGGTGAATATGTCCGCGACCTATTCAGTGGTGTGATAGTACTCCAATTTCACTACTTTCTGCTTTACTTGATCTCTTAAGAAGTGATACCTAGTATTAATGTGCTTGCTCCTTCCATGCTGCACCGGATTTTTGGCAAGTTCGATTGCCGACTTGTTATCCACATATATAATGGTGGATTCCCCCTATGGATGTTCTAGCTTTTTTAGCATGTTCTTCAACCATATTGCTTCACAGACTATGGATGATGTTGCCACATACTCTGCTTCACATGTGGATAAAGCAACAACACTTTGTTTTTTTGAGTTCCATGTGAAAGCAGTCGATCCAAGATAGAATACATATCCCGTGGTGCTTTTCCTTTCATCTTGGTCACCTCCCCAATCATTGTCTGAGTATCCATACAGTATTGCTTCATCTTTGTATTGATAGAAAAGACCAAATTCCATTGTTCCTTTGACGTACCTGAGGATTCTTTTTGTAGCTAGCCAGTGTGATTCTTTTGGCGCTTCCATGTACCTGCTTAGAAGTCCAACACTGTAGACGACATCCGGCCTTGTGATTGTGAGATACCTTAGGCTTCCAATCAAACTCTTGAATAGAGTCGAGTCCACGCTTCTTTCTTCTTCTTTTGTCAGCTTCAGGCCCGTTGCTACAGGCGTGTTCACGGCATACAGTCTGCCATCTTGAACTTTATAAACAACTCCTTGGCATACCTTTTCTATGATATATAAATGCCGTCGGCTTGTTGTTTTACTTCGATGCCTAAGAAGAAGGACATCAATCCACCATCAGTTATCTCGAATTCATTGAACATAGCATGCTTGAATTCTTCAAACATCGCCTGACTATTTCCTGTGAACAACAGATCATCAACATATAGGCATGCTATGAAGATGTCGCCATGAGCATTTTTCTTGATGTAGACTGCATGCTCATATGGACATTGGGTGAAGCCGTTCTCTTGAAGATAGTTGTCGATGCATGCATTCCAAGCACGAGGAGCCCGCTTCAACCCATAAAGGGCTTTCTTCAGTCGATATACTTTGTGTTCCTCTCCTTGAATAACAAAACCTTCAGGTTGGTCTACATAGACCTCTTCTTCCAGAATTCCATTCAGGAATGCATATTTCACATCTAGTTGATAGATCATCCAACTATGATGGGCTGCAAGGGAGATAATCATCCTTACAGTGTCAAGGCGAGCAACAGAAGCGAAGACTTCTTCATAATCCACCCCATATTTCTGTTTGTAACCCTTTACTACGAGCCTTGCCTTGTAGCGATCTATTTCACAATCAGCATTTCGCTTGATCTTGTACACCCATTTGACACTAACAGTTCTTTGGCCTTAAGGAAGTAAAGTTAGATCCCATGTATTGTTCTTCTCAATGGCCTGGATCTCCTCTTTCTTAGCCATCCTCCAGCATCCTTCTTCTACGGCCTCCTCAAATGTAAGAGGCTCATGGTCTGCATATAAGCAAAACAAATTTACTTCCTCAGTTTCGGCATAGATATCGTTTAGGCGCCTCATTTTGATAGGAGTTAAGGGTGAAGGAGAACTGGATGATGATGTGCTAGCTGAATTTTGATTTGATGAAATATTTCTAGAGGAGATGGAATGTATCGCTGGACTTCTACATGCAGACGTTTCAGCGGAAGAGGGTGTTGCCGGTGTCTGCTCCTGGTTCTCATGTTTCTCTTCTTCATGTTCTTCAACCGTGACTTGATTTTCTTTTGCTGAATCTTCCTCATTCCATTTCCAGGCATCTTCCTCGCAGAATATTATATCTCTACTCACCACCACTTTATTGGTTAGTGGGTTGTAGAGCTTGTACGCCTTCGATACTTCACTGTAGCCGATGAAGATGCACTTCTCGCCACGATCATCAAGCTTTTTTCTTCTCGCTTCTGGAACTTGAGCATAGGCGACACACCCAAAGATCCTTAGGTGTGCCACGCTCAATTTGTAGCCACTCCATGCCTCCTGTGGTGTCATGTTTCTTATGCTCTTGGTTGGACACCGATTGAACAAGTAGGCAGTACATGCAACTGCTTCTGTCCAGAAGCTCTTTGGCAGGCCTTTCTCTTTGAGAATGGTTCTTGTCATGTCAAGAATGGTGCGGTTCTTTCGTTCTGCAATGCCATTTTGTTGTGGCGTGTAGGCTGCAGTATGTTGTTGCTTGATGACTTATTCCCTGCAAACTCTCGAAAGGCATTTGAGGTGTACTCTCCACCTCTGTCAGATCTAAGGGTTTTGATTTTAAGACCACTTTCGTTTTCAACGAGGGCTTTAAAATTTTTAAAAATAGTAAAAGCAACAGACTTTTCTTTGATTACATACACCCACAATTTTCTACTGAAATCGTCAATGAAGGTAATAAAGTATTTATTACCTCCAAGAGAGATTGGCTCCAATGGTCCACAGATGTCAGTGTGAACCAACTGCAATGGTTCTCTAACTCTTCTGGATACTCCACTCAGAAAGGAGTTCCTTTGTTGCTTGCCGAGTGTGCACGCCTCACACACATATTCTGGAGCTTCAATAGCCGGCAAGCCATGCACCATACTTGATGAGGATAAGAGTTCAAGGCCACTGAAATGGAGATGCCCAAAACGAAGATGCCATCTCCATGAATCATTCTTCACGAGTCTATAGAGACACTTCTCAGCCTTTGTGTTAATATGGAGCGGAAACATGCGATTCTTTGCCATATATACTTGAGCTACAAGTCTCCCGTGTGCATCTCTTATAGAGAGAGAATTGTTTTCCATGTGTATGACATACCCCTTCTCAAGGAGTTGGCCGATACTGAGGATATTACTTTTCCTGTTTGGTATGTAATACACATTGGAGATAAAATTCGTCACACCATTCTTCTGATAGATTTTAACTTTTCCTTTACAAAGTCACATGAACTTTTGATGAGTCTCCTAGACTCACATTGCCATGAGCATCTTCTGCCAGTTCCACGAACAACTCCTTTCCACACATGTGGTTACTTGCACCAGAGTCAAGATACCACACGTCATGTTAATCATATGCTTCTTCTTGTGCAAGAAGAAGTGTGGAGTCTTCTTTTTTATGATTTGATGCTTCTGCATAATTAGAATGCTCATCTTGATCTACTGGTTTGCTCCAACAGTCTGAAGCATAATGGCCGAACTTGTTGCAATTGTAACATTGAATATTTTTTGTATTTCCACAGCCACGCATGGAACGACCTCTACCATTTCCTCTTCCACGGAAATTGATAGTCTTTTGTTGATTTTGTGATTAACTTGGATAATATCAACGCCCTCTGCCTCTTGCACGATTGCTAGTGCCACGGCCCCCTCGTTGTGTATGACCATTCTTTTGTTCATTTAGAGTCAACTTAGACTCTAAGGCATGTTCAAGTATTGAACCCGTATTCTTTTGCATTCATTGCTCATGTACTTGCAATGAACCCATCATTTCTTCAATGGACAGATTTTCTAAGTCCTTTGATTCTTCTATGGCAATAACCACATGTTCAAATTTGGTCGCGAGGGATCTAAGTACTTTTTCAACAACCCGTACATCTTCGATCTTTTCACCATTTCTTTTCAAGTTGTTAACAATAACAAGTAACCTTGAAAAAAAAAAATCAGAAATGGTCTCACCTTCCTTCATGTGTGAGGTCTCGAATTCAGCTCTAAAAGTTTGGAGACGAACCTTCTTTACACGATCAACTCCTTTGAAAATTGTGCTAAGAATCTCTCATGCTTGCTTGCATGTTGTCGCTTTAGCGATCCGTTCAAAGGTAGACTCATCCAACCCTTGATAGACAAGAAACAGAGCCTTCATGTCCTTCTTTCTTTGATCTTTAAGGACCGCCCTTTGATCAGCGGTGTAGAGAACTTCTTCTTCCGTTGTGGGTTCTACATACCCATCACTGACGATATCCCATAGATCTTGGGATCCGAACAAAGCCTTCATCTAGATGCACCAGTTTTCATAGTTATCCTTAGATAACTTTGGAATCTGCGGCTAGATGGACGCCATCACTTTTTCACAATACGGATCAACAACGCCTTTTTCTTGGCGTAGCAGTGGCAACACCTTGAACACACGATCTGAACCTTCAAACTATAACTGGTCCCACGGGATCATCTCACTTTGATACCAATTTGTTGGCTTTACAAAGCCTTAGAACCGTACACACCACAAAGCTATAAAAATAAAAACCTTTTTTTTATTTAATTATTTTTTTCTTGCTTTTCACTTGCTGCACTGTTGCTGCACGCACTCACT
The DNA here is from genome assembly GCF_029962835.1 of Magnolia sinica. Taxonomy (NCBI): domain Eukaryota; kingdom Viridiplantae; phylum Streptophyta; class Magnoliopsida; order Magnoliales; family Magnoliaceae; genus Magnolia; species Magnolia sinica. The sequence goes on from NC_080580.1 coordinate 31,210,900, forward strand.
GTACTCGGCTACACAATGTGCCTTTTATAGGCTTTTGCACCTATTGTGAAATACCTAATATGCCCTCATTCCATACCATTAACTACATTTAATCCATCAGTTTCAAACGTTTGGAAATCCACCAGCCACAACACGTGCAAAATGTGGAAATTCCAATAACCATAACGTGTGGCTGTTTCAAATGGCATGAAAACTGTAGCATCTGAACCGTCCATTTGGTTTGGACATTTCAACACATCTTTGATGCATCCAAGACCATGTAGGAGCAATTAGAGGATGCATCCACACCACTCAAGCTGGAACAATTCAAGATCTGATAGAATGCAAATTAGACCCAACCAACAGTTCTAATAAAAAAATTTGGTAAATCCTATACATATAACAGATTTGTGCCATTCAACTGTCAAGATCTCTGATTTGGACCATTGTGGAATCCAGATTGGTCTTATTGTGGACATGGACAATTCATCCATCAATATTGTTGCATGCAAGAAGATGACGAAAGCTTCTTCTCAGAATGATAGAGCCAGAATGGCTGTCCTGCTCTCCTCTTTTAAATAAACCTGCAACGCCAGCTGGAATAAATCTGTGAAGTTGTTGATAGCTCTACAAGGCTATTACCAAACATTCTTTTTGAAGCCGTCTCTGTTACAACTAGCTTCATTGGCTCCTTATTACAGTACCTGCCATGAAACCATAGTGCATGACTGGTTTGACCCAATTTTTATCTTTTTATTTTTTTAGCCCTGCTTTCTAGAATACTAACAAAAATACAACAAAAATTTTGCTTGTTACTGTTGTTGCAATCCGAGCAGCTAGTAGCTGATTGGCCCTTGCGTATTCATGGGACATTGTAAATTATCGATTTCTTCCATGTAAAAGTGTTGCCTTCATTAAACCTCCATGGTTCTGTTTGGCTTCATCTTGCTTTTGTGGAGTTCAAGTGGTCTGGACTCATCATAGGGGTTCAGCAAAACAGTCTGATTCGATGCATTATTGGCAGAGGGACAGGTCGGGTTTGTATGTTGTCAGATCGCTGCATGATTCTATTCACCCCAGAAGACCGAATTCGATCAGCTGCAACTGTGGTTTTATCTGGTCTTATGGTGGTCCAACTAAGGTAGCTGCGTTTGTGTGGTTAGTGGGACAAAACAAAGTCCTCACTGTCGACAATTTGCTATAGTGTCTTCTGCACCTTATTATGTTCAATTAATGGCAATCCAACTCTACTCTATCTAATGTGACGCAGGGATGAACGTGATGAGGATAACTACTCCGAATCCACGGAGCTTATCTGGACTCCTCACAGAGACTTCTCGAATCCACGAGGAAAGAAAGCAGAAAATAGAAATAAATTCTAATAAATTCGAAATTGATTAATTGATTAATAAAAACGAGTTCACAACCCTTTAAATAGGGGTACCAAGCAATGGGAAAGAAATTAGAATCAAACTACAACTCAAACTCTTAGAATCCGCGACTTACTATAAATAGTAAACTTACTGTTTATAGATGGTCATGATGTCTACTAGTGCGCAAGGTTTTCGGCCAAAAATAGTAAGTGTCCTATTTGGCTTCACCAAACCGTTCTCCTAATTATTCTAAGCTCTTTTCATGTTGGGCGCAACTCCTAAAGCCCGACGGATGAAGAGTTATAATCAAACTAAAACTTACTATTTATAGTAAAAACGAAATTAAAACGGGGAAACGACCATCGATCCAAGGGTTTTTCACAATTCCGGGCTGCGCAACCCGGCGTAGCGGGTTGGTTGGCTTCAGTAGCTCGTTCTACCCCAAAATCATATATTTTACGTCAGATAACTCATTCCGGATTGCAAGATACGCCCGATTTAAGGTTCGATGGTCTGGATCACTTCTGTCATCGACCGGGCCTTTTCTGATCCATCTTGGCCATGTAACTGTCCGCGACCCGCTCTACATCATAATGCCTCTAATAAGGCACAACCAGAACAAATGCTGGAGGAAAAGAAAAGGGCGAGAGTATCTATAACATCATCAGGGAGTCAAACAGCTTATAAGCAGAAACCGAAAAGAAAAGAATATCAGGCTTGGGAAACTGTCAAAAAAGTAGTTGCATTTATGAGTAGCAACAAGCCACAGCAATTGGTGAAAGAACATAAAGGAAATAACAGGCTACAGGGAACAAATAGTTATCTGTTCTACTTTCTTTCCGGACAACGCACCAAGAATAGAATAATAACAGGCTACAGAAAAATAAAATAAAATTATCTGTTCTGCTTTCTTTTTAGGAAAGCAGAGAGTAGAATAATGATACTCACCATACAACTTTTTACATGTTTTGTTTGAGCATTCAATATTACAGTCTGCAGTCCATAAGGTCAATGAGAAGGTCCTACCATGTCCATTCAATGGACCAGGTCATACCAGAATCTGTCCTTATAAAAGGGGACACCATGATCAGATTGTTCAATGTTTGTGGGTGCATGATCTGACCAATTGTTTTATGGATCCACTGGTCCACACATTTGGATATTTCTTAACTAAGCAGTTGATTGGTAAGTTAGTCTAAATTATTAATAGAAAACCAGAGCCCATTAAAAAATCGAAGGGCTGATGATGAGTGACCCTCTCATCACTCCATCTTTGGCAGGCCTACCAGCCGCCTCATGGTATTCCTTTAAAACCACATAACATGTAGCTCAAACTTGACTAATAAAGCCATATTCTCTCTACTCAAAGAAGCAAGACGGCGAGGCTAAACTTTTCCCCTGAAACCCATTTACACAATTCAGAAGAATCTCTGGAGTCTCACTGCTTATAACCAGAGAACATATGGAACTTATAAGCATGAGCACATGGCAAGATGGCGGGCTCCAGGAAGTCATCACTACAATGCCTTTGTTGATACTTGATACACCTCCAATCCCACATAGGCCCTTCCTCAATCATCATAAAGGATATTTCAACTGATCATTTCCTTTGGAGCACTTTCTTCTCGACTGCCCTATATATTGTTCCTTTCCTTCCAAAGCCCCCACACAATAGTATAGGAACTTTTATCTAAATGAGGCCAACACTTGAATTAAAAGAGCCGACAGACTACCTATCAACCAACTCCTTAAGATCAGCCTTACTAGCTGCTTTATGGGCCATTTGGGGAGAGCGGAACAACTGCTGTTTCAGGAATATCGGCGGTTCTACTGCTTCGGCAGTTTCGAGGGTCTTTTTGTTGATTAGGTAGTGGGATCTTCAATTCTTCGTTGAAGGGCGTTCTGCTGTATATTCTTCTTTTTGTTTGTCTCCTTGTTGTATTGTTTGCCGTTTGGCTTCTTTTAATTTGATTCTTTACCTTTCAAAAAAAAAAAGTTGCAGATGAATCCGTAATTTGTATAGCAGAAACTATTCAGCCAAAAGTCAAGCAGAATACTGTGCCAGAAAACAGTTACTTTCCGATCCAGAAAGCAGATTGGCTGAAGAAACCAACTACCCAGACTTGAAACTAGTTTCCAAAGAATGGAACTTGCTCTGGTACCAAAACTGACAGGAAATGTGATGGGCAACCCTAACCACACATCCTAGACTAATTCAGCCACGTGAATTTTATTAACTTGGGTAGAAACAATTAATTTTCTTTTCCCAAATTATTCGTAGGGCTTGTGAATAGAAATGAATTGATTTAGAGTAACTGATCCGTACTATATAAAAGTTCAACTTTCATGTACTCTGTACCTTCTTACTATGACAACTGCTTGAGCGGAACTAAATCATCACCATTAGACTTTTGAGTCAAAATAGTTCATGGGTTTTCTGTATGTACTTTATTCGATATAGAATCTTGAATGGCTATTTTATGTATCATTGCCTTTCCGTAAATTCGATCCTTTATAGGGTACATGAATTTTGTATGTTACATCACTCTTGCACAGCTTGTGTAATATCTAATTGGACTGTTTTCCTCCCTTTTGCATTGTTCTTTTGCAGGTTCTGTAGCTGCTAGTTCCTTTTTCTGTCCAAGTCAGTTCCTATTAAAACTCAATGACACCATAAGCCTTGTACAGCTCATCAGTAATCTCTAAAATTCTCTTCATTAGGCCACACTAACAATTGTACTCTGTATCAATGAGTTTGCACAAGTGGGACCTGCATGTGGCCCACCTGATGTTTGGATATATGTGTCCATCCAACCGTTTGTTTTACAGATGTGGAGCCATGTCCTACACCAGTTGTCTGTTGTACATTTGTTGCTTATGGATTACCACATGATTAGACATTGTTTTGAGGCACATTTCTCACACCCGCCACAGGTTACCGCATGACTAGATGTTGTTGTGAGGCGCATTTCTCACCCCAGCCACCTTCAATCTTGCATGCATGTGTTGACATGTGAACATGTATAGGCGAGCTCCCTGCTATTATGTACATCTATCTACTGCTATTATGTACATCTATCTACTTGATCACAACCTTTCATGTGTGTGGGCCTGTCTAGCATTGCATGTTTTTTTTTGTTGTTTTGTGCTCAATGGGCTCGTCGTATGTGGCATGCTCCTTGCCATTTTGTGCTCACTGGGCTCATCTGGCACATGGTCTAGACATCAATTATTCGCAAATTCTCCTTGGTGGCTAGTGCATGCTAGTTAGCTAAGGTGCAGTGTTGGGCTTGCCTGTGCTGACTTGTGAATCGTCTTGGTATGCATATCGTTACTTCCATACGATATTTTTTGTAGTCAACTGCTCAGCATGACCTTTCATGTGCAGGGGTACCTAATGATTAGCTGTTTGCTTGGAAAACTGCCCCAATATGAACCTACTTTGCTTGCTCACCTATAGAACATCTCATTCTTGGGTTGTGGTCAATACTGGATGAGACTGTGGTATAACATGGGCTTAGTAATTTGGATAAAGGCAGGGACAAACTAGTAATTTTAACGAGTGAGCATCACTAGTATAAAACTAATTTTCACTAATAAGGATCTCTCGAATCTCATCATCTGACTGAATATCCAATTGATTGGGGATTGTCAAAAATTTTGAGGACAGGTAAAGAATAATGAAAATAGAATTTCTACTACCTATGTATAGCCCCAGTTACAAGATAACGTTAACTTTCTGCACTTGCTAGGTCAATTTTCTATTCCCATGGAAGACAATTGGGTAGCAGAAATTGGATTTCCCCAACAATTTCCGGAACCTAGTTCTGATATGAATTTCGAGGTACAAATGTTATCCGGTTGATTTTGGTGACACATGCCAGCTCCATGTTGCAAGATGATGCCAACGAAAATCGAAGTTCTGCTGGCCCTCCAGATTTGGCTTGTGTGGGTGAGAATGCCGGCTGGTTTGGATTGGGTTAGAGATATTTCGGGGTAGACTTATACGAACTTTGATGGGTTACGCGGGGTTTTCAGGGGCTTCAGGGTCCATGATTTTAGTTTTCTTAGGGGCTGCGGTCCATTCAATCTTGGTGCAATCAATTATTTCATGTCAGGTGTTGTGTCTGCAGTCTTCTAATTAGAGGTTAGGATTGCTTAATCAATTTGATTTTATTTATACAATTTAGTTTGAGTTAATATTTGCATTGTATATATTTTTTAAGTGCATGGGTGTCTAGTGTCATAGGCTGTTAGAGTATTAAATATCTTCCTGCCTAAAAACAATGTGCGAAATCTTGAAGTGTAGGAATCTCAATGAAAGTTCGACATTCCTGGTGTCTCTCTCTAATAACAACCATATCTTAGACCTATTTTCTTATTATTTACTCCAGCGTGTGCTGTGTGTGTGCTTCTCAATTTCATGCCCCAGTAAAACAAAATAAAAATTAAAAATTAAAAATCAGCCAGATCTATAGCTCAAGTGGCCCAAAACACAAGGAACAATGGTGAGGGGACACCAACTTTTGTGTGGGGTCCACAGATTTCAGACACTATCATGGGCCTCATAAATATCGAGCGTTGTACAACCCATGCGCGCATGCCCCCCCATCGAACGGGTACTTGCTACTTGATATTTACATGCTCGTTTTTTTTTTTTTTTTTCCCTCGATCTTTGTTAGTTTTTAACCTTAAATCTCTCTCTCTCACACACACAAATTCACAGCTTCAATCATCACTAGGATTCTTCCAACACTAGCAAAAACCCAATCAAACTCTTAAATAATGGATTCTGGCCATTTGAATGGATATTCCATCAATCCGTCCAGAGATCCTTTCTATTCCATTAACAACGAGGATTCAAAATATCTCGCTCATGGATCAACCAAACAGAGATTCAACGACTAAAAGAGAGATTCATTCAAGAAAGATTGATTCTTTGGAATCCTTCCTTTCTTCAAAGGCAGCAACAGACAAACTCAGATCGAATCCGGAGATGCCTTTCTGAATGTTTAACACTGTAACCAAACACCATAACATGAAAGAAAATAGAACTCCTGATGTCAAAGATAATCAAGCTTTAATACCAGATTCTTGAATAAATAACAGCAACAGACTCTAAAATTTAAAATTAAAAATAAATACAATCTATATCCCATTAATTAGAAAAACACAATCCCATTTTCTTTACGGATATCTAGAGATGTAAAACCCATCTCTCTCTCTCTCTCTCTCTCTCTCTCTCTCTCTCTCTCTCTCTCTCTCTCCCACCCCCCCTCTCTTTCTCCCTCATGGTCATTCAGCTTCTTTCCATACTCTAATATACTGACAAAAATCCAATGAAATCCTTAAATTTCGACACCATAAGATCCAAATTCTCAGCCAACAGCAACAACGAAAGAAAGGAAAGAAAAAGAAAGAAGGAAAGAACAGAAAAGAAACAAGAAAAGAAACCCAATTTCCTTAACTCTTACAGGAATCTAGCTAATTACCAACAGACACATCAAAATCCTCAAATATCCATTCGTAAAAGAAAGAAAAGAGAATTTCTCAAGTCCAAAGAAAAAACACAAAACATAAAACTTCATTACCAGATAAACAAGAAGAAGAAACAACAGAAGCAGATCTGAAATTTCAAGCGATTACATTAGCACACCCTTCATTAAAAAAAAAAAAACAAAGAAAAGAAAAAAAAAAAAAAAAAAGTAATCTGCTTCCATCCATTTGCTCTTCTTCTCCTCTTTCCTACCATTGAAAAAGATAATCGGCAGCAGAGGCATATATCTACCGTCGATCAGATTTTACGAGTTGGAGTCCCCCCGCCAGCGGTTCCTGCTCCTCCGTTCTTCACATTTCCTCCTCCAGAGCCGAGAATCCCTTGAAATATTTTGACTTTGATCTGGCCTCTCTGTGGAAACGGATTTCCATTGCCACTCTTCGGTGACGAAGTTCCGGCCTCTCCAGGCATTCTGAAGAAGCTGAAAGAAGAGAAAGGAGAAATGAAGAGAAAATTCTCTGCGAAGAAGAAGCAGATGCGGATTTGAGATGGGGAAGGGCGTTTGCGTGTTACATATATAGAGAGGGGAGCAGATGAGGTGAGTTCGGGGACCCACCTTGATGAGTAGGTGAGTGCATGACCGTGGGACCATTTGCTGTGGAAGGTTTAGAAAAAACAAAAAACAAAAACCTTGGTTTCTTTTTCACTCGTGTAGCCCTTTAACCTTGGTTTTCTTCTTCTTCTTCTTCTTCCTTTTTTGTTTTTTTGGTCCTTTTTAAGTGAGAATAACTGAGGCTTTGTACGTGATCAGAAATAGCACTTTTTTTTTCCTTTTTTTTTTCCCCAAATAATTATATATTTTTATACCTCTAGTTATTGTTTGCCTTTTCTTTTCTTTTTTTTCCTGGACCAAAGTGCTCTTCATCGTATTTTTCAAATATTTTTATACACACATATATTCTTCTTCTATTATTAATATTATTCTTCGCTAAACTCTCTTTCTACCATTGCACTATGGTGATCATGGTTCAAATAATGCATCACATGGTCCAACTAAAATGGTTATAATACTCTTATTACAATTGAATTTGAGTGCATTTATGCTAGTTAGGAAGATAATTCAACATTCTTTCCAATAATTTTGGAATCATCTTATGTGATTATCATTTGACATTTTAAAAGTGAGCCCAAAACAATGATCACATTTTAGATATCGTATCATGCATGTGGTCCCATAAAAATAGTCATAACTATATTGTTACAGGTCAAATTGGGGCCAATCTTGTTCTTGTTTGGAAGATATTCTGACAAGCTTTCAAATTACTCTGGAATCAACTTATTCGAGTTTGTTTGACTTCAAAAGTATAATAAAATTTCAGCTTGCGTTTGCTTTTTTATTTAACATCATGTGAGCCAACAAAAATTGCCATAAATCTCTCGTCACAGGTTGAATCGAGCTAATCTTATACTCGTTGAAAAGATATTTCGACAAACTTTCATATGACTTTTGAATAAGTTCATTTGAACGATGTTTGACATTTTACAAGTTGGCTAAAACTCCTAATCTTAACAAACAAACATATATATATATATATATATATATATATATATATATATATATATATATATATATATATATATATATATATATATTCTTCAAGAGAGGCAATATACTACGAACTTATCAAGCCATGAATCAGAATGAGCAGAGCGTCGAAATGACGATAAAGAACACATTTCTAAAAGTTGAGTGTTTACTATTTCTTTTCTTTCATTTTATTTATTTCTTAACAAAAAATTCATCTAAAAAGAATCTTTTGAAGAAAGAAGAAGATTTCATATTTTTAAAGTAAAATATTTATAACCTTTTTTCATCTAATTTTCTCTCATTACCTTCTCAAACAAGTCCAGCTCAACATCAGGAGTAAAAAAGAAGAAAAACCCATTTTTCTTAGGTGGAAGTTTCTATAGGAGAGAATACTTGAAAAATATGAAAGATTGTAGAAGAATAGTTGGAAAGAATGAAAATTTGTCAGAGTATAGCAATAGAAGAAGCGTTTGTCAGAGAGTACTGATAAAAGAAAGTATAAATATAAAAAGAAAAATTAAACAAGATGTTTAGCGGCATTTTGGTCCCAAAAAATTGATCATGATGTTTTAAATGTAATAATAATAATAATAATAATAATTTGAAAAGTGGTGCTATCTCGCAAAACATTGAGTGTACCTTATAAAAAGCTTATCCAAACATTGAATCTGATAAGACACATTATACTTACCATGTTCAAACAAAAAAAAAAAAAAAAGAATAAGAAAAGGAAAGAACAAAGAAAGAAAGAAAAATCACACCTATCAGACATTATGCAGGACACCACTTCCGGAGCAATATAAAGTTGGAGCTATGTAAAATCACACCTACAGCTTAAATATTCATGTTTTTGAAAGTCTTGCTTTTTGTGTTTTCCTTCATCCTGGTGTTTGTCCCTTGAAAAATGGCTTCGATGGTATATGCAAGATATGTAATGGATTGTATGTTCCAGTTGAAAGTTTCCATTGTACGTGTCAGTGTCATTCTCCCAAACGTCCTCTATTATTCCTTTGATTGATCACATAAGTTATAAATCACATTGAATTTTGAAATCAAAGCCTACGTGGCAGGGCACACGGAGCATGAATGCATGGTCGCTTAACAAGCACGCGCTCTCCAAGAGAGCGAAACCCCATCTTTTCTGTGGATAAAAAAGATACTGAGACGCTGGTAAGTCTTTAATGGCGCGTTTGGACGGTAAGTTACATAACAGAAGTTACTTGTGCCTCAAGTAGCTTAACTTGGTTTTTGCTTAATTAGCAAATAACTAACATTCAGTAAGTATGTTTTTACAACACCTCAGTAGAAAACCTCATGTTGAATACCGTAAAGCCCTAAACATGGGCCCACTACTTTAATGCTTGTGTTAGATATCCATTTCGTTCTTCTCTTTTGCCGGCTCATTTTAGAGTATTGGCTTAATAATACACCCAATCCAAATCTGTGGTAGACCACACCATGGGAAACAATGGTACTTAATGCTCACCATTAAAAACCTCGAAGGGTTCACTGCAATATTTATTTGCCATCCAACCTGTTGATAAGGTCACTAGGCTAGGATAAAGGGAACACACGAAGATTAGCTTGCGCTTCGACTTGGACCTCAATTGCAACTTACCTTCTCTCATATGGTCTCTCCCTTGCAACCAGTACCTCTGCAAAAGTATATTCCCCACTATTATTCTTTCTTTGCTACTTCAACTGAAGGGCAAAGATAACACTATCGAGGTCTAAGGTATCCCTACCATGGCACATAGTATCCATCAGATTCTCATAAAATTTTAGAAGGGATGTGAATAGGGTTAGGGCTCTATTTTTTTTATCGATCTTCACTTCTGCACTCGTTAGTTTGCAAACGAGTTTATTGAAGATGTTGATGTATTCACTGAGATTCGACCCTTCCCCCATTTTCAAAATTTACATGCAGTTGTCTCTTCATATATAGGCGATTAGAGAGCGACTTCATCATGTAAAGGCTCTCCAACCTCACCTATAGGTCTGCGGTAGTCATATCATTGATAACATTATAGAGGACTTCGTTGGCCAAGAACAATTGAATTGCTCTAGTCACTCTCTAATCTAAGTCATCCCAATCATCTTCTTTTATTGTTTCAGGACGTTTCGCTTTACCAAAGAGTGTCTGTGACACCCCCTACTGAATTAAGAGAGCTTTCATCTTCAACCTCCATAATTCAATGTTATTTACCTATAAACTTCTTCGTATCAAACTTCACATTCAATCACATATCTCAGATTGAATCTAAAACTCCAATGTAACACTTATGCTATGATACCACTTGGTGTGCACAGTCGCCACGCGCTAGGCACGGAAGCAACCTTAGAATAAATCAAACATGCAAATAGAGAAACAAAAATTGAGCAATCACAGAGAAACACAATGATTTTACACGAAAAAACCTTGTAGGAAAAAACCACGGCATTAAGTGACAAACGATCCATTATAATGAGAATGTTACAAGAGATGGAAAACGTACAGATTTGAAAGCCCAAGCTTTCTCCCCTTGGAAAAACCCTAGAAATCATGTAGACACTGTCTAGAATACCATAATCATGTTTATAAGTCCCCTTACATACTTCCGTACAAGATTAAGAAACAAATCCACAATTTCTAAAACTTACGCATTCTTTTCTATCAACCCCACCTAATCTTCGATTGACCAAAATCATCATAGGGAGCCATGGTCGACCAAACCATGCCTCGGTAGAGGTGTACACGAGTTGAACCGAGTCGAGCTTGGCACAACTCGACTCGACTCGGCCACTAGTTGACCCCAGCTCGAACTCGACTCGACTCGGTCCTCGAGCCTAATTAGCCAGCTCGACTCGGTTCTGTCAGCAGCTCGGGCCAGTTCGAGCCAAGTTCAAGCAAAGATCGAGCCGAGTTCACCAATGCAGCATTTTCACAAACACATGGACTGCACCTTCAAAGTAGCTGCTTATATAGGTATTTCATCAAACACCTTGCCACCAGTCGACACTTCGTTGAGTCATTTCATCAAACACTAGGTGAGCAACATCAATATCAAAGTAACCAAGTCACGAAACTAGTTCGATCCAAGTTCGATTCGTGTTGGGTTTGATCCGAGTCGAGTTCGGGCAAGCTTGAACTCAGTTCGAAATTTTTTCAAGCTAAAAAAATTGGCTCAACTCGGCTTAAACTCAGTTTCGAATCGAGTCGAATTTAGCTTTTTCGAGTCGAGTCAAGCGAGCTAACCAAGCTAACTCAGTTCTTGTACATCCCTATACCTAGGTCGACCGAGAACATCATAGCAAGATTCGATCAACCTTACTAGACTTCAGTCAATCAAATTGCAGTGCATCACCACATTAAAGTCACTCTAACAACAAAAGGAAAACTTTAGTTTTTTTAAAAAAATAAATAAATTACTTTTCATAAAGTCATCTAAGAAAAGAGGACTTGAAGACCCCTTTTTACATAAGTGTATCCAAATCGAATGCGAATGACCTATCTATAGACACCCTACCCCAAACTAGAGAAAATCGGTTGTTGTCTCAGAACTACTAGTTTTTCAAGGATAAACCCTGCTCTACCACGTCCACCGCTAGCCTATGCCCTCTATCACCGAAAGTCTACAACCTATAGGAGGCCAACGGTCCGCATAGAGCCACTGATTTTCTTCTATAAATCCATGCACTCACTAATTAATTCGGGAAAGCGGGAGAGACAAAGTAGGCTAGAGATTAGAAGTTGAGGAGCATGAAGGATCTTCCCTAAAGTTCGTCGGGGTGAATATGTGGGCAATTCCTGTAATGGCAAATCCCCGAAGTAACCCAAGCAAAGAGTAGAGGTAAAATCGGGGAGGTTCGATCATCTCTTTTAAAGAAGAGTGTCTGGTTTTCCCATTCTTTTGATTTTTTCAAGACAAATCAATTCCAACCTTACACATCCCTAGAAGTTCTCTCCATTTTATTTTTAATTTTGTAAATTTCTTTTCTTTAATTTTACCAATTTGGTAGGTTATTATAAAAATTCCGGAGAAATTAATAAAACCCTACTAAGTAGGGATAGTACAATGTCTGGCCTCTTCTTTTTTCATAATTGTGGCCTTATCCAGTATCTATGATGCACACCAGTAAAGGAGTCATTCTAATTGAGAGATCCTTAAACCTCTCGTTCATTCTACAATTCAATGAGTTCCGCCCAACCGTAGCCCTTGAAGCTACAATGTGGATGGTGGCAACTCTAAAACACTATAGCATTCTAGCAGTACCATTCTATGCGACCTAGAAAGGTATTGCATAACTAAGAAAGCATAACCGAGCTAAAAATAAAAAATAAAAAATTGCTTAATTACATAGAGCATACCACCCATAAGAAGTGACAAGAAGCACGAACTTCCGTTCCTTCTGTCCTCATCGCCTGACAGGGCAATCGAGAACCACATAGGCAGAGTTCACACTACCAAAAGAATCTAATGGCCTACCATGTTGTTTGTTAGAAATCCACCTTGTGTCTGTCTATTTAGACATGGCCAAAAAATGAGACGGAGCCAAAACTCAAGTGGGATGCACAATAAGAAATATTGAGATTGAACATCCACCATTGGAGCAGCTGTGCATTTGTGAGGTCATAGAAATTTTGAAGAGACTAATATTTGTGTTTTCTAGCTCATCCTAGAAGGAATGACATTACCAATGGTATGGATGACACATAAACATTATGATAAACCCCGTAGAGGTTTTAAACAGTAGACGTTTCCTGTTGCGGAGCTTGCTTGAGTTTAAATTCAGTCCGTTCTTGAGCCAAGGGCCTAACAAGATTGGGCAAAATGTATGGACATGATTAAATTTTCATAAACATCACGGTGAGCATTACCTGGCTTCATCTTCCAAAAAGCTATGCCGGCAATCTGCGTCCATTCCAAAAGGCCGGTGATGTGGTTCTGCCACCCCACTAGGATCGTTAAAAAAGGGTGAAGGTGGGTGGATCTCATACTGGGGATCCCACCATGATGTATGTGCCTTACATCCCGCTATCGATACATTTTTACAGGTCATTCAGGGTATGATCTTAAATTTAAAGTAGATCCAAATCTTAGGTGGACAACACCATAGGAAACAGTGGTAATTAAGGTTATAAAGATCTGAATGAAGGGACTACACAAATATCAGTTTGATCTCAAACTTTTGCGGTCCACAAGAAGCTTTTAATGTTCAATTACCATTGTCTCTTATGGGGTGGTTTACTTGAGATTTCGATCTGCTTCATTTTTGGATTTATGCCCTAAAATGAGCTGTAAAAACGGATGGACGGCATGGATTTAAAGAAAACACACCAAAGTGGGCCCACAGTTAGGATCAGTTTTACACACAATCCATAGGAAGCAGATTAGGGGCGTTAACCTTACACTGGGGCCCACCTTGATGATATATTGTATACCCACTACGTCCATCCAATTTTGCAGGCCATTCTAAGACTTATTTCTAAAATTTAAGCAGACTTGTAATGCTTATTTTTATCTAACCCATTGATAATGTTGGCCAGAATACGGTAAGGGCCTGTTTGGCTGGACTGATCCCACAGTATTAGGAGGGATGGAATCGCAATATCCCGGGATATGCATGACGAGCCAAACAGACCCGGTGAACTTGTCTGGGATATAAGCAATCCCATGGATCTTAAAACAATCCATTGACATCACCATCATTACCTTAAAATTTATCCCATCCCTTGGTTGGATGGGTTGGAAGGTAAAATCCCGGGATATGCCGGGCATGCCAACCAGACCTAGTGAACTTGTCTCTGGATATAGCAATCTCATGGATCTTAAACTAATCCACTGACACCACCATCATTACCTTAAAATCCATCCCATCCCCCCTAATCCCATGGGATTTGCCTGGCCAAACAGGCCCTAAGGTTATAACACTCGGGAAACACCTGATACGCTCCACAGTCGATAAACGGATAACGTCAAAACGCTGACGTTAGTGTGATCTAAACACTTATCAGGAATATGACATCATCCAGCAATAATGTGAAGCAGATTGGCTGGTGTACCACACACCACCGAACTAGCTGGTGTATTGACGTCACCAAATTCTGTGGGTGCCAACCTAAGGTACGCGTTAAATCCAGACTGTCCGTCTAATTAGGGAGGCCGTTGTCACGCTGGAACAGAAAAATAAGACAGATCCAAATATCGAGTGGACCACACTGCAAAAAGTAGGAGGAGATTGAAAGTCTACCATTGAAAGCCTTTTGGGGTCACAGAAGTTTCCAATAGATGTGATATTTATTTTTCCTCTTTGTACAGGTGTGTGACCTAATGAACGGATTGGATGGAAATTAAGCGTTATGGTGGGCCTTATGAATGTTGTAACTGTGAGAATCATTCTCCCACTGCTATTTGTGGTGTGGTCCAACTGAGATTTGGATATATATAGTTTTTGGGATCATGCTCTAAAGTGATCTCTTCAAATGGATAAACGGTGTGGATATGATAAATACATTATTGTGGAGCCATATAACTTTAATCTCCTTTGAACCGTTCGTACAGCTGGGAGCTCGAGCAGTGTCAGCGCCCGTCTTCGGACGACACGTACACACAGCACCCAGGTGTGTGGGGTGTGGTACACCGGCTAATGTGGCTGCAGTGCCTCCTCAAAGAATGCTTAGGACGGGGACTGAGATATGGTAGTGAACCCTCAAAAATATAAACCTCAAGATAATCACACCAAGCAGTGGGGATAATGACACCGGTGGTTGAAACTATAAAGTCGTATGAACCTAAACGAAGGTAAAAAAGAACAGTCAGATTCATCCAAAACTTCCATAGCTTACAGTAAATTTTTCACGTGAATCATTAAATCAAGGATGAAGTGAGAAAATCATATTAATTTACTGTTTCCTACGATGTGGTCCACTTGAGATTTGAAGCTGCTTCATTTTTTTGAATGATGCCTTAAAATGAGTTAGTAAAATGAACAGGTGGTGTGGATAAAAGCATATATCATGGCGGGGCGCACAGATCTTTGAACAGTAACAACCATTGCGAGCACCATATCGGAGGGTTCACGACGGAAGTCGTATCTACTGGACGGTGGGTGTTTTGAAAAATTAAAGAAAAAAGTGCTGTTTGCAAGATTCACTCAAATTTTCCTGACTTCTTTTTAGATTTGATTCGTACTCATTCTCTAACTACTTCATGCCTGTATATTAATTATTACATATTCGCGCCTATCAATTTATAATAGTATACGACAATGACAGATGGTAAATTAACCGTGCATAGTAATAATACCGACAAAAGCCGCCCACCGGATTGGGTTGTGCACCCAAAACCACCCAGCTCATCTCTGTGGCCCCCGGTAGGGCTGTCAATCGGCCGGGCCTGGGGTAGGTCTCACCCAGATTTTTAACTGTCTTGAGCCGGCTGTCGAGCTGTCACCATTCAAAATTCAAAACTTTCATGCTGGAGCATTGACACCCATAGGTGTTGGGCATTGTAGCCTCACAGTGATGTATGCGTTTTATCCGCATGTTGCGAGCTTAAGACATCGGTCCAAAAAGTTTCCTTCATCTAAACTATGCGTCGTTATTCTCACTGTTTCC
The DNA here is from genome assembly GCF_029962835.1 of Magnolia sinica. Taxonomy (NCBI): domain Eukaryota; kingdom Viridiplantae; phylum Streptophyta; class Magnoliopsida; order Magnoliales; family Magnoliaceae; genus Magnolia; species Magnolia sinica. Next base: position 31,226,934 of record NC_080580.1, read on the forward strand.
CACCGTGTAGTTTTCTTACGCTTTAAATAGGGTTGTACATTGAAGTAGTTGACTTGAGGTGGGCCAAGCTTTGCTTGTACCGTCGATACTCTTCACGATCTCAAATTTACTCTCAAGCTTATTATTGAAGCTTGAAGCTTGGCTTGTTTACCAAAATTTCAAAACGAGCTCGAGAGGAACTAGTGGATCAAATCGAGGCGAGATTACCTAGAGTTTAGGCGAGCCTGCTCTTAACCTAACCCAACCCAATCAAACCTAGCCCAAACTCAACCCTCAAATCAAATATTCAAAATTCAAAATCTCAATTTTAAATTTTTTTTTCAAACAATTATATAAAAATCAAAGAGTAAATTTAGATAGAGGTACATTATCGTTGAGAGAGAGAGAGAGAGCGGGCAAGTAGCCGAGCGCGGGTCGTACGATTGAGATAAGTTAGGGTAGACACTGAGCTGGGCAGATGGTGAGTCAAACTCAGGTGAATGGAGAGAGAGAGAGAGAGAGAGAGAGAGAGAGAGAGAGAGAGAGAGAGAGAGAGAGAGAGAGAGAGAGAGATGATCCTTAATCTTGCTCGGGTGGTAAATTCTGAGGAGTTTCTGTTAAGGTGTGGAGCCAGCACACCAATTGCGCCCGTTGAAAAATGGAGACCTTTCATCGCGTTGCTCGATCGGTCGAGTGGGCCGCTCGACCAGTTGAGCGGTGCTCGATTCAAAGTCCGGTGAGCTAATTTTTTAGAATTCCGGGTGCTGGACCAGTCGAGTGCGCCGCTCGACCAGTCAAGGCCCTTGCTCAACTAGTCGAGGCTACGTAGATCCTAGTCTGGATTTGGTGCGGACTGCGTAAATTTGAGGCAGTTTTCGCCAAGGTACGGAAGGGAGTTGTCTAAACTATAAATAGGGGTTCATAGGGCTGTTCTAAGGTATTCTAAGGTGTATGCAAATGGTTTTTTATATACATCCAAAGAGAAAAGGGCTATGCACGGGAGTATTGAGAAGGTTAGTATATTGCTTGTAACTTCGTTTTCTTCATAGTGGAAGTTTACACCTGTGGTTTTTTTACCCTTATTAGGATTTTTCCACGTATATTCTGTCTTATGGTTTGTTGGTATGTTTTAATTCTACTTTTAGATCATATATCTTCTTGTTTATCATTTGTGGGTGAAGCCGGAGATTGGATCTCAGTTCACTAGTGTTGTTGGCGTGCTGCGCAGCAACTGGTATCAGAGCTATTGGTTTAGTTTAAGTGAGAGCGATGACGGAGAAAGGGAAGACTAGAATTGAGAAGTTTAATAGTTCAAACTTTGCCTTCTAGAAGATGTAGATGGAGGATTATCTATATTAGAAGGACCTCTATATTCATCTAGAAGGAAAAGAAAAGAAACCAGAGAAGATAATAGATGATGAATGGTCTTTATTGGATTGAAAGGCTTTAGGAATGATCCGACTTTCTTTTTCTAAGAGCGTCGCCTTTAATATATCTAACGTGAAGACCACAAAAGAATTAATACAAGCCCTAGCTACGATGTATAAGAAACCCTCAGCGTCCAACAAGGTTCATCTTATGAAACGACTATTCAACATGAAGATGTTAGATGGTAGGAGTGTGGCTGAACATCTAAACAAGTTCAATATAGTCACGAGCCAATTGGAATCCGTTGGCATCACTTTTGAGGACAAGGTCAAGGCGTTATTAATCTTGTCCAGTTTGTCAGACAATTGGGATGGCTTGTTGATTGTCGTGAGCAATTCTTCAGGGTCACCAAAGCTAAAATTCGATGATGTGCCCGGTCTAATTTTCAGCGAAGAATCTAGAAGAAAGATATCAGGAGTTTTATGAGATTCGGGAAATGCTCTAAACGTTAAAGGAAAAGGAAGATTGCTGAACAAAGGAGGCAATAAACACGGACGTTCTAAGTCAAGGAAGAAGTCCAAAGGACTTAAAGACAAAGACGGGTGTTGGCATGGCGAGAAGAAGGGGCACATGAAATGCGATTGCAGGGCACTTAAGAAACAAGAAGGAAGCTCTTAAGGTGGGAAGGATTCAGTGAATCTATCTGGGGAGAGTGACACAGAGGTGTTGATCTTATCTCTTGATACAAGGAATAAATCTTGGGTCATAAACTCGGGTGCTTAGTTTCATACCATTTCGTGTAAGGAAGATCTGCGTGATTATATGTCAAGTGACTTCAGAAGAGTCTACTTGGGTGATGATGAGTCATGCGGTATGGTTGGAAAGGGAGACGTTCATATAAGTCAGAAAGACGAAACGGTTTTGAAATTGAAGGATGTCAGACATGTACCAAGTTTGAGACAGAATTTAATCTCAGTTGAGCAGTTGGCCGATACCGGATATGTGACAACATTCACTAGTGATTCCTGAAAAATCACAAAAGGTGCCTTGGTGATATCTTGAGGCAAGAAAGAAGGTACTTTATACATGACTTCCGGATTATATAATTCACTCGCAGTCGCATTAACTGGAGTGAATGGGCAGTTATGACATCAGAGGTTGAGACATATGAGTGAGAAAAGGATGAAAGTGTTATTGTCAAAAGGGAAGCTACCAAGGCTAAAATTTATTGTTTTGGAATTCTACTAGGACTGCGTGTATGGCAAACAGAAGAGGGTGAGCTTCAAGAAAATAGGACGCACTCCAAAGATGCAACTGTTGGAGCTTGTACACACTGATGTGTGGGGACCGACACAGTTATCATCTCTTGGTGGTTCACACTATTTTGTTTCTTTTATTGGTGATGTTAGTAAAAAACTGTGGGTCTATTTCTTAAAACACAAATCTGATATATTTGATGTATTTAAGAAGTGGAAAGTAATGGTAGAAAACGAAACAGGTAAAACAGTAAAATATCTCAAATTAGATAATGGAGGAGAATACTGTGATAAGAGGTTTGAGGAGTATTGTGCACAAATGGAATTAAATAACAGAGACACCGCAGCAAAACAGTGTGGCTAAGCGCATTAATAGGACTATTCTTGGGCACGCCAAGAGCATGAGGTTACATGTAAGATTGTCTAAGACGTTTTGAGCAGATGCTGTGAATACTGCCGCATATCTCATCAATAAAAGTCCTTCAACACCATTGGATGGTGGGCTACCGGAAGAAACGTGGACTGGGAAAGAAGTGAACCTTGCATATCTCAAAGTGTTCTATTGTACTTCATATGTTCATATTGACACAGAGTACAGAAACAAGTTAGATGTGAAGTCCAGAAAGTACACTTTTATAGGTTACGAGCAACATAGTTTTGGCTACCATTTTTGGGATACAGAACCGAAAAATTATCAAAAGCAAAGACGTAGTCTTCAATGAAAAAGTGATGCATAAGGACAGTGTGCAGCAAAATAAGGCCGATGAGAAAGAATTCGTAGAGTTGGAAGAGTTACCGGACAAGGGTGTTATAGTGCCACAGGATGAGCATGCACAAGAGCATAATGAGGTAGAGCCGCAGACATCGGTTGTGAGGAGGTTTACTCAGGAGAGGGGACCCAAAGTCCAATACTCACCCTCCTTACATTTTCTACTGTTGACAGATAATGGTGAAGTAGAATGTTTTGAAGGGCATTACAGTTAGAAACACGGGTTAAGTGGGAGAAGGCCATGGATGATGAGATGGACTCTCTTAAGTTCAATCGAATGTGGGAGCTAGTCACTCTATTTAAGGGTAAGAAAGCTCTTCATAACAAGTGAGTTTATAGACTGAAGGAGGAGCACGATGGTTCAAAACGGTATAAAATCAGATTGGTTGTAAAAGAGTTCCAACAAAAGACAGGTATCGACTTCACTGAAATATTTTCACCTGTGGTGAAAATGTCTACGATTCGTAGTCTTAAGTATAGTGGTTAAAGGGGACTTACATCTAGAGCAGCTAGATGTTAAGACAACCTTTCTTAATGGGGACCTTGAAGAAGAAATATACATGCATCGACTGACAGGATACTCGACACTAGGAAAGGAAAACAAGTAGTGTAGACTAAAGATGAGTCTATATAGCCTGAAGCAGGCCCTGAGGCAGTGGTACAAGAAGTTCGACAGTTTCATGTCGAAAAACGATTTTAAGAGATGTCATACAGACCACTGTTGCTATTTGAAGAAGTTTGATACATCGTACATCATCCTTCTTCTATACATTGATGATATTATGACCGGATCAAGCATAAAGGACATCTCAGATATTTAAAGACAACTGTCTAGAGAATTTGCTGTGAAGGATTTAGGAGCTGCAAAACAAATCTTAGGCATGAGGGTAAAGCGTGACAGGGAAAATAAGAAACTAGTTTTGTCACAGGCAGATTATATAGCCAAGGTACTTGATTGATTCAGTATGGGAGGTGCTAAGCCGGTTAGCACTCCATTAGCAAACCACTTCAAGCTTTCTAAGGTACAAAGTGTGAAGACACAGGAAGAACGGTATTGCATGGCTAAAGTCCCATATGCATCAGCTATTGGGAGTCTCATGTATGCTATGGTGAGCACGAGGTCAGATATTGCTTAAGCAGTGGGAGTTGTTAACAGGTTCATGAACATCCCTGGGAAGGAACATTGAGAAGCTATGAAGTGGATCCTTAAATACCTAATAGGTACTGTGGATGTAGGATTGTGTTATGGAGGATCAGAAATTAAGCTATAAGGCTACGTAGATTCAGATTTGACAGGAGATATCGATAGCAGAAGAAGCACTACAGGGTATGTCTTTACTCTGGGTAGTGCTGCAGTTAGTTGGGTCTCTCTATTACAGAAGATAGTATCCATCAGTACAACGGAAGTAGAATATATTGCAGCTACAAAAGCGTGCAAGGAGATGGTGTTGATGCAAGGTTTCACGAAAGAGTTAGAAAAGCAGCAAGCAGATTGCAAGTAGAGGTGGGCATCGAGCCAAGTCGAGTCAAGGTGGGTCAAGCTCGGCTCAGCTTGTCCATGCTGTACTTGAGTTCGAGCTCCGCCTCGAGCTCAACATTGAAGCTTGGCTTGTTTGCCAAAGTTGTCGAGTCGATCTAGTGGTTCGAGTTGAGTCGAGTTTACCTTGAGTCGAGCTTGGACTTTTTCATAATCAGCCATATTTATTGATTAGGAGGACAACGATTAGAACTTTCTTTTTTGTTCTTTCAATGGTTGTACATTTATTTTCTCCGATGGGGCTGTCGTGATATGTGTATGGATTTAATTTTTAAGAAATATTATCTTCATTTTGGGGCTAGCTTGTTGGAAGGGTTGGATTTCACACAAATATGATAGGTTCGAAATTAATACTGGATGGACCGTAAAGAATGGTTCAACTAGTTGCACATGAGGGCGCAACTTCGATGGATCCCTGGAGTCCACCAAGGCGGGTGGATCCCTAACTGTAGGGCCAAGATTGATGTACGTTAATTACATCCACGCTGTCCATCCTTTCAACAGATCAGTTTTGGTCATTTTCCTAACAATGAAGAAGATCTAGATATTAGGTGGACCACACCACAGTAACTAGCCGTGATTGAATACCCACCATTAAAAACTTCTTCAGGCTTTCTTTATCAATAATCAAATGGCTCTAATCAGTGGGCCATACTTTAGACGAAAATCAATGGATAAAAAAATGGGTGCTAAGTGATAACTGAGTCGGGATTGGACGTGCGGCCGTGCGATCTTCTTCGCTCGGCGAGATCAATCAGGCAGGCAGTGTGCTGGTCATGCGCCGGTGGTAGTGGTCCGGTGGATTGCTGGTTGGGCGTCGGGTCGGCATACAGCGGGTAGAGAAAGAGAAGAAAGGGAAAGGGAGCTAGGATTGGGTGGGGTCGAGTTGTGTTTAGATTTTTTTAATAGTAAAACTTATATATATATATATATATATATATATAATATTATTTATATGCAATATATATATATATATATATATATATATATATATATATATATATATAACGTTCAATAAATTAATATTATTACTAATCGAGCCAAGTCGAGCTCGAGTTCGAGCTTCGAGTCAAGTCGAGTCGAGTTAAAATGCCCCATGGTCGAACTCGGCTCGAACTCAACTCGAGCTACAAAAATTTAGCTTGACTTGGCCCGAGTCAGCCATTTAAGCCGAGTCAATCCAAGCTGACTCAAGCCGAGTCGAGCGAGTTATTCGAGCAAGCTTGACTCGTGAACAACCCTAATTGCAAGCTGTACAATGACAATCAGAGTGCAATACACTTGGCTAAGAATTCAGCCTTTCATTCAAGGACCAAGCATATTGATATCAGATATCACTTCATACGTTCGTTACTGGAAGATAGATTGATTGCTCTGGAGAAGATCCATATAAGTAAGAACCCTATGGATATGCTGACCAAGGTGGTCACACGGGAGAAGCTGAAGCTCTGTTCAGCTTTGATTGGTCTTCAGTCTTGAAGACAGAGAGATGGTGCACTCCGGATGTAGAAGACGAAGGTTTATGCTGATGTGTCTCTAAGTGAGAGATTATTAAGGTATGAAGCTAGCAAACTAATTGTGCCCGTTGAAAAATGGAGGCCTTTCACCGTGCTGCTCGATCAGTCAAGTAGACTGCTCGACTGGTCGAGTGGCTGCTCGACCGGTCGAGCGGTGCTCGACTTAAAGTCCAGCAAACTAATGTTTTAGAATTCCGCGGTGCTTGACCGGTCGAGTGGGCCGCTCGACCAGTTGAGGCCCTTGCTCGACTAGTCGAGGCTATGCAGATCCTAGTCTGGATTTGGTACGAACTGCGTAAATTTGAGGTGGTTTTCACCAAGGTGCGGAAGAGAGTTGCATAAACTATAAATAGGGGTTCCTAGGGCTATTCTAGGGTATTCTAAGGTATATGCAAAGGGTTTTTTATATACATCTAAAGAGAAAAAGGGCTATCTCTGTGCATGGGAGCATTGAGAAGATTAATATATTGCTTGTAACTTCGTTTTCTTTATAGTGGAAGTTTGCACCCGTGGTTTTTTACCCTTGTTGGGGTTTTTCCACATATATTATGCCTTATGGTTTGATGGTATGTTTTGATTCTACTTATAGATTATATTTCTTATTGTTTATCGTTTGTGGGTGAGACCGGAGATTGGATCTCGGTTCACTAGCGTTGTTGGCGTGCTGCATAACAGTTTCAACACCCAGTCAAGGGTTCGAGTATCCATAAGTGGTGAAATGCCACTAGTGAGTGTGTGGAGGTGTGTGTGCGTGTGTTGAGATAGAGAGAGAGAGAGAGAGAGAGAGAGAGAGAGAGAGAGAGAGAGAGAATATGATTATATATATATATATATATATATATATATATATATATATATATATATATATATAAAATATTCGAGTCGACTCGACTCGAGTCAAGCTCCACTCTCCCCAACCTTGGCCCGTTTTTAAAACGAGTGAGGTCATATGAAACTTGACTTGTCTATAGTTACATTTGAAGTCAAGTCAAACCGAGCTAGATAGAGCCAAATCAAGTGAGCTTCTCAAGCTAACTTGACTCCTGTACAACTCTAACTTCAAATATGCTTCAATTTTAGTCTCATGCCCTAAAATGAGCTAGCAAATGAATAAACGGCATAGATATTAAACACATACACCACGGTAGCCTTGCGGCTTCTCACAACCCAATCCACGTCCCTTTCATGGCTTGTGATGGCTGGATCTTGGAAAGATGTGTCACGGCGTGCAGATAGCATTGGTTCTACAACTCGCCCATTTTGCCCAAAGCACAGCAAGTCAAAATGACTAGGGGAGATTTCAAGCCCACTTACTTGGGAAGCTCAAACCATGCTATGGCCTGATCTAACTCATCAAACCAACTCAGTGAACTCAACACGACCCACAAAAAATTGGGTTGAGTCACTCGCCTGAGTCATACTGTCTTCTGAAAAAGGAAAACCTCTGCCTGAATAGTAAGTAAAGATGTCGAGTCTTTGAGTCAATCTAACACGGCTGGATATCCACCGGAGTCAGGCTTTTGGGGTTTGAAATATGCATATCAGATTAAAGGAGCAACTGGGTGTAAAAGAAACTACCTAACCACTTCAAGTCACCGAGAATGGCCCATCAAATGAGTGGTGTGGCCTAATACCTAGAAAGATAATTCTTAGATACCTCGTGATAGCTACCTGGCTAGGTCAAGTTTCTAGCTAGGTCATGTTTCTCGAACATGGGAGAAAGGGACTTAAAGTGCATATACATAATCCACGCAAGCCTTCAGGTGCATCACCCCTTGTTTAGCCTTGATTTCAAAATCAAATTGTGTGAACACTTACGTGAGCCTTCTGGATGGTCATGACTTTTGGGTTCCAAAGTGGACATGAGGCAGTGTCGTTGATGAGTGGATCTCATGAAAGTTTCACCCACATGGCTCTCATAGGGTTCACTAGCCCAGTTCATGTAAAAGTACAGCGTCTTTATAAGGTGGGCGCCACGCAATACTGGTCTTATGCACCAGTGAATAGTTACAACAAGTGAACTAACAATGACCTGCCATTGATCAGAACTAAACAAGACATCAATGGGCCCATCGAAGAAGATGCACTCATGCGTGGCCAGATATTGTACATTTCTTTATATAAATCCAAGTTGCAACTTATATATTCCATGTAGAACGAAAACTGATATTAATCCTATCCGCTAATACACACACACACACACACTCATGGGAACTTCCCATGAGGTCGAGCTGCATGGCCCCACCATGATGCGTGTCAAACATCTACCCGATCAGTCAAATGCACCATTCCATGGTGGAACTCGTGCTTAAAAATAAAGTCAATTGATGACTTTTGTGGGCCACACCACATACAAAAGTTGAGAGGGGTTACCTTCCCATTATAACATTCATAATCATTTTTTGGGCCCACTAAGGTGTGGTTCACAAATCCAGCCCATTCATTATGTGTGTCCAACTTGGATGAGGGGTGAGACCAAGTTTCAGATGCATCCAAATTTTAGTTGGGTCCCACCAAGTGCTTTTATATATTTTAGGCATGTCTTCACATGATTTTAGATGGTATGGCCCACCTGAGTTTCATATACGGCTGATTTTTAGGATATCCCATAATTTCATATACGGCTGATTTTTAGGATATCCCATAATTTAAAGGGGACTCATCAAATGTACAGTGTTGATGTTCGACACACATCACGGTGGAGCCCACATAGCTCGACCTCAAGGGAAGTTCCCAAGAGTTCCACCGCATAGACCCATTTCCATATATATGCTCTCCAGCTCATGGGAACTTCCCATGAGGTTGAGCTGTGTGGGCCCCAACATGATGTGTGTCGAACATCTACCCCATCAGTCAGATGCACCATTCCATGGTGGGCTTCAGGCTTAAAAATCAAGTCAATCCATGACTTTTGTGGGCCACACCACATACAAAAGTTGAGAGGGATTCTCCTCCCATTAAAACATTCGTAATCATTTGTTGGGCGTACTGAGATGTGGTTCAAAAATCCAGCCCATCCATTATGCGCACACACATATGCAATCGCACATGATCGCATATGCTATTCGACAACATTGGCCCCACCAAGTGCTTTTATATGTTTTAGGCATGTCTTCACATGATTTTAGATGGTATGGCCCACCTGAGTTCCATATACGTCTGATTTTTGGGATATCCCGTAATTTAAAGGGGACCAATCAAATGCATAGTATTGATATTCAACATGCATCACGGTGGGGCCCACACAGCTTGACCTTATGGGAAGTTCTCATGAGCTCCACCGCATAGAACCATATATATATATATATATATATATATATATATATATATATATATATATATATATATATATATGTGCGCGTGTGTGGATCCAGGGAAAGCAGCTTATGAATTAGAAATTAATTAATGATTAGTTAACGTTAATAAATGTGAGGGAGAGAAGGAAAAGGGGTTACCCAGTCACGTGGATTCCTCTATAGTATTTATGTGAAATCCAACCAACCATTAGACGAGTTGACCCTTGTTAGAGCCAAGGTAAAAAAACTCAGCCACATTCATGATTCATCTAGCCACATTCCTGATTCATCTATAAAAATGGTTAGAAACATTACACTGGGCAACACTTACCCTCCAAACTGTTTCCATTAGTGTGGCCTACCTAAATTACAAATAGGCCTGATTTTAGGCCCTAAGATTAAGTTTCAATGTTTCATCTAATGGTTGAAGTGGATTGCATATACTCATTGTTATGGGTAAAATTGGATTGGCCAGGCAACAAGAATAGGATAGAAGACACGAGGCAAATAGCTTGGAAATAGAGGTTAGGTAAAGAGCTCGGCTTATATAGCTGAACATGACCTCCACGACCAGTTCGAGCACCAATCACAAGCAATGACTTTGGGTCTGGTTAACATCTCATTATCACAACCAACGAACGACTATGAGTACCAACTCGGCCCCAAGGATAGGCCCCGGTCATAAACCAATGGTTTGGCTTAATCCATAGAACCTCAGCCAAACCAACTTGGAGGTCGGCAACGACGCCCTCAGAAGCCGACCACTCCGACTTAGAGGACGGCATTAACTGCCGACCATGACGCCCTCAAAAGCTGACCACTCTGACTTAGAGGACGGCATTGACAGCCTACCACAGTCTCCTCGAGACCCGACCACCGGGAGATCTATTTCCTACATGAAGAGGATTAAATCCCCGACATCTTAGGAGACTGATCCAATACTCAAGTAGGCCACACTACTTGAAACTGTGGTATTGAACCTCTATTGTTGAAATTAACCATGAGGCCTGCATATAATCAACATGGTGGGCCCCATGAATATTTTAACAGTGGTCATTCAATCTCCATTATTTCTTATAATGTGGCCCACTTAAGTTTTGGATCTACCTCATGTTTTAGCCCACCTCCTAACGTGATCTGATAAAATTGATGGAGAGGGTGGATTTTTAAGAAACATCATGATGGACCTAAGCCGAGAAGATATCTTAGTTGGGTAACTAAGTTTTCAATGGGGCAGTGATCATGGAGCCAACTTGATGTATGTGTTGTATATCCATGCATTTCATCTATTTTACCCCTTCATTTTAGGGCATGAGCCCAAAAATAAAGCAGATCTAAATCTCAAGTGGAACACACTGTAAGCAACATGGTGAATGAATGCCCACCATTAAAAACTTCTTTGGGCCACAAAAGTTTTGGATCAAGCTAATATTTGTGTTTTCATTCATCCTGGTCTATGTGATCTCATCAATTGGTTGGATGGCAGATAAATACTACGTTGGTCTCATGGAGGTCATTAATGATAAGCGTTCAATCACCACTTTTTCCTGTGGAGTGGTCCACCTTAGATTTGGTTTGAGTTCGTTATAGGCCAATACTCTAAAATGAGCCGGCAAAATGGATAGGCAGGGTGGATATCTAACACATACATTAAAATGAGCCCCACAGTTACAGCATTACCCGACCAGGTGTTTCAACATGGCAACGTGACACTTTTTGGTGAGAGTGGATTACGTGAGCCCTACCTCACCCATCAGGGTGCCGCCCTTACCATGGAGTTACCATGGGGCCCACCTTGATGTATCGATTATGTAACCACCCTGTTCATACATTTTTCCATTTCAGTTTAGGGAATTACTCCAAAAATGAAGCAGATCCAATTATCATGTGGACCATGCCATAAGACACAGTGGCGATTGTCTATAAAGGGGCCATAAAATTTTTGTAGCAAGTTGGTATTTGTTTTTTAACCTTAATTCAGGCTTATGTGACCTTATCAACAGATTAGATGGCAAATAAACACTACGGAAACATCAAGGTTCACCCTAAGAAGTTTTTAATAGTAGGATGGCCAATCATCTCTATTTCCTATCGTATGGTCCACCCGATAATTGGATTTGCTTCATTTTGTGGACAATACCCTAAAATGATCCAAAAAAAATAGAGAGTTTGAATACATAATCCATACATCAAGGTAGGGTGAGGTCTGGTCTCCCCTAATCTACTCATTTTGGTGAGGTGTTTTAAAAACATACCAAACATACTTATAAATCCTTGGATTAAGCTGAAATCAATATAAACTACTAAAAGGGCATAAGTAACTTATGTATAGTAAATTTTCATTGATGACTTTTATCATTGGCTTTTCATCGCTTCTTGAAACCCACCCCCCCCCCCCCCAAAAAAAAATAGAAAAAAAAAATGGCTAACTTACGGATACCGTCTCGCAGATAAGCATTGACGCGGTCACGCCAGTTGCCAAAACAAGGCCAGGAGTGATGTCAGATGCTGCCCCGCGCTTTGGACGGTGCGTCGTTTGAAAAAGTATGGAAAGGATAGTTCTTTCGGTCCAGTCAAAGCACCCACTGGTCCTTATTTGATTGGCTCCAGCCATCCTGAGTTTTAAGTTCTTGTCTTGACATGCGTATGTGTGGGACCCACAACAGTTGTAGGACCGCTATGGATATGACTTTCCGGTACCCTCTACAGGGAGTCCTTGTAGGCGGAAGCTCTGTTGAGGCTATGGCAATGTGTGCACAGATTTCCTATTTAATCAGGTCGTCCACCAATTAAGTTAGCCATAATTTGTAAGACTCTTATTAGGTGGACTATATATGATCATCGGTTTAGATTTGACTGTTAAATTATTTAGATTGAGTGATTCAGTGGACTTCGCTATAGTTGTAATCATTATAAATATGTTTGGGGCAAGGCACTTAAGCCGTGATCCATATAAACGGTTATTAAGACAGATATAGAAATCTATGGTGTGCAGACTCTAGAGGGTTAAAATATAACAAGTAAACTTCTATCCATCTTTTCTATAAATACTTGTCTTTCTTTACTGACATAAGAAGAAAAAAAACTCTAGTTACATTGAAGGTTTTCCTTAAAATGAGGTGTGGAAGATCAAGATTCATGTTAGCGATATTAAGGCATTGAGAATGTCTTCCTATCAGGTATTCTTTAAGACTATGGCAATGAATCTCTATGTTTGATGCATAGATGATCCTTTGATATTTTCATAACATAGATCTAACATATTCAACAAAGAATAGTAAGATTGCCTAATAAACTGTGAAGTGTTTTTTTAACCTATTTACTTACCTTGAAAAGTGGACCACCTTTATCTCTCAGCAGTAGCGTCTACATGGGAATGGATTGGCTACTCCCCCTGCCACCATCCCCATGGCTAGTGGTCAGTGATTTGTGGGCCCCACCATGATGTATGTATTTCATCCATTCCGTTCATCCATTTTTAAAGATGATTTTACGGCTTTATACAAAAAATGAAAGGGTCATAAATCTCAGGTGGACCACACCACAGGAAAACAATAGTGATTGGATATCCATCATTTAAATCCTACTAAGGCCCACTGTACTGTTTATTTGACATCCAATCTGTTGATTAGGTCATAAAGACCCAGATGAAGGAAAAAACAAAGATTAGCTTGATTCAATACTTTTATGGGCCCCAAAAAGTTTTTAATGGTTGACGTTCATTCAACATTGTTTCGTATAATGTGGTACACTTGAGATTGGGATATACCTTGGTTTTTTTTTGTAATATCATAAAATGATCTAGAAAAATAGATGGACAACATTGATGAAACACATACATCATGGTGGGGCCCACATAGCGCCGACCACCAGCCATTGGCTAGTGGCAGGGGGAGTAGCCAATCCGTTTCCCGTCTACACGGTGACTTCAACAGGATGGATGGTGTGGACAATTCACTTGTGTACCACACGGTGACGTCCACATGATGGATGGCATGGACAATTCACTTGTGTACCACACGGTGACGTCCACATGATGGATGGCATGGACAATTCACTTGTGTACCACGCTTACATATATTGTGGCTGCGCATTAGCTGGCTTGTACACTGGCTGGGCTTTTAATCGTCATTGAAAGTCCAGGGCTTTAATGGCGCAGTCTCCCATGGTCCTACACTGGGAAAAGAAGCCGAGGGCAAGTGCGATCCAGTGGGTCTCTGGCATGTCTTAGCTTGACTGAGGACTCGATTGCGTAGTGTAAAACATAGCACCATGTGGATACTCTATACAGTGATGTTTGTGTTTTATTCACGCCATCCATCCATTTTACACAATCATTTTACGGCGTGAGCCCAAAAATAAGGTGGATTCAAAGCTCAAGTGTCCCAGGATCAATCGCTTACCATTGAAAACCTCTGAAGGGCCACAAAAGTTTTGAATCAACCTGATATTTGTGTTTTCCCTTCATCCAGGTCTTGGTGACCTTGTGAACAGATTCGAGGGGAAACAAACATCATGGTGGCCCTTAAGAAGGTTTCGGTGGTGGTGTTGTTGTCTCCACTGCTTCTCGTGCTGTGGACTGCTTGAACTTCCAATCTGCCTTATTTTCCAAGTCATGCCCTGAAATGATATGAAAAAATGGATGTGCAGTTGGATAAAACACATATCATGGTTGGAGCATAAAAATTTCCGACGTATACAATACAAAGTGTGAGGCGCCATTGCTTTGGGCCTACATGAGTCGACCCATGAATGCTACGGGACTGCCGTAGACGCTACTTCCCTGTAGGGGAAGTTGTGGGGCCCACTATGATGTGTCTGTAAATTTCCTGTCAATTCGAGTTAGTCAACCGGTTAAGTGGGCCACAATCAGCTGAACAAATTCATGGTCATTGTTACGATTAGAAACTCTCCGAAATATCTATGTACAAATAACAAAAGAAATTCAATTAAAGAATACTCATCATTATTCTATTTCATTAATATGAAATTTTATTATAAACCTCGCATTGGTATTGATTATAAAACAAAGTACATTCAATTAATATATTGAAAGTAATTTGACAATGATTTTAGTAGCATTTTAACTTATAAAGCATCGGTCACAATGACAAAAAAGTTATGCGGGTTTGAAATCCCTACTTCATGTTAATATGCATAAAACACGCATACTATAGTGAAACCTCTGTTGTGCAGCCGCGCAATCAGACTATGTTGCGCGGCTACGCAACGGGCTATCTCCCTACTTCCTGCATCTTTTCTCTCCTTTTCTACCATGCTTTAACCCGTGGGATATTTGAATTCTGAAGCTCTTGATTCCAAAAGCTTCCAAATGTTTTTCTCTATGAGCTCTTTGATCTTTTTCTCTGGTCTCTAAATAAGAAGGAGAGTAGGTATTTATAAGCATTCACACATGCAAAACCTCACATCCACACAATAAGGCATGGTTGCATGGGCACGCAATGCACCCCTATTGTGCGGTCACGCAACATGTTCTTGTCGCACAACTTAATCATGTCATCGGTCTCTGTCTTCCATCCTTACTTTCACAGCTTCAAACCTAAAATTTTGCCTTCAATTGCGCGGTCATGCATTGTATTATTGTTGCGCGGTTGTGCAACATGTTTATGTTGTGCAAGTACGCAATGAATTTTGTGCTCCAACAGATGCTCTCTTGATTCTTCGTTTGAATTCGCTCTAACAATGCAAACGGGGGATCGAACCTCCCTCCAAAGATTTTAGATATTTGCTTCTCAATCGTTTTCCCATTGCGTGACCACGCAACATGTTCCGTTTGCGCTATCATGTCTGCGCAATAGCCAGTCGGGTCTCTCAACCTCTATAAGTTGGCCTCCCTTCACTTCGGTCACTTTGCTCTCATCTTCTTTCTTGAGTTCTTCTATCCTTTTGTGTGACCGCGCAATAGAACTCCTTTGCACGACCACGTAATTGATCTCTATTGTGCAACATCGCAACTCTCATCTACCTCACTAAAAACTCAGCTAAGTCCATATACTTTGTCAAAATTTCATCTTGTCCTTTCTTATTCTACTCCAATCAAATGGCAAAGAGTAAGAGGACTTCATAAACCTCCTAGGAATTCCATTCCTACTCATCAATCTTCTATGAGCCAAGGAACAAGATCAACATAGATCCTTCAATCTCTGTAGGTAGATGATCGTCCTAGAAAATGAGTAAAAATGACAACTAGACACCCCTCTTTTCAAGGAGCCAAGCCCTCCAGTAATAGACGTCTTAGACCAAATAGCTCTTTTGGCTAGCTCCATTCGCTAGGGCATAATCATTAGAGATATAGAAAGACCTCCTCGACAGGGCCATGTATAAGCATGGGAGGATTGGCTGAAAACCACTTCAAATATCTGGACAGATAGCTCTAGGCCATCTAATAGAGAGATTTGTCATCATCCCTCTTTCATAAAGAAGAAGTCATTGAAGAGTAATAGGCAACAACTCCAACAGAAAATCAAGGAGTTTAATACGAAGTGTCTCCCAAATACTTTGGACGACGATAAATGTGTGCTTATAAATGAAGAATTTATACATTTTCTCCTACTAATCAGCAACTAAAGGTTTCAAAAACCGCTATTGAGCTCTTTAGAGAAATGGAGAAGTTTCGTGACATCTGTAAATTTCCGTACCTCATCTGGCTCATGCATTTTTTGAGAGACCTTCTGTACGTTCCTTGTCTTTCTTCACTTTACTTATATCTTTCATGTACTTCTTCATTATCTATTAATAACTATCTCTTTTGGCCTTGCGGCTTTGAAGGAAACCATACGCATGAGCTAAACGACCTTAAACAAAAGATCAGGGGTCCAAAAGAATATGCAATTCTGACGAGCTAGGTATTTTCTTGTCTTATTAGCTCAGCCAGGTGGTGCTCCCCAGCTCAAAATGGACTGATGCCATCAAACCCACCTTATTCATGGTCACTGGAGCAGTGACAGAGGGAAGAAAGTATCCCTTGACTCCTCCACTCCTTTGCTCAATATATCGGGCCTTCGACGATGTAGTCACTCACTGCATGAGTGTGACAGTTGGAGAGTCTTTAACCTACATAACTTGACATTACTTTGCAGGGTGGTTGGGCATATATTTCCCATGGACTTATGATGAACTAGAGAAAGCATACATGAATTTGGATCGCCTCCCACTTTAGTACTATACAAGGCAGAAGATGATTAAAAAAACCTACAATTGGGTGGTGAAAAAGATCGAAAGGATGGAGTCCATTACTTTTTTCCAATTCCCATTTTCTAACATCTTTGAAGATAAATATGCAATTGACAATGATTCATTGTCTCTAAGAGAATGTATCTTCTTTATATTTATCAGATCCAGCAACCTCCCTTTGAGGGAGAGTAGTGAATTTTGATGCGAACCTTAATACCCTAGTAGATTTACACGCCAGTTTGGCTACGATCAGACGATTTCGGAGGACTGTAGTGTCGTCACCAGGGTGATGAGGAGTTATGGCGTCAGTCCTTATAATTGAGTGCTAATCTGGGAAGAACTTATGATTGAGTGCATGGGGTCCCTCTTTATCCTATTAGGTTATAATAACTCGGTCTAAGCTTCTTACTGATGGATGCGATGATGGGTCTACCAATTTTATCTGGTACACCATTGTCACTTGGTGAACTATCCAATTTGAATTGGTCTGGCAAGGCTGAGGAATTATAGACTTGAACAGGATATTGCTATATAGTGGAGAAGGATCACTCCTCTGCCCCCAGTCAAGTATGCCTGAAAATTTCTTTGGAGGACCATATTCGCCAAGTAAAGCCTACCAATACTTTAGAGGGTTGGATTGCTTATGATATTCCTTTAGAGGAACTGAGTAGACCGGGAGAGCAACTCATCAGGGCCACAACCCCTAATCCATAAGAAGAGGGTAACATCTCGACCCTGCAAGCACTAGCAATTATGCTTCATACTCCCACTAGAGAGACCATAATGGGCACCAAGGGCAGGCTCACATCTCCTATTGTATCTCCTAAGATGAGGTTTATGAGGAAAAGTTTCTTGTCACTTGTGACCCATTAATAAAAGCAAACTCACTCCCCTCGTATAGAAGAAAACCATTAAGGTATGTCCCCTACCCTTTTAGTAGTGAGGACGCATACAAGTGAGGTTGACCCTTCCAGCAAAGACAAATAGGTTATGATTGAAGAAACTGTTCAGGGCGAGTCGTAAGAGGAAAGCGAGAATGAAGAATTAACCTCTAACAACAATTCTAATAGAGAAAGCGACTCCTTTGAAGGCGGCGATTTGGAAGAGGAAGAGGAAGTGAATATTAATGAGGATGATGTCATTGCAGCCGAGACTACCATAGCCGATCAAGAGATCCCATAAGATGTATCTACCTCGTCTGACAAGGCAAACACTCCTGTAGAAGAACCACTCAATTATGGAGAATTTAGTTATTCGACAGTGGCCAACATCTTCATGACCTTCACTGCCAATTACTCCCCCATTCCTCGCGAGATGCCGGCTATTCCGCCGATTAGTATTCCTCCAACTGACCCTCAAATTCTTCTAAGGTTTGTTGAGGTTTCCTCATCGAGGGAAGCAAAACTCTTTATGTTGGCGGTGTAAAAAATGGCAGTGGTATTGATTTCTTTGGATAGGCCTTTGTCCACTTAACATAGTGTGGAGGTTGACAAAGACACGACAATCCTTCTTAAAACTACTGGGGTGGCTGAAATTAATGTAAAATATGTCTTAAGGGATGAGGATATAATTGCATCATCCATCGTCCAGGTTACAGTTACCCACACAATTCTCTTTACCTCTGAGCCTGCCACTATGATGTAGGACGTCGCATAAATTTATTCCTAGCATGTTTGGACTAAAAGAATGTGAACCATAAATTGTCCATAACTTTTTATTCAGGTATCGTTACGGGGCGCACAACCTATTAATCTTTACTATAATGGACCATCTAAGGTGATCCAAACAACAAAGTGAGTCATGTTTGTCCGTTTCATCAGAAAAGGTGCACTTTCAGTTCAAATATGAAAATTTTAGATTTATTTATTTATTTATTAATTCTGATTTTTTAATATTTTTTTATTTTTAAAGTTTTAGATTTTCTTCTTTTTTACAAATAATTTGTAATCATGCTAGGACTCTTCTAGTAAAAGTTTATTTGGAATTTTTATTTTTAGAAATTAGATTTTAGAAAAGTTGTACTATAATTAAGATTTTTATTAGAGTTAGAATTTTTACTATTTTTTTGTAATTACAAATTTTAGTTTAGTTTTTTCTTTATTAATGGTGTAATAGGGATACATTCATATTGGACAATTATCAATTAATTTATTTTCAAATTTATTAGAATTTTTTTCTCTCTCCTCGTGGACTCAAGGAATCTCTGTGAGATGTCCAGAGAAGCTCCATGGATTCAGAGTAATTATCCCGTTGAGGAAGATGGTGATCGACCTTATCACGTTCATCCCTGCGTTATTGTTCATAACTCCAATTGCAAGGTTGCGTTGTAGTAATAATCTCGGTGAGAGTGAGGTCAAATCCACTGGGAATGGGGAACAGAGTCTAGAACTAATCTAATTCTAACTATTTTGTCTAGATTTTTAATCCAGCGATATGAAAGGAAAATTAAATAATAATAATAAAACACTTAAGATCCAAAAATCCACTTTTAGTAATCTCAACATCAATTTGCTGCTTCAATATAAAATAACACAACTGGAATCAAAGTCTTAATCTATATAGTCGTATGAAAGAGTGGTTAAACCATTCTCAAATATTAAGATGAATATGATTTCAATTGTCTGGTTCTTCCATTAAGCACTCAGACATCAGTTGTATGGAATTGAAAGCATCCAATGCACCCCTAGGCATCATTAGATCAATCATTATACAGATTGATTCCTTCTGTAAATTGGGGCTAAACAATTGCTAAATCAGAGCATTCATTATACCATGAGTGCACAACGAATCCAAAAATAAACAACTCAAAGACTTTCAAAGTAAATTTAAACCAAACCAATCTACTATCATCATTCAATGTAATAGTATTGAATTCAACAAACTAAACGCTGAAATTAACTACAAGCTTCATCCCTTAGCCTTAGCTAAGAGATTAGCTAATCATAAACATGATTAAACTAATAACTCTTAAAGGAAAACATAAAATCTAACTAGAACCAAATGGATTGAAGATGAGAGAGGACTTCTTGAAGCTCCATAACACCTTGATCCACTCCTACCCTAATTCCACCTTAGAAGAACTCATAAAACACCTTTATGTAGGCTTTGTTCGGACTAACTTCAAACTGTCTTCAATTTACGCAGCTATCGCGAATTTGAAAATGGTCAATGACTATCTTCATAAGTCAATCGATGAGATCGCCCGATCTTCAATGCAATCGAACTGGCTACGATGTCATTGAACATATGTTCAATAGGATCGAGAATTACACCCATATGTCCAATAACCAAACTTGATTTTTCTAATTTTTTTGATGGGATCGAGTGTCCTTCGATAGCATCGAACACTTACTTTGATGTCATCGAAGCTATGTTCGATATCATCGAACTGTCAAGTTCAGTAGTTTCAGTTTTCTGCACTTTGTAATCTTGATTATTTTCCTTCTTCACCTAGTTTTCGTGGATCTTAGACTATTAAATTCTTCAATCTTGACCTCCAAAGATCTAAACCTCACTTTGGTAATCTGGAGCATCAAATGTATGCTTTTTGCAAACTTTTCACCCTAAGCTCTCAAAATCACCTTGCAATACAAAACATGTAGAAATAGATCAATTAAGCACAATCATGTTCATAAAACCAAGGAACAATTAGGGTGAAATATGCAATATTTCACACTAAATAGTGATAGCTCCAACAACTCTAGATTCGAACATCATAGTCAGGGAACCTTCTTTCAACATTACTCCTGCAGTGGTGGTCCTTGAGCCATCAAATGTTCCTATTATTGTTAGAGCCTCAACCTCATCAGCTCATTCATTTGTGGCTTTAACAACAGATATGATTTTAAATCTTTGTGTTTCGTAGTTTCTCGTTCGAGTGAAATTGTCTTATATTCATTTATCTCATACTATATTTCATGCTTTTCTTACAGTTGTTCCAGCTCAGAGCTTTTTTATAGGCTCAAATGCAATGACGATGGTATTAGACTTTCTCTCTTTGGAAAGGATCCCACAATACAAGCTTACTTTAATAAAAAATGTAATTTTATCCATAACTTGTATGTTTCAAGACCCTGAGCAGTGGTCTCTTCTCAGCGACACTTTAGCAAATTTGGACATTTTTTCAAAGCTTGCCAAGATTAACGTCTCAAGGGTTCATAATTCTCTAGTCCAATTTTATGCTTCCCTTCAATAGCTAGAGTCTGTTTGTAATATAGTCATTGCTCCATAGATATTACATTCGTAGAAAGAGTTGTCGCTTCTTAAAGATAAGATATCCAAGAATTCTGCCATTTTCTCTAGGTATAAAAGGGAATGTAATTCACTTCAAGACCAAATAAAGACCTTTGAGCAGACATTGGTTGCCATTAATGAGCAAATTACTAATCTTGAAGTCTAAACAAATTGAAGAATTAGAGTTGAGCAAGATCAGGGCAGTATTATTGAGAATGTTGGTATAACCGAGCTTAAAGAATCACAACTTCTAAAGGATGAGATGATAGTTATCCAATACATCTTCTACAAGATACTAGGTAGTTTGTCTAGGCAGTGTTTTCAGAATTTGGTGTTATACTTGTAAAATCATAGGATAAAGGCTTCTTTCATTTCTTCCTGATATTGAAGGACTCCCGCTGGTAAGGCCAGGTACCATGCCATAGCCTCACTTATGATCACTAGTGAATATATGAAATTTCTCAGCAGGTACTCTTCTGACACATTTTGACGGAAATAAGCTGCTTTCTCATAGGAGTTCAAGTGTTTTAAGGGTGATTGCGTACCTTGTTTGTACAATGTGAATTCTAAAAATTTGAGAATCTGCCTGATCTTAGCAGATCGTATCATCTTAAATGACTGAGATGATGTTTCGGTCACCACTTGATGCACTTGTCTTGCATGCGCTTAATTCAAAAAAGATCAACGGTAGGTACTTTACAAGATTTAATTTCATAATTGCTACTTTTTTCATCAAACTAAAGAGTGTATGAAGTTCATGTTCTTCCTCCGTGTGCAATCTTATGCTCCTTGCGCATGATTCGACCATGTGGATCTTGGGGCATTCTAGCAGTTTATATGAACCACTAATGACATCTTTTCATTTTAGTACATACCGATAACGACACTCTTCTAAGTTGGCTTCCTATCTAACCAATTCTGCTAAGTTCATGACTCTTCTAGGCACAAAGAACTAGAGTAGGAACAAATTGTAGGCCTGCTTCCAACTAGTAACCCCTTCCTGTGCTCTAGATTCGAACTATAGTTTTATCGGACCCATCAAGGATTTGTCGATTTATTGTAGTAAATGATTTTCATTGAAGTTTTGTAGGTTGCTTAACCTTACGTACTGTATAAAATGCTATGTGTGAGACTCTGTTCTAGATAATAAGATATTATCAGTCTTGCGTATCTTTTTAGCCCTGCGACACCTCGACGGTTGAAGGGCTCGGACCCCCAAAACTGATTCTATCATGTTCTTCTGACGACCGTTGAAGACTGCGACTATTGTCATGTTGTTCTCTACGAACCTTCTGTCTAGAATCTTTATTATTTTTTATTTTCCTTTATCCTCTATGTGAGAAGTCTTTGAACTTCCATTCGACTTTTTTCTCTTATCTTTGGCCTCTTCATCATGCACTGCTAGAAACACATGCACACGAGGCCTATTCCACGTGGATACCATATTTTCTATGGCCTTCTTGTTCCACTCCTTATCATTTTATATTATAATTTTGCATCTATTCATCATTTTTTATAGTATATTTTTAATAGTATAACAGTTTTCAGTCGGATGACCAAGCATATGATGGTAATGGCAATAATTCTTTTCCTTCATTTTTCTTACCTATTCTGGGCATTTCAGGTAGGGAAATTCGATTGTCCCTATAGCCAATGGCTGATTCATCATGGGGAGTACATCTTCTTTTTCAAATGTACACCCCTTGTGATTATCATATTGTCTAGGCCACTTATTGGCCATCTTTCTTACACAGTGACTTTTGCTCTCTCTTTTTTTGTCTTTATGTCTGCTTTGGGGCTCTTCTCCCTTTCTCTTTCTGTCGGTGACATTTGTTGACATCTTACTCAGGCCCCGACATGTTGTCTCTGTTTAAAAGGAAGTCATTTTTCTAGTCTTGACTTCAAGGGCATGGACTTTAGTAGCAAGGCCATGGAAAGTTTGTATTTCAGCACTCGTCAAGCCGAATGCAAACTCTAATTCCATAGAATTAAGACACATCGTTACTTGTTCTGAATCTACTGGGAGTTGTCGACATGACATTCCTAAGGTCTTCCATCGGTTAATGTACTTTTCAACCGGCTCACTTTCCCGTTGCCGGATAGAACCCAATTTAATTAGGCTAATGTCTCTATTGGAGAAGAAAAAGATCGCCATGAAGGCATCTTGCATTTGATTCCATGTATATATGAATTCTGGTGCTAGAGCTGAATACCATATGAATGCCTTTCCTATCAAGGACGACTCAAACAACCATAAACAATATTGTGGAACTATAGAGAAATTCTCTATGGTAGTAATGAAGTGCATTAGGTTTTCCTCCAGCGATCTTTCTCCATTAAACTTTTGGAAATAAGGATATTTAAAGTTTAGGAAAAATAGTACGTCTTCAATTTCGTAAGAGTACGGCGTTTGAAACTGGAATCTTCCTTTATGCTCTGTCTCTTTCCGTTAGAATAGCTTCAATCAATGCCTATATGATTTCATCTGGGGTCACAGTGCGAGCTATGGGAACTGATCCGTGAGACCCTGCCCTCTGCGATAGCGACCTTCTAGTTGTTGTTCATTGCCACTTGCGTCAGCAATCATCAGAGGGGAAGTGACCTGAGCCATGTTGCGGGTTAACGTCGCCAATGCCTCTCTAAGATTTCTGCACTCTTCCATCAATACTGTATGTGTGGGTGCCATCTCGGCTAAATGCTCATTCGTGGAAAGTGACTAGCTCTAACTAGTTCTTACCATGAAAACTGTCATCTTTCCACTTCTTGATTGTCCTGATGTCGAAGGAGAGAGAGAATAGGTTATCATATGGGATCTAAGAGAAAATGACCCGCCGGTTGACTTGATACTGTCCTTCTATGGTCTTGGGGATTTTATCAGTCCTAAACGGGACGTGCCTGGTGCTGATGCTTGTGGTGAAGTCATCATAACAGACTTGAGGGAAGACAGACCTATTTGTCAGGAAAAATTTTCCTTTCTCTTTTTGGGTCAGCGACAAAGCTACGAATGGTAAGGTGAGGAAGTCGTGCGGGGCGAAGAGACTTATTTCAGCCTCTCCAGAATAGAGTAGAGGTGGGGTGGAGCTAGCTAAGGATTGCATTTCGCAATGTTATGTGTAATCGGCCCTTTTACTATCTGCAATGGAATTGGGCCTCTTATTGAAGGGGATCGAGTCTTCTATCTTCCGGACGTCACTACTATCTATTCCTCATTGTCCTTTTACGTTATTAGTGAGGAAGAGATTGCCCTAGACATTACCTGTTATCGTATGTTACCGGTCATAGTTGACTTACTTTCCCCAATGCCATTTCAGGCAGCAATTGAACATTGCTAGCATCATACACTGCGAACCCGTTGGGTGTGAAATAGGTGATTATGTTGACCGGAAGAGAATCCATCGCGATTATGTAAGAACGAAGTACTTGAATTCCAAAAAAGAATATTCGTTATTCAAATTAAATCAAACTGCACTTTTTTTAGATATAAAGGGAGAAATGTTCTTGTCGAGAGTTGTCATTTTGGTATTATTATAGCACCATTTCACAACAAGTATCATTTAATTGTTCTATCGTTATTATTAAACATCGATATTCCAACCAAATATTTTGGGTTTGATCCCCAGTAAAGTCACCATTTTGTTTTGATCAGAAATGTGTTTAGAAGTTTGAAAGATCTATATTCAATAATAATGAAAGAAATTCAATCAAAGAATACTTCTCATTATTTTATTTCATTAATCTAAATTCTTATTACATTCCTTGCATTGCCATTGATTCTAAAACAAAATACATTCAATTAATGTAATTGAAAGTAATTCGATAATGATTTCGGTAGCATTGGCTTGTAAAGTATCCTTCGCAATGAAAGAAAAGTTATGTAGCTTGGAAACCATTGCTTCACGTTAGTATACATAAAACACGCATAGCATGGCGAATCCATGAAAAATCTGAATGAAATGCATAACATATTGGTCATTTGTGACCTCTATTGCACAGTAGTGCAACTAGACTCGGTTGTGCAGCCATGCAACGGGTTGGCTCTCTGCATCCTGCATCTTCTTTCTCCCTTTCTCTTGTGCTTCAACCTGTGTACCTAAATTATGAACCTCTTGATTCTAAAAGCTTTTATTTTTTATTTATTTTTTACTCTATGAGCTCTTGATCCCTAAATGAGAAGGATATGGGGTATTTATAGACATTTACACGTGCAAAATCTCAAATCTGCGCAACAAGGCATGGTTGCAAGGGCAGACAGTGCACTCTTGCGCTATCGCGTAACATGTTCCTACTACACAATTATGTCATCGATCTCTGTTGCAATCCTTACTTTCACAGCTTCAAATCCAAACATTTCTCTTCAAATGCGATCCCGCGTGGCCTCATAACATGTTTATGTTGCGTGAGTGTACAGTGAATTTTGTGCTTTAATGGCCATAAAATAATCGCGGGAAGTTTTCTAACCCATTTACTTTTCTTTTTTTGTCAACTATCACGGCTGGCTTACAGAGTGACCACCTCTACCTTTCAGCAGTAGACTGTACACGCTGAAACCGACCTGATGGATGGCCTGGATGATTCACCTGTGTGCTAGGCTTACAAATGCAGCGGCTGTGCATTAGCTGATCACTTGTACGCGTGGACGGGCTTTTCAACTTAGTCACACAAGAGCATCGAGGCCAACATGCACCTAGTCCAAAAAGGAGCTAGGACAGCAACGGTGGCAATAAAGAAGATTTCCTTTGGACGGTGCTTCATTTTCATTTGATAAATGTTCAGTGGGTAGTTTTGTGGGTCCCAATCACATGGACCATATGCTTGTCCTTTTTTGACTGACTCTTGGGTTCTTAATTTTTATTTTAGTCTTTGGGTGCGCGAGGGACCCACAACATTTGGGGGATCACCGTGGACGCGACTTTCCTTTTGGCCCCTTATAAGGAGCCCAGTGGACAGAAGCTCTCTGGGGCCCACCGCAATGTGTGTCAGAAAGTTAGTCCGTCCATCAGTTTTGGCTGCCATGTCAGGATAAAGTCCAAAAATGAAGCAGATCCACACGACATGATCTGATCCAGTGGGGATGAAAAAAGTCACTAGTGCAACTTCTCAGCATAATGTTTATATGCTATCTAAATTATTCGTATGGTTATCTTCATTGGAAAGTAAAAACACAAATATTAGCCAAGACTGGAAATTTCTATGATTGCACAAATGAGCGGTGTGGATAAGTCATATATATCATGATGGCTCCATATTGATTTTGTAAATTTCTCGATTTAAGTATTAAAAAATTAAGCAGTCACATCAGAATGGGAAAGATGCAGTGCTTACCTTACCCATTTACATGATAATTACAGTTTAGACGAAAAATCAAACAGGCCATGAATGTTTCTGATGACTTGTCGTGCTCCAATTTTGAGTCTGCCTATCATTATACATTTATACTCATGTCTTGGCATGCACTGAAAAACTGATGTACGAAGTGTCACCGAACCGCATGCAGTTGGCAGCTGGAAGCCACCGTCTTTACAGGACGCCAATGTAAGCAAAAGCTCGCCCACAAGGGTAGCAGAGCTGTTACTCCAGCCTAAGTTTAAAATATAATTAGAGAGAGAGGTTGACCACATCACGCTAGGAGACGAAAACGAGGACTCGGAATGAGTGCAGTCCTGCCTGCGCTGAGCTCAATACAAGCACAACGTAATAGGAATTGATTGGAAAGTTGTTGGCCAGTACTCAGCTGGGCCCACCTCTGACAAGGGCCGGTGTCCAATAAAAAATTCTTACATCACTACAAGAAAAGGGGACTTTAGCCTCAATTTTTTAGCCTCGGTTGAAAAAATGGAGGCTAAATGTATTTTTTAGCCTTGGTTGCAAAGGACATTTTTCGCCTCAGTTGCTAGGGAACCGAGGCTAAAAGTTTGCTTTTTAGCCTCAGTTGCATAGTAACCGAGGTGAAAGGTCTACTTTTTAGCCTCAGTTGCATAGTAACCAAGGCGAAAGGTCTACTTTTTAGCCTCAGTCATATAGGAATCGAGGCGAAAGGTCTACTTTTTAGCCTCAGTTGTATAAGAACCGAGGCGAAAGGGCTACATTTTAGCCTCAGTTGCATAGGAACCGAGGTGAAAGGGCTACATTTTAGCCTCAGTTGCATAGGAACCAAGGCGAAAGGTTTACTTTTTAGCCTCAGTTGCATAGGAACCGAGGCGAAAGGGCTACTTTTTAGCCTCAGTTGCATAGGAACCGAGGTGAAAGGGCTACTTTTTAGCCTCAGTTGCGTAGGAATCGAGGCGAAAGGTCTACTTTTTAGCCTCAGTTCCACAGGAACCGAGGCGAAAGGTCTACATTTTAGCCTCAGTTCCACAAGAATCGAGGCGAAAAGTCTACATTTAAGCCTCAGTTGCATGGGAACCGAGGCGAAAGGTTTACATTTTAGCCTCAGTTACATAGGAACCGAGGCCAAAAGTCTATTTTTTAGCCTCTGTTGCATATGAACCGAGGCTAAGAGTCTATGTTTAAGAATATTGAAAAAATTTGAGAATCTTGAAAGAATTAATAATTTTTAAAATTTTTGACAATTGTGAAAAAATTGAGAATTTTGAAAAAAAAAATTGAATTTTGAATTTTCTAAGAACTAAGAATTTTTTAAAAATTTGAGGACTTTTAAAAAAATAAGAAAAAAAAATGATAATTATGAAAAAGTATGAATTTTTTTTAAAAATTGAGAATTTTTAAAAAATTCAGAAATTTCAAATAATTGAAAATTCTGAAAAAAATTAAGAATTTCTAAAACTATTAAGAATTGATTTTATTTTATTTTTTGATAATTTTGAAAGAATTGAGAATTTTAATTTTTTTGATAAATTTCAACAAATTTATAATCTTGAAAAAATTTAGAAGTAAAAAAGATACAATAAGAATCTTGATTTTTTTATTTTTGCGAATTTTTTGTAAAATTGATAAAATTACGAATTAATTTTAGTGCTGGAACCTAAAAATGAAATGATCCAAATCTCATTTTGGGCCCTGCAAATGAACAAACTCGATTTCCACGTTGCCTGCCACGTGTACCGTAGAGAGACAACTATACCATGTTCCGTTTCTTATGAATCCAATGTATCATCTCCGTGGCTTTTATTCATCTTAGAACTTGAAAGCTAGAAGCAGAGCTCTCTCTCAAAATCCCAAAGCTCCGAAAGGAAAACAGAGCGAAATCGCGTTTTACTTCTGCAATTCTATCTGTCAAAATCCCCAAGCTCTGAAAGGAAAACAGATCGAAATTGCGTTCAACTTCTACAATTCGATCCTTTACAATGCCTAGAAACGTCAATTCTGTCCTCCACACTAGCAATCTCTTCACTGATTTTAGGTACTCATTCTCTCTTTTTTTTATTTTACTTATTTCTCAACTGAAATCCTCTTGAAAATCAGAAATCGGGGCAGAAATCTCTCATTTTCATGCGTTTTCTCCATTTGGCCGTTCAAAATCTAATTTTCGCATTTTGTGGTTCGATCTGAGGAGGTTTTTTTTTTATTTTTGTTTTTTGTTTTTGCTGTTTTCACTGAAATCTTGCTCAGGAAGTGGAAAATCCTGTCGTTTCTAGCTCATTTGCTGGATTTGAGCAGTTTCTACATTGCAATATCAGCGATTAGGGTTTGGTGTTCGATTTGAGAGCAAAACTTTGTTCTCTGCCGCGAAATCTGCTCCTCCATTGCCGATTTCCATGCAAGCTAGATAAACAAGGGGCATATACACCGATATCAGCTCCTCACCGAACCGAACCCTAGCTCTTCTCTATGTCTTCCCCAATATTTCTCTCGTCTTCGTCAGATCTACCACCTCTCTCTCTCTCTCTCTCTCTCTCTCTCTCTCTCTCTCTCTCTCTCTCTCCCGGATCATCAGATCCTCAAAAGATAGTGAGCTCTTTTCCATTTTTTTTTCCACTTATGGATTTTTTTCTCAATTTTTAGTGCTTAATCTATTTTAATATGAATCCAGCTTATGTCTCTCGATTCTGAGAGATTTCGTTGGATTTTGATCCAATTCTTGCTGATAGATTTGTTTTCCTTTCGGATCTCATATCCTTAATTGCGGATTGGCTACACCTACAACCCACACTTCCTAATGCTAGGGAATTCAACATGTCCAGGTAATATTGGAGAGGGTAGAGCATTTTGCTCAGTCAGTTTCTGTATACGAAGATCAAATATTTCAAAAAAGAGCTCGTATTCAGCAGGTAATTGGCTTGTTCTTGTTCTTATTCTTCTCATCTTTGTTTATCATTGTCTGACAAGCTTGAAACTGTCATGCTTCTTGTTTTTTGTTGGGGTTAGGTCCCACAGCTTCCACGTTAAGCAAATCCGGGTCAGTGAGAATGTACTATAATCCACATCTTGTCTGTTTTCTTATTCATTATAGGATCCTCCTTTTGGGTTTCCTTTCCAGCACTTCCAACTCTCAATTCTACTCTCCTTCCTTTCCCTGCACATACCCATCTGCATTTCACTTCTTGTCTGAGAGTTTCCTTTTCCAGAAAAATGGAGTGATTTGAAACGAATTTCTTTCTGATTTGAAATGAATTTCTTTCTTTGTGAAAACAAATTCAGGTGCTGGCACGGGTATTTCCATGTGGTGAACAATGACTACACTCACTGGGAGATGTATGCGATTGGCGGAAGTGCAAATCCTACCATCAACAACCAGGGCAACATATATCTTGCCCCGATGAATTGCTTTTCCTAGGAGGTAATGTAACAGTAACAATTGAATTCTTTAACATCTCCACTACCATAAACTACATTTACAAATTGAAAAATGGTATGAGCAAGCTCTGTTAGAGTAGATTCCCACAACTGATCCTAGTATATTTGAAATATCTATTATAGATTATATTATATTACATTTTAGGTTACCTTTAGTATATAAACATGTCATTGCCAATGGAATAATTCACCTAAGATCTTCACAATGTAGTTGCTAAAATGTAAGAACTCAGTGATTTGGTCCTTAGTACAAGCTAAATGTATGTCATCTCATCTAGTGAGGTTGTCCTTTAGTATATAAACATGTCATTGCCAATGGAATAATTCACCTAAGATCTTCACAAAGTAGTTGCTAAAATGTAAGAACTCAGTGATTTGGTCCTTAGTACAAGCTAAATGTATGTCATCTCATCTAGTGAGGTTGTCACATTTCAGGCACTTGTGGTGAAGCTAAGGGAAGGCACTAGGCCAAATGCTAATACTGGTGTTGTCACTAGAGTTCTTGCAACTATTGGGGAGCTTGCTAGGGTGGTGGGTTTACTTCCCTATTTTTTGGGTTATATTTTGAATCATGCAGTGTGCTATGGTACAAGTTCAATTTCATCAAGTCTGATACTTTAAATTAGCTTGCCTTTTATGTGGGTGGTATGAAAAGGAATGATGAAAAGGTTCTATTTTGATGCTAAAGGTTTCTAGTGAGCGGTCAACATGGTTTACTGCAGCTCTTCTATAGCTTGGTTCTTGGCATTCTCCACTTCCTTCACATTCTTGTTCTGTTTATCTCGTTGCTGAAAATAAATCAATTCCTCCATTTGCACTGATCCATTCTTATGTGTGGGGAGGGTCTGCTGCCGGATTTTTCTCTATTTAGTTAGATGTTTCATTTCATTTATCAATGGTTTTACTAAGTTTATATTGAAATATCTGATGAGTAGCATAAATGAAGTCCCATAAAGAATGGAGATATGTAATTCTCAAAATTCTTGTTACTGATGGATGCAAAACTGAATATGTACTGCAACAGTGCCATTGGCACTCTCTTGAACTAAATATGTAGTGCAACAATGCCACAGGCACTGTCCTCAGAGGACACCATCAATGGGAAGAGGTATGGTGCTACCTATCTCTAGAAGGAAATAGATAATATCTTCATTTCTGGATGTCCTGATTTTGTAGCATAGTTAGGACTTATTTTTGTGTCTTGGGTGAAAAACTGCCAACATTGAGGTCTCTTGCAAGGTTATTATTGAAGGCCATTTGAGAAACATTATGGCTTCAATGAATTATAGCTGTGGGTATGTAACACGTGTATGTTTATTGTGTGATTACTCATTATATCCTACAACTTTGCACATCTTACATCTATGTATGTTTATCCCTTCTCTTTCACCTCTATACATTGCTTGTTCTTTCTTTCTTATTCTGGATCGTTGCTGAAAAATGACTTATGGTTATCATACACATTTAGCAGTTACTTCCTCTCACTCAGTTTATCATACTCAGTTAAATGGAGTACTATTTCGTTTATAAATTATATATGAATTGTCTTGTAGGTAAATTATACATGGAAATAATTTTATATACAGAGGTAATTATTTTAAAGAGACAATCCATTGCTCATGTATCACTATAAGATAAGGCAACTCCTAGTTGAATGAAGAGACATGGATTATCCAATCAATAGATCTGGATTGTCCATTAGGTTCAGCCACACTTCATGGGCTACCATGCAAAATACACTGATTGGATTATCATAACTGTCCAAAAGTTGAACTTTCATTTGCTGACATTCTGTTTTCCAAAACATGAATGTGTTGGTTAGAGTCATCTGGGCAAGGTGATTGTTTGGAATCATTAACAAATGTGCCCTACCAAATGGGTAGTTAATATGTTAATTGGACCTTTTTCATAGCAATCTCGACTCTCCATTTTATGGTTCTATTAATTGGATGGCTTGATTCGTGTCCCAACGAAGGGTGGGTTGGGTCAAAGGGACTATCAAAATCGTTTGATTGGTCTGTCTAGGTAGCCCTATGCAATTGGGAGCACATAATTTGTAGAGCTGTGGGAGCACTGGATCATTTCTCTAATTAAATTTCAGTTTACATAGTTCATAATTTCTGTGGTCAGATATCCCAAATACCAAAAGCATTAGTTGATGCATACAAGAAAGTAACAAGAACGTAGGAGGTAAAAGTGCACAAAAGATGTACCAATGTCACACAAAAAAAATTGCAAGTTATTCTTACCATGCCTCGAGAACATTCCAAAAGTATGTGGAGCAAGCACATGAAATTCCTGGAAACTATTCTTTAGTGCATCAACATGGTGATTGGCACTGGCCTTATAGTTTGACTTTGTTAATGCTTGTGTTGGAATGAAGTACCCTGAAATTTCATTTTTCTTTGGTTAGACGGTTCACCACAATGCTTACCACAAAGATCCTTATGCAAAGGAGTTTGGCATCAAAATCAGTGAGAAACTTGCTTCGGTTGAAGCACGCATTTTACCTGCACCTTGGGTAATTAAATTGGTATTTTTTTACAAATGTGGGATTTGGTTCATTGACTAGCTAATTTAACCACAGGAATTCCCTCCTGTGAGTACTTTATAATTTTTCATCATTGCTTCCGGTTGGTTTTGCAGCTCTCTCTCTCTCTCTCTCTCTCTCTCTCTCTCTCCATATATTTCTCTATATTATACATAGACACATATATAATGGTATATGTTCAAATGAGATTGGTATTCTACTGCATGCAGGTGTCATGACTGCATATATAGCATTTGGGAATAAAGATATTAAATTCAGAGTTGAGAGATTTTTGATCAGTATCACAAATTCAATTGAGACAGTTCTAAGGCACAATGTGGAAGTCAGAATGGGACTTATTGCAGTTGGGAAAATTTCTATAAACAGGATAAAAGTAGTCAAGTCACCAGATTCTATGGCAGTGGCACAGAAGCAGATAGAAATGATTGGGATGATGGGCAGGCACCGAAATGCAGATAATAGCAGATTAAGTACATCATATCAGGACCCATGTAAAGAACAACTCAATCTGACCAGAAAAAGCTTTAATGGTTATGAGTGTATGCTGCGAAGAACCCCAGATTCGTGAGATTTGTTTATTTTAGAAAATTGAGAATGGGTTCTGATTGAGCATGTGCAGGTTTGGGGGCTCCCTTGTGCCCACAATTTCCATGTGGAATGCATTGACGAGTGGCTCCGGCTGAATGTGAAGTGCCCCCGTTGCTGCTACTCCGTCTTCCCTAACCTCGACCTCAGCACCCTCTCCAACCTTCACGCTGACTCTGGGTGCCCTCTGCTAGTGTTTTGACGGTCACATTCTACGTGCATACGCAGCTAGTAGGCCAGAGCTACTTGTTGAGGTTGTAAGGCCTGCTACGGACAATCCGAATGGAGAATTCTGGCGGAGGCAATGATGATGCTGGCCTGGAAGCAGCAGAAGATGGACGGGCAGTGTTATGTCAGGGTCCGCCAAGCACGACGACACCGGTGATGACGGGCACGGCCATCACTTTGTATTATTTGTGGAACCTAATGCTATGAAACAGTTTGATTGAGTAAAACTTTAAATAGACTGTTGTTAACTGTTTTGTTGGTAGTGTGGCTTTCATGATTGATTGTTAATTCATGAGTGGATTGAATGAATGGATTTGTAGTTCAAATAAATATTTAAAAAAAATAAACATTTTTAGCCTCGGCTGTTAAGAACCAAGGCTAAAATTCTGTGGCTAAAGGCTTTGGCCTCGGTTGTTGAGAATCGATGTTAAAAATAGATTTAGCTTTAATTGGAGGCAACTGAGGCTAAAGTTTGGATTTAGGATTTAGTCTCAGTTGGAAACAATGGAGGCTAAAATTTTGATTTAGCCTCATTTCGAGAAAACTGAAGCTAAAAAGGTTCTTTTAGCTTCACTTAAAGAACCGAGGCTATAAAAGTCATTTTTGCCTCTGTTGCTAAAATTGAGGCTAAAGCCTTTAGCCGCGGGGGTTTCAACTTTGGTTTGGATAACTGAGGCAAAACTGAGGCTAAAGGTTTTAGCCTCACTTTTTAACCTTTTTAGCCTCAGTTTTGAACCGAGGCTAAAGCCCCTTTTTCTTGTAGTGCATCGTGCATGTGCCAAGCTCCACACACGTGGGGGCGGTACCTGATGGGAATCCAAAAGGCTAGGAAAGGTGTCTGGCGGTCCATCACCGGAAATAAATAAATAAATATATATATATATATGGAAAATGTACTATATGCTCTATCGTATTATACCTTTCATAAGGTCGAGTGCTGGCAGCACATTATTAGTCGGATAGTAAAAATTTTAAACAACGGGGATTTGATAGGGAAACTAGAGAAACAAAATTGGTGCTATGTGGACCCCACCATGATGTATATTTTCTATCCATACGATCCATCCATTTTGAAATATAATTTAAGGGATTTACACCAAAAATAAGTTATATTTGAATCTCAAATGAACCACACCATGGGAAAACAGTTATTATTGAATTTCTACCGTTACAAACTCCTAAGGTGCACTGTAATGGTTATGTAAAATAAGTTTTTATTGAATTTTTACCATCCAACCTATTCATAAGGTCATGTAGACGCGGATGAAGTGAAAACACAAATATCAGCTTGATCCGAAACTTCTCCAGCTCGTAAGAAGTTTTTAATGGTAGACGTTCAATCCCCACCTTATGGTCCACTTAAGCCTTGGACCTGCCTCATTTTTTAGTTCATATATTAAAATGATTTGAGAAAATTGTTGAATGGCGTGGATATAAAACACTTACATCACGTTGGGCCTCACAGAGCCCTGCACGGATGGATTACCGTCCGGGAGGTGGTAGGATGCAATCCGCGTTCTAATGGAAGCAGATTGGGATTGGCTAGTGTACCTTACACCAGCCATATAGCCGCTGTAGGTACGTGTCGTGCAAGACGAGCACTGATGCTCCTCCAGCTCCGAGTTGTACGAACGATTTAAAGGAGATTAATGTTACATGGCCCATTGATTTATTTATTATATCTACACTGTTCATCTATTTTTAGAGATCATTTTAGAGCATTATTCAAAAAATGAATCATATCCATTTGGACCACACCACAAATAGTAGAGAAGATAATGATTTTCACTGTTGAAAAATTTGTAGGGCCTACCATAACGTTTATTTTCTATTCAATCTGTTCATAAGGTCAAAAAGACTTGAATGAAGAGGAAAAAATAAAATAAAAAATCATACTGATCTAAAACTTCTGTGACCCAAAAAGGGTTTCAATGGTAGACATTCAATCTCACATTGCTTTTTGCAATGTGGTGCAATTGATAATTACATCTGTCTTATTTTTCGTCTAAAGCCTTAAAACGAGCTCACCAAATGGATGGACGGTTTGGATATATATAACACATTCCTCCTGATTAGACTAAAAAAAACTTGCTAACGTCAATACAGCAGCTATACAGCTGGGTGAGGTACACCAGCCAATCTGCTTCCCTTTTAATCTGGAAGTAGATGTACGTACAGTTGGGTATCGGCTATTGAAGCTACGTCACCAAGTTCTGTGAGCCCCACTATGATGTATGTGTTGTATCCACACCGTCCATCCATTTTGAAATATCATTTCAGGGCATGTGTCAAAGAATGAGGTAGATAAAAATTTGTAGTGGACCCACCACAGAAAACAGTGGGGAGAGTGATTCTCACCATTGAAACTATCCCAAGGCCCACCATAATGTTTATTTGAAATCCAACCTGTTCAAAAGTTAAAAAAGACATGAAATAAGAGAAAACACAAACATCTGCTTGATCTAAAACTTTCTTGACCTTTAGAAGTTTTCAATGGTGGGCCTCACTATCCCCACTGTTTTCTATGTTGGGTCCACTGGAGCTTTGGATTTAACTCATTCTTTGCATATTGGCCTAAAATGATCTCTCCAAATGGATGGAAGGTGTGGATTTAAAACATACATCATGGTGGAGCCCACGAAACTTGATGACGTCACTTCAATAACGTTTCTAGCTATTTTAATATCTAATGTACCGTGTTTCTTCGGTTTCCTATAAAATCTCCCCGAGCACTCGACCTTATAGAAGGTATAATACGGTCGAGCATATAGTACCTTTTCCCATATATATATATGGTTTTATGCGGTCGGTCGACCTCATGGGAACTTTCCATGAGGTCGAGCTGTGTGGGCCCCACCGTGATGCGTGTCAACATCTACCCCATCAGTCAGATGCACCATTTCATGGTGGGCCTTGGATTAAAAATCAAGTCAATCAATGACTTGTGTGTGCCACACAACATACAAAAGTTGAGAGGAGTTACCCTCCCATTAAAACATTCATAATCATTTGTTGGGCCCATCGAGATGTAGTTCAAAAATCCAGCCCATTCATTATGTTTGTCCCACTTGGATGAGGGGTCAGATCAAGTTTTAGGTGGGCCCCACCAAGTGCATTTATATGTTTTATGCATGTCTTCAAATGATTTTAGATGGTATGGCCCACCTGAATTCCATATACGACTGATTTTTAGGATATCTGGGGACCCATCAATAGCACCATGTTGATGTTGGAAGCAGATTGGCTGGTGTACCACACACCAGCTGTATAGCTGGAGTAGATACGTGTCATGTAAAGATGAGCGCTTCAAACCTAGTTGTATTAACGGTTCAAAAGAGATCAAAGTTACATGGCTCCACAATGATGTATTTATTATATCCACGCTGTTCATTCATTTTTCGAGATCATTTTAGAGCATTAGCTACAATTTAATCATATCCAAAGCTCAAATGGACCACACCATAAATAGCAACAGGGCAATGATTTTCACCGTTAAAATATTCGTAGGCCCCTCATAGCGTTTATTTTCTATTCAATCTATTCATAAGGTCAAAAATACCTGGACAAAGAGGAAAAAAAATTCATATTGTCCCGAAAACTTCCGTGACCCCAGAAGGATTTCAATGGTAAATGTTTAATCCCTCATTGCTTTTTGCAGTGTCGTCTTGATCTTTATATCTGTCTTATTTTTTGTCTCAAGCCTTATGACGAGCTAGCCAAATGGATGGACTGTTTGGATATAAGACATACCTCATGATGGGAACCACAAAATTTTCCTACGTCAATACACCTGCTATATAGCAGGTGTGTGGTACACCAGCCAGTCCACTTCCGTTGATGTTCGACACGCATCATGCTGGCCCACACAGCTCGGTCTCATGGGAAGTTCCGGTGAGGGCAACCGCATAGTCAGATGTACCGTTCCATGGTGGTTATATATATATGTGTGTGTGTGTGTGTGTGTGTGTGTGTGTGTGTGTGGAAAAGGTTCTATGCGAGCTGTGTCGGCCCACCATAATGTATATATATGGAAAAGGTTCTATGCGAGCTGTGTGGGTCCCACCATGATGTATGTTGAACATCAGCACCGTGCATTTCATGGGTCCCCTTTAAATTATGGGATATCTTAAAAATCAGCTGTATATGGAACTCAGTGGGCCATACCATCTAAAATCATGTGAAGACATGCCTAAAACATATAAAAGCACCTTATGAGGCCCACCTGAAATTTGGATGAGTCTGAAACTTGGTCCGATCCCTTATCCAAGTGGGACACACATAGTGGATTGTCTGGATTTGTGAACCACATGTCGGTGGGCCCAACGAATGATTATGAATGTTTTAATGGAAGGGTAACCCCTCTCAACTTTTGTATTTGGTGTGGCCCACACAAGTCACGGATTGACTTGAATTTTAAGCCCGAGGCCCACCATGCAATGGTGCATCAAATGCATGGTGTTGATGTTCAACATACATCATGGTGGGGCCCACATAGCTCGACCTCATGGGAAGTTCCCATGAGCTCATATATATATATATATATAGCCCACTTGTGGCCCACTCATGGGAAGTTCCCATGAATATACATTTTTAAAAATATTTTTTTTGGTATGAACCCAAAAACTGAGGTGGATCAAAATCTCAAGTGGGCCACAAGTGGGCGACAGTGTTGATTGAACTCTCACCATTAAAAACTTCATGGGGCTACCAATGTTTTGGATCAAGTTGATATTTGTTTTTTACCATCATCCATGTCTGTATGATCTAATCTATAGGTTGGATGTCAAATAAACATCTCGGTGGGCACTAGAAAAAATTTAACGGTGTGAATCATTATCAACGCTGCTTCTGTGGTGTGGTCCACTTGAGACTTGAATCTGCCTCAGTATTGGGATAATGCCCTGAAATGATAAGGAAAAATGGATGGACAATGTGGATAAAATACATACATTATGTGACCACTCAAAGCTCTTGCCCCTTCCTAGCTGGAGATAGGTGGTGGTAGGACGCAATATACAGAGAGGATGCGGATTCCGTCCTATCGCTGCCTGTCTCTAGCTAGGAATGGGCATGAGCTTTAAGTGGTCACGTAATGTATGGTTTTTATCCACACCGTCCATCCAATTTTCCTTATCATTTCAGGGCATTATTCCAGAACCGAGGCAGATCCAAATCTGTAAAGGGTTGGGCCCTTGGAATTGGAGACTTGACCAATTTATCTATAGCCATCTATCAACGGTTGTCCAAGCCCGGCACCTATGCTAGATAACTAGGGCCAGACCCATATCAACTCACTAAATAAGCATATAGGTCAGAACTGACCAAGCCCAGTAGCCAAGAACCACTCCAACGGTGTTAAAAACAAGTTGTAAACAGGGGTGTCAATGGGCTGGGTTAGGGACGGTCCAAGCTCCCTAAAAGCGGCCCTCGTTGCTCAGCCCAGGCCAACGAAGAGCTAATAGTCCAGCCCAAATGTCTATGCTAGCCCAAGCTCAAACCTGAGCATTGGTCAGAAAGAGAGATGGGTGCTCGGATTGGAGTAGTAATGTGAGGAGCGAACCCGGATTTTTTCATATTGTGCATATTACAAAATTGACCTTGCAAATCCTTATGGGTCGGGGCAGACTGACAGGCTGTTGTACAGTGTCCAAACCGGCCTAATGGAGAAACAGGTGAATTGTAAGTTCGAGCCCGTCCTTTGGGTTTAATACTCAAACTCAATCCTGGGCTGAGGCGGGCTAGGGTAGAAAGACCAACGGGCTAGCCTGGTCCAGTGACAGCCCCTAGTTGCAATGATATCTTCTTTCATGTTTTTATTATATACATTTTAAAATGGGCCTATCTTTTTAGTTATCGGGTCTTCTCTCTCTCTCCCCCTCTCGCTCTCTCTCTCTCTCTCTCTCTCTCTCTCTCTCATCTACCAGAGATCGATGCAACATGCATGGTCATAAATATGGTGTTCCCACCAGTAATCAAGTGGGCATTCGATGAATGGGCTATGGCAAAAAGCAAGTAGCAGATCCCCACAGCCTGTTGCACCGCAGAAGAGAAAATTATGCAAGAGAGCTGGCCACCATTTCCACACGCTTCACACACTTTTTGTGCAATGGGTACTGCTAATCCAGTGAGCTCGCCGCCAGAAAAAAAAAATAATAATAATAAATAAAAAATCCATGCTATTACTGTAAAACTCACGCATGTACCCTATTTGATGAATGTTCCCCATCTTTTGACATTACACTGATGACTGGCTTGGATCTTGAACATGTGAGATTTGAGTTCTAGAAATTGCACTTGCCTGTGAGGAAAACACAATAGTAATAAGTGTTGGGGATTTGCTTTGCGGAATTACACAGATCTAAATCTAGGATAGGAATTCAATATTAACAAGCAATCACAGAAGAACACAAAGTTTTAACGTAGAAAACCCTTGCGGGAAAAAAACCACAGCATAAAGCGACAAAAATTCACTATGAAAAGAAAGTTACAAGAGAGAGGACTTACCCGATTCAAACAACCTTGAATCTTACCCTTGCTATCCTTTGATAACCCTAGAACCCCTTTAGAAATCTTTAGAATAATTTCCCCTCATTAGAATAGCCCTAGGGATTCCTATTTATAGTTTAGGCAATTTCCTTTTGCACCTTGCGAAAGACTGACTTAAATTTCTGCAGTCCGCATCAGATTCGGAAACGAATCTGCGTAACTACGACTAGTCGAGCTGAGGCTACGACTGGTCGTAGGACCCCCACGACCGGTCGAGACATCCCTTCGACCGGTTGTGAACCTTGGACCCCGAAGTCATGAGCTCGCTGGACTTTGAGTCGTGAAGTGCTCGACTAGTCGAGCAGCTTCCTCGACCGGTCGAGGCTGACCTACGACCGGTCGAGCAACCCAAAAGTCAGAAGATTTAAGACTTCTGACAACAATCTCCACCAAGTCTTCAATCTTCAATCGTGTAGCTCCTTGAACTCTCTTCCTTACATCATAGCTTCAATCAATGCTTGTCATGCATACTCCATCCTTCTTTTACGCTATCGCCAAGCCCAGAGAAGTTGCACAGAACTTGAACTTCTCTATAGGAACGACCTTGGTGAGCATGTCTACTGGATTCATGCTGGTGTGAATATTTTCCAATGTGACGGCTCCTTTCTCCAGCACCTGTCGGATGAAGTGGTGACGACCATCAATGTGTTTAGTACATGAGTGATAAACAGAATTTTTAGCCAAATTGATAGCGCTCTCGCTATCACATTTAACCGACACGGCCTCCTACTGAAGTCCCAACTGATTTATCATGCCTCTGAGCCAAACACCTTCTTTAAATGCTTCCATCACTGCCATATATTCTACTTCGGTCGTGGAAAGAGTCACCACGGACTGAAGCTTTGACATCCAACTGATTGCTCCACCCGACAGTACAAACGAGTATCCTGAAGTAGACTTCCTAGAATCTATACTGCCTGCGTAGTCAGAATCCACATACCCTACCAACTTTGTCCCTGTTTTCTCAAAAGTTAAGACGTAGTCTTTCGTACCTCGAATATATCGAAGTTACCATTTTACTGCTTCCCAATGTTGCTTTCCGGGGTTTAACATGTATCTGCTCACAGCACCGACTGCCTGTAAAATATCCGGTCTCGTACGGACCATGGCATATATTAAACTGCCAACCACATTCGAATAGGGCACATGAGACATAACCTGTTTTTCCTCATTTGATTTAGGACATTGTTCTGAGGAAAGCTTGAAGTGAGCCGTGTGGGGAACGCTCACCGGCTTTGCTTGATCCATCCCATATTTGATCAATACTTTTTTAAGGTATTCTGTCTGTGATAACCAAAGCCTGCTCCTCTTCTTGTCTTTATGAATATCTATGCCAAGAACTCTCTTTGCAGCCCCTATATCTTTCATCTCGAATGTCCATGATAACTGAGTCTTTAGTACGTTGATTTCAGACATATTATGATAGTTGCTCCACCTGATCCTGTACCTCTGTCTTTGCATCTGTCTCTGCCTGTGTATCATCTGTATCAATCTGGATGTCTACGATCACCTTTTCCGGTTGCTCTTGCTCCTTTTGATCATTCTTGCGAAATAGGGAGCTTTTATTGAATCTGACGTCGTGGCTAGTGATAACCTTGCGTATGACCTTGT
This sequence comes from Magnolia sinica, assembly GCF_029962835.1. Classification (NCBI taxonomy): domain Eukaryota; kingdom Viridiplantae; phylum Streptophyta; class Magnoliopsida; order Magnoliales; family Magnoliaceae; genus Magnolia; species Magnolia sinica. The sequence goes on from NC_080580.1 coordinate 31,268,358, forward strand.
CGAATAACCTGTAACCGTTCACACCAATGCCATTGCCGACAAAGATATACTTTATGGCTCTATGATGTAGCTTATCTCTCTCAACTGACGGTACATGAGAGTAAGCCTCATAACCAAATATGCGTAGATCTGAGTAGTCGAGTTTCTGACCACTCTATACTTCCTCTGGGATTTTACATTCAATTACCATTAAAGGAGAACGGTTTACCAAATAACAAGCCATGTTAACGGCCTCAGTCCATAGGTCCTTGCCCAATGTAACATTACTTAACATGCATCTGGCCCTCTCTAGGAGAGTCCGATTCATTCGCTCAGCCATACCATTTTGCTCGGGCATGTGGCACACTGTGTTGTCCCTGATAATCCCTTTGTCCTTACAATAATCATTAAATTCAGTGGAAGTAAATTATCCACCATTGTCAGTCCTTAAAACTTTTATTTTTCACCCTGACTATTTTTCCACCATTGCCTTCAATTGCTTGAATATGGTGAAAACTTCGGATTTATGTTTCATGAAGTAAACCCAAATTTTCCTAGTGTAGTTGTCAAAGAATGAAACAAACTATGACAACCCCCCAATGGAAACTTTTGGAGATGACCCCCATACATCAGAGTGTACATAATCAAGCACTCCCTTTACAAACATGTTTTTCAGATTTAAAAGATAGTCTAGATTATTTACCATATATACAATGCTCGTATATATCTAAATCAAAATTTTTAAAAATTGGAATCAAACACCGATCAGAAAGTACCTTCATGCCCCGTTGGCTCATGTGGCCCAGACGAGCATGCCACATACGTAGAGACATTGAGTCTGCAATAGATGTTGCCACTCCACCTGCCGAAGTGCTCCCAATCAACCTGTAAAGGTTTCCATGCCTCTACGCACTCATAACCACGAGTGCCCCTTTTGAAACTTTAAGGACACCATCAATACCAGTGAATTTACACCTTATAGCCTCGAGTGCACCGAGAGAAATAAGACTTTTCTTCATATCAGGAACGTGCCTGACGTCAGTCAAGGTACGCTCCATCCCATCAAACATCTTAATACTCATTGTGCCAATAGCCACAACATTACAAGCATTGTCATTACCCATAAAAACCTGTCAACCATCGCATTTCTTGTAACTGGCGAACCAACTCCGATGAGGAGTCATGTGATAAGATGCTCCTGTGTCAAGTATCTACTCGTCTTTATGATTGTCGTGTAAGTGACCAATCATGGAAACAGATAGAACATCACCACCACTTGATTCTTCATCAGATGTGACCACATTGGCCTCCTTGGAAGAAGCCGCTGAATTTTCTTTCTTCGTTTTAAGATTTCTATAATCCTTCTTCATGTGTCCAGACAACCCACAATTCCAACACTTTAATTTTCCTTTGCCCTTGCCCTTGGATTTGGATCTAGGTCTTAAGGATCCCGTACCTCTCTCAGAATCTCTACCCCTCGTAATCAGTGCATCGGAAGATGCCCCTATGTCACCGTTTAACTTTCTCATAGCTTTTCGTTGAAAGGCTGAAATAACGATGTCAACACCTAGGGTTTTATTTGCGGTGCACATCGTGTCTCTGAAAGACTCATATGATGCAGAAAGAAAATTCAACAATATATATACTTGTTCCTCATCTTTACCACTTCCTCTATATCTATTAATTTGCACATCAATTTATTAAAGTTGCTGATATGGGCTTCTAGATCTCCACCCTCTACCATCTTGAATGAATAACACTATAACTTCAAGTGTAGGCAATTTTCAGAGGACTTCTTTGCATTTATGTTCTCTAACTTCGCCCATAAACCAGCCGCAGTTTTCTCCCTCAAAACATTATAGAGAACCTCATACATGAGACATAAACGGATAGAGGCTAAAGCATTACTATTAAGGTTTTTCCATTCATCATCTTTCATGGTAGATTTTCGCTCCTCAAGAGCCTTAATCTCGCCTTAATTGGTTAACAGGCAAATCATCTTAACCTTCCATAACTCAAAATTATTTTTACCAGAGTACTTCTCAATATCAAACTTGCCGTTTTCGATTATTACTAATCCTGCAGATTCAGATCTGTGCCCCAACAATTGCTCTAATATCATTTGTTAGGGATTTTCTTGCTGAATCACAAAGATTTCGATCTAGGATAGCAATTCAATAGTAACAAGCAATCACAGAAGAACACAAAGTTTTAACGTGGAAAACCTTTGCGGAAAAAAACCACGGCACAAAGCGACAGAAATCCACTATGAAAAGAAAGTTACAAGAGAGAGGACTTACCCGATTCAAACAACCTTGAATCTCACCCTTGCTACACCCTTTAATAACCGTAGAACCCCTTTAGAAAGCTTTAGAATAATTTATCTTGATTAGAATAGCCCTAGGGACTCCTATTTATAGTTTAGGCAATTTCCTTTTGCACCTTGCGAAAGACTGACTCAAATTTCCGTAGTCCACATCAGATTCGGAAACGAATCTGCGTAACTACGACTGGTCGTAAGACCCCTACGACCGGTCGAGACATCCCTTCGACCGGTCGTGAACCTTGGACCCCGAAGTCATGAGCTCACTGGACTTTGAGTCGTGAGGTGCTCGACTAGTCGAGCAGCTTCCTTGACCGGTTAGGCTGACCTACGACCGGTCGAGCAATCCAAAAGTCAGAAGATTTAACACTTCTGACAACAATGAGGAGATTTACTTAGAGCTAATTCTTTCCTCCAACAAATGCAACCAAGGAAATGTGGTTAAAATTAATCTATGCTGGCCCCAAGGTCATCTGTGAAAAATCTGCTCACCATCGTAACCCAACCGAGGTGTATGCTTTTTTGTTCTCTTGATTTCCTGCCCATAGCCTAGCCTTCTCTCTCTTGTATTTCTTGACCTTGGCTTTTAGAAGTATTAAAAAAATTATCATCTTCTCTCTCTCTCTCTCTCTCTCTCTCTATATATATATATATATATATATATATATATATATATATATATATATATATATATATATATAACATCCATATCGTTAAAATTGTGACTAGCTTAGATGAACGAGAAAATCAAAGATCAGCCTAATGTTAAGCTTCCGTGAGTTCTAGTAAGGGTTCAATGGTGTGCATCGTGCTAGCACGTGCAATTTCTTGTGGCCCACTTGATGTTGTATTGGCCTTGCATTTGGCATCAAGCTTAAGCCTGATGTGACTGGTTCGCTAGGTGGCTTTGATACATTAGGGACCTGGTGGAGTAGATTAGGTACGGCCTGGCCTCACCCAAAACGTTGTGGCCCTTGCCGTGGAGTTATATTAGTATGCCAAAATAGTGGAAACAAAGACGAGCCAAATCTGTTGCAAATTGTAAATAGCAACGTACTTGGTCCATCGCAGATACCAGTTGCAAAACAAAACCACAGGATCCATTGCTAAATTGCGATGGATTGGCCGGCAATAGATAAATCCACATTTAGCAACGGATTTGTTCATCATTTTAAAATACAGCGGCAGACTTGGTCCTTCACTAATCATAATTGTGATGGATTTTAAACACGTTGTCTATTCATAAATTCGCTACAGATTTTGATCTATTGCTAAAATTTCTACAAATAAAAAAACAACATATTTTCCTGCCCGATAATCATCTCATCCAAAGTCCAAATAATAATAATAACAACTCCTAAATCTCAATAACTTCAATTCAATGCCTTATATAACTAAATCACAAATCATCAATACCGTATACAATCAAATCACAAAAAAAGTATATTAATATTTGTTACACTACCTTATGTGTAATGACTAGGCACATTTAAGTGATTCATTCTTAGTAGAGATGAGCACTTAAGCTTGGCTCGATTAAGAAACAAGACGACCACATATAGAACTGACCATTCCACCTCTATAGATGCAATAACGGACATGGGCACTGCATGCAGCAAAACTTGTTTAGCAAAAGAACCATATGTTTGTGCTTGCAATGCTCCTTCAAATGCCTCTCCAAATAATGACATCTTCTACCTTGTGGATCCCTAGCATCCAACACCTACAAGATAGCGTTCACATCATGTCATAGATATTTCAAAACCATATGGTGCCAAAATCAAGCTTGCTAAGCATATTTTCAACATAAAGATTAGCCAAATGTCTAACACATTTTCACTCACCTTGAGATAACATATGCCAGAGACATATTGACACCGGATCCTAGGGAGCCCATAAGTGGGGCTGCCCCAAGACCATACCGGATAGGCAAGAAAGAACACATGTGGAAAACCTAAGGACTAGAGATATTTAGGACCGAAGAACCACTTTTACAACTCATGGAAGGATAACGTTGTGAACGTAGCTAATCCTAAGGATAACAATAACTCAGAAGGAGCCCCGAGGGTTTACTACCTCGGGATTCGCCCAGATAGACCAAAATAGAGCTAAGCCACACATCGTAGGTCCCTTAAACCCAAGACTATATGAAATCATCCATCTCACATAGGCTTGACTCCCCTCATGGTTGGTGAACTAAGAAAGTGCCCGCAACTACTTAACTTGAGCCAGAAGCTGAGTGCTTCGAACATGCGAATGCTATAAGCTAAAATTTGAAACTTAAGTGAAATATCTCTGTGAAGTCGACTCCAATATCTCTGTGAAGTCGATTCCTTCTCTCTGAGCATAACCCTTCGCTACTAACCTTGATTTGTATCTATCCTATTTCCTTTTGAATAACCACTTGCATCCGATCACTTTTCAGCTCACAAGAAGCTCCACCAGCTCCCATGTATGATTTTTGTGCAATGGATCCATCTCATCTTCCATATCCGCCTTCCACTTTTCTACATCAGGCTCATCAAGAGCCTCTTGAATAGCAGATGGGTCACCCTCATCTGTAATGAGCGCATATGCAATATTTGAGTCGTCCCTATATCTTGCCGGTAACTTGCGATCACGCGGTGGATTCCTTCTCACAGGTAGCTGCTCCACCTGATCCTGTACCTCTGTCTTCGCATCTGTCTTTGCCTGTATATCATCTGTATTAATCTAGATGTCTACGATCACCTTTTTCGGTTCCTCTTGCTCCTTTTGATCATTCTTGCGAAATAGGGAGCTTTCATCGAATTTGATGTTGTGGCTAGTGATGACCTTGCGTGTGACCTTGCCGAATAACCTGTAACCTTTCACACCAATGGCATAGCCGAAAAAGATATACTTTTTGGCCCTATGATGTGGCTTATCTCTCTCAACTGACTGTACATGAGAGTAAGCCTCATAACCAAATATGCGTAGATCTGAGTAGTTGAGTTTTTGACCACTCCATACTTCCTATGCGATTTTACATTCAATTGTCGTTGAATGAGAACGGTTCACTAAATAACAAGCCGTGTTAACGGCCTCAGTCCATAGGTCCTTGCCCAACATAGCATTACTTAACATGCATCTGGCCCTCTCCAGGAGAGTCCGATTCATTCGCTCAGCTACACTGTTTTGCTCGGGCATGTGGCGCACTGTGTTGTGCCTGATGATCCCTTCGTCCTTACAATAATCATTAAATTCAGTGCAAGTAAATTCTCCACTATTGTCAGTTCTTAAAACCTTTATTTTTCACCCTGACTGTTTTTCCACCATTGCCTTCCATTGCTTGAATATGGTGAAAACTTCAGATTTACGTTTCATGAAGTAAACCCAAATTTTCCTGGTGTAGTTGTCAAAGAATGAAACAAACCATGACAGCCCCCCAATGGAAATTTCTGGCGATGGCCCCCATACGTCAGAGTGCACATAATCAAGCACTCCCTTATAAACATGTTTTCTAGATTTAAAAGACAGTCCAGATTGTTTACCATATATACAATGCTCGTATATATCTAAATTAGAATTTTAAAAAACTGGAATTAAACACTGATCAGAAAGTACCTTCATGCCCTGCTCGTTCATGTGGCCCAGACGAGCATGCCACATACGTAGAGACATTGAGTCTGGAATAACTGTTGCCACTCCACTCGCCGAAGTGCTCCCAATCAACATGTAAAGGTTTTCATGCCTCTGCGCTCTTATAAGCACGACTGCCCTTTTTGAAACTTTAAGGACACCATCAATACCAGTGAATTTACACCTTATAGCCTCGAGTGCACCGAGAGAAATTAGACTTTTCTTCATATCAGGAACGTGCCTGACGTCAGTCAAGGTACGCTTCATCCCATCAAACATCTTAATACTCATTGTGCCAATAGCCACAACAATATAAGCATTTTCATTGCCCATAAAAACCTGTCCACCATCACATTCCTTGTAACTGGCGAACCAACTCCGATGAGGGGTCATGTGATAAGATACTCTCGTGTCAAGTACCCACTTGTCTTTATGATTGTCATGTAAGTGACCAATCATGGAAACAGATAGAACATCACCACCACTTGATTCTTCATCAGATGTGACCACATTGGCCTCCTTGGAAGAAGTCGTTGAATTTTCTTTCTTCGTTTTAGGATTTCTACAATCCTTCTTTATGTGTCCAAACAACCCACAATTCCAACACTTTAATTTTCCTTTGCCTTTGCCCTTGGATTTGGATCTAGGTCTTGAGGATCTTGTACCTCTCTCAGAATCTCTACCCCTCGTAATCAGTGCATCGGAAGATCCCCCATGTCACCGTTTAACTTTCTCATAGCCTTTCCTTGAAAGGCTGAGATAACGATGTCAACACTTAGGGTTTTATTTGCGGTGCACATCATATCCCTGAAAGACTCATATGATGCAGAAAGAAAATTCAACAATATACATGCTTGTTCCTCATCTTGGACCACTTCCTCCATATCTAGCAATTTGCACATCAATTTATTAAAGTTGCTGATATGGGCTTCTAGATCTCCACCCTTTACCATCTTGAAGGAATAACACTATAGCATCAAGTGTAGGCGATTTTCATAGGACTTCCTTACATATATGATCTCTAACTTCGCCCACAAACCAGCCTCAGTTTTCTCCCTCAAAACATTATAGAGAACCTCATCCGTGAGACATAAACGGATAGAGGCTAAAGCACTACTATCAAGGTTTTCCCATTTATCATCTTTCATGGTAGATTTTAGCTCCTCAAGAGCCTTAATCTCGCTTTAATTAGTTAACAGGCAAATCATCTTAACCTTCCACAACTCAAAATTATTTTTACCTGAGTACGTCTCAATATCAAACTTGTCGTTTCCTATTATTACTAATCTTGCAGATTCAGATCTGTGCCCCAACGATTGTTCTGATACCATTTGTTGGGGATTTACTTTTAGAATCACAAAGATCTAGATCTAGGATATCAATTCAATAGTAACAAGCAATCACAGAAGAACACAAAGTTTTAATGTGGAAAACCCTTGCGGGAAAAAACCACGGCACAAAGCGATAGAAATCCACTATGAAAAGAAAGTTACAAGAGAGAGGACTTACCCAATTCAAACAACCTTGAATCTCACCCTTACTACACACTTTAATAACCCTAGAACCCCTTTAGAAAGCTTTAGAATAATTTCCCCTCAATAAAATAGCCCTAGGGACTCCTATTTATAGTTTAAGCAACTTCCTTTCGCACCTTGAGAAAGACTGACTCAAATTTCCGCAGTCCGCATCAGATTCGAAAATGAATCTGCAAAATTATGACTAGTTGAGCCGAGGCTACGACTGGTCGTAGGACCCCTATGACTGGTCGAGACATCCCTTCGACCGGTCGTGAACCTCGGACCTCGAAGTCATGAGCTCGCTGGACTTTGAGTCGTGAGGTGCTCTACTAGTCGAGCAGCTTCCTTGACCGGTTGAGGCTGACCTACAACCAGTCGAGCAATCCAAAAGTCAGAAGATTTAAGACTTCTGACAATAATGAGGAGATTTACTTGGAGCTAATTCTCTCCTCCAACAAATGCAACCAAGGAAATGTGGTTAAAATTAATCTATGCTGGCCCCAAGGTCATCTGTGAAAAATCTGCTCACCATCGTAACCCAGCCGAGGTGTATGCTTTTTTGTTCTCTTAATTTCCTGCCCATAGCCTAACCTTCCCTCTCTTGTATTTCTTGACCTTGGCTTTTAAAAGTATTAAAAAAATTATTATCTTCTCTCTCTCTCTCTCCCTCTATATATATATATATATATATATATATATATAACATGCATATCGTTAAAATTGTGACTAGCTTAGATGAACGAGAAAAATCAAAGATCAGCTTAATGTTAAGCTTCCGTGAGTTCCAGTAAGGATTCAATGGTGTGCATCGTGCTAGCACGTGCAATTTCTTGTGGCCACTTGATGTTGTATCGGCCTTGCATTTGGCACCAAGCTTAAGCCTGATGTGACTGGTTCGCAAGGTGGCTTTGATACATTAGGGACCTAGTGGAGCAGATTAGGAATGGCCTGGCCTCGCCCAAAACGTTGTGGCCCTTGCCGTGGAGTTATATTAGTATACCAAATGAGTGGAAACAATGACGGGCAAATTCGTTGCAAATTGTAAATAGCAACGTACTCGGTCCATTGCAGATACCAGTTGCAAAACAAAACCACAGGATCCATTGCTAAATTGTGATGGATTGGCCAACAACTGATAAATCCACATTTAGCAACGGATTTGTTCATCGTTTTAAAATACAGCGTTGGACTCGGTCCTTCACTAATCATAATTGGTGATGGATTTTAAACACGCTGTCTATTCATAAATTCGCTACAGATTTTGATCTATCGCTAAAATTTCTACAAATAAAAAAACAACATATTTTCCTGCCCGATAATCATCTCATCCAAAGTCCAAATAATAATAATAACAACTCCTAAATCTCAATAACTTCAATTTAATGCCTTATATAACTAAATCACAAATCATCAATACCGTATATAATCAAATTATAAAAAAAAAGTATATTAATATTTGTTACACTACCTTATGTGTAATGACTAGGCACATTTAAGTGATTCATTCTTGGTAGAGATGAGCACTTAAGCTTGGCTTGATTAAGAAACAAGACGACCACATCCAGAACTGACCATTCCACCTCTATAGATGCAATAACGGAATCGGATTGCGTACTGAGTTACTCAGTACGCTCTTATCGTACTGAGTAAACTTTGTTGGGCCCATCGTGAATGCATGTAGTTTATCCACGCCATCCATCCGTTTTTCCAGATCATTTTAGGGGTTGTGACAAAAATTAAAATATATCAAAAGCTCAACTGGACCATACCACAGGAAACAGTGGAAGTATTGATTTCCACCATTAAAACATTCCTAAGGCCCACAATGGTGTTTATTTGTCATCCAACCATTTCATAAGATCATACAGACAAAGATGAAGGGAAAAAACAAATATAAGCTTGATCTAAAACTTCTGTGGCCCTCAAGAACTTTTCAACGGTAGATGTTCAATTCACACTGTTTCATGTGGTGTGTTCCAGTTGAGTTTTTGATATCATTCATTTTTTGGATGAACCCCTAAAATTATCTATTAAAATGGATGAACGGAACGGATGAAATTCAAGAATGACAGTAGGCCCCACAGGGTTTACTCAGTACGCAATCTGCTTCCTGCAATAACGGACATGGGCACTGCATGCAGTAAAACTTGTTTAGCAAAAGAACCATATGTTTGTGCTTGCAATGCTCCTTCAAATGCCTCTCCAAATAACGACATCTTCTACCTTGTGGATCCCTAGCATCCAACACCTACAAGATAGCGTTCACATCATGTCACAGATATTTCAAAACCATATGGTGCCAAAATCAAGCTTGCTAAGCATATTTTCAACATAAAGATTAGCCAAATGTCTAACACATTTTCACTCACCTTGAGATAACATATGCCAGAGACATATTGACACCGGATCCTAGGGAGCCCATAAGTGGGGCTGCCCCAAGACCATACCGGACAGGCGAGAAAGAACACATGTAGAAAACCTAGGGACTAGAGATATTTAGGACCGAAGAACCACTTTTACAACTCATGGAAGGATAAAGTTGTGAACGTAGCTAATCCTAAGGATAACAATAACTCAGAAGGAGCCCCGAGGGTTTACTACCCCGGGATTCGCCCAGATATCCTTAACTTAAGTGAAATAACCCCCCCCCCCCCCCAACTCTTTGGTGAAGTTATGACTTTCTAACCGTCAAATCGTAACCAAAGTCAAGGTACGAGTTAAGGATATTTCTCCACTCGTATCCATATCACTGCGACTTCAATTGATCATCGACAACAGCCTAATGTAAGTGCGGTCCCCACGGTTGATCGAAGTGTCTGAATTCTTCTAAATCCTGCCAAACCATAGATCCCACAGTGAGGTGCTTTCCCTCTAGTTTGGATGAGTCAGTGGGCCCACGGAAGGGCCTTAAAAATAAAAAAATAACTTCCCCATGGGAACTTTAATGGAAAAAGGGGCATCGAGGCTATTTGTGCGCATTCTTGGCACTATAAATAGCCCTATTTCCCACTTTGTCACTCTCCAAACTTGGAAACCGGGCTCACAAAATTTTCGATCGCCGAATCCGGTGCCGACAGCCTCTTTAGTACCCCATTCTCGGCTACCAGCGCACATGCGCTAGATTTTGATCCTGGGATCCTACAAGGAGGATTTTCGGTATGATTTTTTTTTTTTTTTGTAATGGAGCATAACCACAAGCATAACCAAGTCACAAAACAACATCATCACCACATATCCACTAATATAATCATTTGAGTACAATGCTGAAATGGAAATACAATATGAAGATATCAAAGAAAACTCCAAAAGCTCTACCGCACACTCCGGCCTCAAATCGACTACATCCTAACATCACCTGCACGCATCTATCATGCATAAGCTTATAGAAAGCTTAGAGGGTGGTGAGAGAGTGTGTGCAAGATAAGTGCCAAGCACACAAATGCAACATGGAGCAAATGCTGCTCCTGATGCAACAACAACAGCAACACCAACAAACCATATTCGTGCTTGTGGGAGCCATCACCTAAAATATGAATATGGCCCTGCCAACATAGCCCATGCAAGCCCCAGTAACGCCAGTGACGAGTAGTTTATTTAAGCGCTTTCAAAGTCTCTGACTGCCTGCCTTCGTGGGTAACCATCGACCTGAAGACGTTGAGTACTCGCTAAATCAGGTCTAAATAATGATCAGACTACTTCGCTGCTCCAAGATAGAGCAAGTTGAGCTCATGACATATGGGTACGAGAAGGAAGCAGGCCCATGGTGGGATAATGTATTGAGGTTTGTTCCCATTGGGTTTGTATGGACATGGGACGAGTTCGAAATGCACTTCTTTAATAAGTACTATCCACTCATCTATTGCAATGAGGAGGGCGAGTTCCTTTGCCTCCAGCAGGGGGGATGTCAGTGGTAGAGTAGGAGAACCACTTCATAGGGCTGTCAAGGTATGTGCCCCGTATAGTTGCAGATGAACAAAAGAATATGCAATATTTCTCTGAGGGGCTACGGGCAGGCATTCGCATGAAGATGTATTGCACCAACATCTGCACTTATGCCGACCTAGTTAATATGTCCTTACGGTTCGAGCAGGATGGGGAGAATGTTTCCCAAGCTCGCCTAAAATTGGGCCCAAGGCATAAAATTGAGGCTCAACCCTCGACACTTCCGAGAAAAAGGCCTCGGATGGACTCGCCCCCGAGACTCATGGCTCCGCTAGCTTCCCGATTGAGGCTCAACCATCTATGCAACTAATGCAAGAAGGTGGGCCACACTACCCCTTTTTGTTTCACCAAGATGAGGGATAACGACTACAAGCCCCCTCCGCGGATGAACCACCAGCCCCAACAAGCAATTACAGCCCCTCCTCTGTGAGCAATGGGACCTGTGTAACAATTCAATCGCCCTCTTATGCACCAGAATCGGCTGCCTCAATAGCCCATCATTGTGCCGCCAAACCGTGCATAGCAAGCGCGGGTACATGCAATGACCACAAAAGACACCGATGCCACCGTCGTAGTGCCATCAACATTGGAGGTTACTGGCCACATTTAAGGTACCCCCATAATCCTCTTAGTAGACATTGGGTCCACTACTTCCTTGATATCATGTGCAATAGTCAACCGTCTAAAGTTAAATACCACCCCTATGTCAGGGATGGGGATTATCGCTGCCATAGGGACTTTCTCTGTTGCTTCCTAAATTTGTCATAATTGCCCCACAGAATTGGGAAGTAGGGAGGTGCACGTTGATTTAATCGTGACAAGAATATTTCATTATGATGTCATCATTGGCATGGATTGGTTAACCGCGATGAAGGTAGAGATCAATTGTGAAGCCCAATTAGTCACAGTCTGCAAGATCGAGGGTGCCTCCTTCACATACTCGGTTTAGGTCATCCAGTCACACTGAATTCACTATTATGCCTCTTTACTAAATGGGTACAATGGTCCCTCATTAACGAACACACTTATGGTCTGAGAGTTCACAAACATGTTCAACATAATACCCAGACTCCCTCCGTAGCGTGAGATTAACTTCACTATCGACCTCATGCCGAGCACAACGCCTATCTCCTTAACAACATATCACATGCCCCCATGTGAAATGGAGGAATTAAAGACCCATATCGATGACTTATTGGAGTCCGGCTTCATTCAGCCGAGCATCTCGCTGTGGGGAGCCCCAGTGTTGTTCATGAAAAAGATGGACAAAACACTGTGAGCGTGCATTGATTAATGTTGGCTAAACCAGGTCACTATTAAGAACAAGTACCTTTTGCCTAGGATAAATGACTTGTTTAATTAGCTAAAAGGGGCCAAATACTTCTCGAAAATAGACTTACAGTTCAGGTATCATTAGTTATGGGTTAGGAAGGAGGATGTACAAAAGACAACTTTTAGAACTAGTTTCGGACAATATGAATTCTTGGTCATGCCGTTTGGACTCACAAACGTGCCAGTAGTGTTCATGGACCTTATGAACAGAATCTTTAGGCTTCACTTATATAGATTTGTCATTGTATTCATCGATGATATCCTAGTGTACTCAAAGTGTTGGGAAGACTACGAGGAGCACGCGTGAGCAATCTTCTGCATACTCAGGAAAAATCAACTGTTTATACAATTTCGAAGGTGTGAATTTTGAAAAGAAGTCAAATTTTTATGGCATGTAGTCTCAAAGGAAGGCATAGCCATAGACCTCACCAAGGTGGTGACAATATAGGATTGGAAACAACCCAACCCTATTTCAGATGTGAGGAGCTTCCTTGAACTTGCAGGCTACTATCGCAGGTTCATCAAGGACTTCTCAAAAATAGCCCAACCATTGTCCCAACTTACTCGGAAGGATATTAAGTTTTCCTAGAACGAGAAGGCGGAGGTGGCTTTTAAAGAATTGAAGAACAAGTTGACATCCGCACCAGTACTTGTGTTACGCGAGGAAGTACACTATCTATAATGACACTTCCCAGGTCGGCTTGGGATGTGTACTCATGCAGAAGGATAGAGCTATCGCCTATGTCTCCTGGCAACTAAGAAAACACGAGGAGAACTACCCCACTCACGACTTGGAACTAGCGGCAGTCATCTTTACATTAAAACTGTGGAGACACTACCTCTACAACGAAGAATTTGAACTCTTCTATGACCACAAGAGGAATTTGTACATTATCACCATAGCACAAGTTCATAATAATAATAATAATAATTTAAAAATAAATATTTAAAGGGATAATGATTATTCAAAAAATATTTCAAAATTAAAGAAAATAATTCTATAAATGATTGAATTATAAATACACTCCTCTACAATTAAATTTGAAAACATATTTAACCCTAACAATTTTTTAGGAAATGACCTTGGGCAGAGCACCGCGTGATATCTTTTAGAGAACGATCGTAGGTAGAGCACCACGTGATAACTTTAAGAGTTCGTCTAAGGCAGAGCACCCTTATCTATGTATCTTTTGGAAAACTACCCAGGGCTGAGCATCCTTGCCGATCTTTCAGGAGTGACTCAGGGCAGAGCACCAATGTGTGTATCTTTTAGGGAATTACCTATGGTAGAGCACCCATGCTGATCTTTCGGGAATGACCCTGTGTAGAACACCCATGATATATTTTAATATACTAGGGATAGTTAGATCGCACATAAACATATTCTCCCATGTATCCAACATCCGACTTTTCTCATTCAATATTTTCGTGAACATAAAGTATGATGGAGATATCACGACAATAACCATTTGAACAACAATTCCAACTATATATATATATATATATAGAACAAATATTCCTTTGAACAATACTTGGCAACACAACTAAGGTTCAATGTGTATGATATTCTAACAATCCATTTAGTATACAAGCAAACAGTTACTTATCCATAAGCACTTTGCATATCAAATCAAATCCAACATGCACAGGGTTCTAACCATCCATGTAACATAGAAACAAATATACAGTTATACAATACTTTTGCATATTAAATCCAATAAACATGACATGTGGTTAACATTATAGTAATATAAAAGGATTTAAAAATAAAACTAAAATTTAAAATTCTAACAGTACATGCATTATCACTACTCAGCATATACAACTAATTTAACTAAGGAATTCTAATGTAAATCTAAAGGTGATGTGTACATACCTCCAATATTCAGCATATACAATGATTTAACAACACAATAATCATCAAGATTCCAGATACACATCAACAATGCCATGCATGCACAATCAAAGTTCTACATGTGCATTGGTTTAACCCTGCATTCATTACAATCAGGAGTATAAACATTTTTATGTTTGCCAGTTTACAAGCCGAAACATCATCTTATGCTTATGGTGTTTTACTTGTGAAGCTCGATATGGATTAGATCACCTACCTGATGAGTGACCTACATTCACAGATAGCTATTATACAGTGCAACAGGTAATGGTCTTGTTGAAGAAGATAATACCTCCTCTAATGGTGAGTGGTTGATTGATGGTTTTATGGTGATTTCACATCTTCAGGATCATGGAGTTTGATGTAAGGGAGTCTTGAAGAGATGAGGGATTGAAATTTTAATGGATATTCATTCGCCTACGGTTTCGGAGGTTCATGTCTTCGTGGTTGAGGTGGGTGCCTGCACAATGCACATCACTGATTTTTTTTTTTTATATAACTGCTAGATTGACGGTAGCTCAGATGAAGCATCAGGTTGAGGTTAGTTTTAGAAAGAAAAGAGGAAGGAGAAGATTGCGGAGAAGTCGCGTTGGTGTTGTGGACATGAAGATCTCCCATGTGAGTTGAATGTGGGGTTCCGGTGGGGTCTATTATGATTTAAGATGAGAATCTAAACCATTCATCAATTTCCTCAGGTCAGTGTTGATTTTGGGGTAAAAAATGGGACAAATTAAGTGATCAGGTGGGTCGTGTTGATGGAGTTTGAGTAAGGACTTTTAGTAACTAAGGTTTTTCAGAGATGTGAATCCAGTGAACGGTTTAGATCAGGTAGTGGGGTCTACTATGAAGAAGGGTTTGAGTTGATGGGTTTGGGATAATGTGTATTTGTCTGACAGAGTAGAAGGGATGAAGGAGAGAAAATCAAAGGGGTTTGTTGCATATAAAGTGACATGATGACGCACGTCACTTATCTATTATTTTTTAAAGCACAATGGGCCCCACAGAGATGAGGTAACAAAACCATACCATCCATCAGTTTTGCCCAGTCATGCTAGGGCATGGGTCCAAAAATGAAAGCAATCTAAAGTTATGGTAGGCTAAACCAAAGGAATCAGTGAGACTTGGTTCTCACCATTTAAATTAAAAAATTTCAGGTTGTTACAGCCGGTATTGTTGTGGTGAGTGCAGGTATTGTTGTGGTCTTGAGGGTGGTTGCTGGGATGCCTAGAATTGTGTCTAGGATCCCAAGGTAGCCATTGTGGCAGTATAGGGAAAATTTGTTGAGAATGGCCTAACCCTCCACAATTATTGCATCTATTACGCCCCAAACTCGGAAATCGGGCTCACAAAATTCTTGATTGCCGAATCCGGTGCCAATAGCCTCTGTGGTACCCCATTCTCGACTCCCAGCACGCATACGCCAGATTCCGATCCTGGGATCCTACAAGGAGGATTTTCCAACGTACATTTGTCTCATAAGAAGCATAATCGCAAGTTTACCCAAATCACAAAGGCAACATCATCATCACATATCCATTAATATAAACTTTGAATACAATACTGAAAGGAAAATACATATGTTAAATAAAATCAAAGCTCCAAAAGTCTGTTGCATGCTCCAAGCTCAACGCTATTACAACCTAACGCCATCTGCACGCATCTATTGTGCTTAAGCTTATAAAAAGCTTAGTGGGTGGTGAAAGTGTATGCACAACTTAAGTTCCAAGAGTAATCAGAGTAAGCGAAAATACTGACAAGTCCATAGATCATACAATATCAGAAATGCTGGCAAGTTCATAAATCATACGATATCAGAGTAATGCGAAAACATGCTGATAGGCCCATAAATACCATCAGCCTTATCCAGGCTATGCGATGCAAAAATATAATGAACTAATATCATATAATGATGAAGCAATGTAGATCAGCTATGCAATGTGGAGACAGTAAGCCAAATACTATGTGTTGAGGATGCAATACAATATGCGATGCTAATGAAATGATCAAGCCGGAGTGTGAAGTCGGGATGATATTACGTAATATTGCAGGCTACGGGGTCCACCACAAGGGACTTCTATCTAAACCAGTCCTATACCTAAATTTGGATAGTCAGAATCAATGCAGTAAACCCTTGATCTCAGGTTAGTCACGCGCCCCAACTGAAATCCTAACTATTGTGAAGGTACACGTAACAAATAGTTACGCACCACCAGCTCGAGTGGATAGTGAATGAATGAATGAATGAGTATGCAACTCCTGCTCAATAAGTCCACATATCAATACAGTTCCTCTCTAAAAAATTATTGGGGTCTATTACACTCTAAACCAGGTTACCGCCCCATTGCGCACAATAAGGTGAGTGGATGAGACCTCACTATCCGCCTGCTAATATCAGGTCCGACTCGTCGATAGTAGACCCATTCCTCGAGCTGGTCAAACTCAGCCTAGCTTTGCCCCCTCCTCTCGGGTAGGTAAGGCCGCACCCCCTTCCAACCGACCACGAAACAGTGGGAGACGCGGCCTAACGGTATACGGCCCTCATGCGCACATGCATCTACTCGATCTAAATATTGAAGCAACCTCTAGAACCAAGAGAGTTTAGAGAATTTCACATAGGGATATCTATAACACCCTATGTAGAACAGATTTTCAGTGTCCCATCTGGCCATCCACGATATACCTGTGGAGGCTACGGCCCTGATGTCACTAGGACGTTCGGTGGTCATATCACAAAATACGAGATGTATGAGTCATACCATCTAGTTATCCATCAAACCTGCGCGTACCGCGCGCTCATGTGGGGCAATCTCCGCCTATCAGGGAGTCTCATAACAACCTACCTAATAACATATGCAATGGTTAACCACGTCTCATAACAAACATGCAGATGATGTGTATGGGCATGTATCATGATGCTGTGTTGTCACATACTCATAACGGTATCGACAACCAGCACCAAGGATTGACATAGTTAATCAGCCTATACAATCAGCCTCGACAATTGGAATCAGCCGCGATAATCGAAATCGGCCTCGACGATTGGCCTCGGTAATCGGAATGGGCCCCGACAATCGAAATCGGCCTCGACGATCGGCCTCGGTAATCAGAATCGGCCTTAACAATCGGAATCGACCTCGACGATCGGAATCGGTAATCAGAATTGGCCTCGACGATCGGAATTGGCCTCGGTAATAGGAATCGACCTCAACAATCGGAATCGGCCTCGACAATTAGAATCAGTCTCGACGGTCAAAATCAGCCTTGGTAGTCAGAATCGACCTCAACAATAGGAATCAGCCTCGACAATCAGAATTAGCCTCGACGATCGGAATCGACCTCGACAATTGGATCGACCTCGACGATCGGCCTCGGTAATCAGAATCGGCCTCAACAATCAGAATCGGCCTCGACAATCAGAATCGGCCTCTATAATCGAAATCGACCTCGATGATCGGTCAAACAAGGCCTAAGGGAAGGTCACAATAATGACATTAAACCATCATTGCCCAACAATGTGGCCATTTAACTAACATTGCTCCCAAGGAGGGGCCCACATAGAGCTAAACGTATAGTGGGCCCATGGCCTCACACAAGGGTCACATATACATCACATCGGGCCTCAACACATGGGCCATAAATACATTACATCGGGCCCCAACACATGAGTCGGGTACACATCATATTGGGCCTCAAAAATGGGCCTCATACACATCAAGTGGGCCGTATCAATGGGCCTAATACTTTCCAAAAATGAATCATATCGAAAGATCATCTGAACCACACCCTAAATAGCGAAGGAGATGATGATTGGAAAATCATCTGGACCATACCACAAATAGCAGTGGTGATAATGTTTTCCACCACTTAAAATTCCCAAGGCCCACCATGACGTTTATTTTCTATCTAATCTATTCATAAGGTCACAAGGGCCTGAACTAAGAGGAAAAACAAATTTCATATAAATCCAAAACTTCTGCATTCTCAAAAGGGTTTCAATGATAGGCGTTCAATCTCCTATTATTTGCAGCGTGTTCCACCTGATAGACAGCGTGGATATAAAATAAATACATCAATGGTGGGTCCCACCGTCTATCCATTTGGACGGTGTGGAATACAATACATACATCAGTGGGTCCCACGGAGCTTAGTGACATCAAATACAGCAGCTATATAGCTGTTGTACACCAGCCAATACAACAGTAGCTGCAAGTGCTGGAGGCAGCCCATCTTCAAGGTGGGTCCCACTTGCTGGAGGCAGCACATCTTCAAGGTGGGCCCCACGTAGCTAGAGGTGGATGGCTAGGATAAAGAACATCTATCAATGTGGGCCCCGCCATCCAGCAACTGCTGGACGGTGCTGAAACACATACATCATAGGTGTGTCCCACATGGCAAAAACAGATGGACGGTTGGATATGCATCATGGCAGGCCACACGTGGCAGCAAAAAGGTGGGCCCCACGTGCTATGCATGGACGGGGTGGATCTAGAATACACACATCAGCGTGGGTCCATGAGAGTGGACGGTTTGGATTATAACACATACCCCACGATTAGAACCTCAGGGCTGCTGACGTTAAATCAGCAGCTACATAGCTGATATGGTGCACCAGCCAATAGGCTTCCAGGCAGGTGGGTCCCATGTGGGGCCACCATAGTTTTATATATAGTAAAATATTATATATATATATATATATATATATATATTTATTTATTTATATAATCTTAAACTACCTGCCAGGCCTGTTGCTGGACAAAAATCTATCCAGCAACACCTGACCCATCTGGACGACGTCCAACGTGGCTTAGCCTCTCCACTAGACGGACGGTGTGGATGGGGATCGCGTACATCAAGGTGGGGTCCACCATGTTTTTGAAGAAAGCTTATATTCGTGTTTTCCCTCCATCTAGACTGCCCATCTAGACGGTCAGTCTAGCAGGGTGGGCAGCAAGGCTGTCCCACCTACTGAACGGTCTGAATTGCCCCTAGGTGGGCTAAAAACCAGGGAAAGAGAGAGAGAGAGAGAGAGAGAGATCGGTGAGAAGGGGAGGGACCCCGTCACTATGGGCCCTCCCTATACAATGCATACATCAAGATGAGTCCCACCATAAGTGGGCCCTTAAATCACAAAATCAAAACATAAAATCACCCACCTATGGTTCTTACTGGACTTTTTCTTTCATCAACATCTCCTAAAGCCCCAAGGGATGCATTTCAATGGTGGAGATGGTCTTTGGATGGTGGGATTGACTGGTAGAGAGGTAGGCCACACTAGCTTCCCATCTCTCCCATGAAAATGTTGGACATGGGTTGCTTGAAGAATGAGAGATAGAGATGAGAGAGAGAGGGTTGTAAGGGAGAGGGATGAGTGTGATGGGTGATGTGTACTTTGACATGTAAGGGATAAATTGCTTTGACTTTGGGGTTGCTTGGGGATGGGGTATTGTACTTGACATGTGAGGTGATTGATGGGATGTGATGTGATTGATTTGAAAGATTATTTTGAATTTGTAAATGCACAACGTTTTCCTTGAACTGGACGCGGGCCCACATCTCCTGACTCAGGTATCGCCTCGGCGCGTAATGCATGGTGTTGGAACCGCGACAACGGCGCGGTCGCAAGGATATAAGTCTCAGGCCGAGCCGACTTAGATCGATAAGATGCAACTCAGGGTCGTGCGCAACTATTGATAACAGATAGCGGGTCGTCGAAATCCGACCGGGAGGACCGCAGAGGCCTACGGAATGGTACATGATAGGATACGGGTCTTACAACATTAACCAGTAAATTAATTCTGGAACGACTATGCTAGGGCCGCATTAGTTAACATTGTCCTAAGCCTTTTATCCAGATTCAGTTGCGAGGCAATCCACACAATCTTATTCTTCATCCCTGTCTCCGTCTTCCTTTGCTCTCGACCCTTCCAAAAGACCTCGTAGTCCTACTTTGCTATTAGGGCCTTATTTAGGACTTCAGCATAAGTTGGCGTGTCAAAGGTTACCCCTCTACAATGAATGGATCCTTTGAGACCCATTTCGAACTTTCTAAGTTTTACTAAATCATCCTAAACAATGGAAGGGGAAAATCTTGAGAGTTCAGTAAATTTGGCTTCATTTTGTCTAATCAAAGAACCGCACCACTTTCCCATCACGGACACTTTTGAGAAAATATTATTTATTGAATTTTTCACGAAATAAATCCCATGTCCACATGATCCCTACAACAGCTGCTCTTACCATAGATTTCCATCAATGAGCAACTTCACCTTCAAGTACAACAGCGGATAGTGTGACCCTTTGTCTTTGCATGCACCCAATCTCATCGAAGATCTTCTCCATCTGATCCTCCAGTTATTAGCCTGAACTGAATCAGTAAAGCCTTTGAAACAGCCAGCAGCCTTAATTAAGCTTCCCGTGCCCCCATGTACTATTGGCCCAGGTGTCATATCAATCCGTAAGATATAAAGCTCTAGGATATTTACTACGTTTCCAGTTAATTACCTGCATAATCCCTTCAATAAGCTGGCCATTATTTGAGTGTCCTGGTTTCCATCCATGGTGGAGTGGAGGGCACTCCATTACTAATATCTCACGTCCTGAATTAATTATCTACTATTGTCAAAATGAAGTGTATCATATTTAAGGGAATAAATCTAGGCAAAGCAACATCTTCGAATAGAGAAAATTTAAAAATAAATCCTAACTCCATCTTCTCTATGTGTAATTCATAACCCTAAGTCTAAGATGATACTAAAATTTAAGCCTTGATACTGAGCTGTCACACGTTTAGCCTTTTGATAAGGTTAAGAAAACTGAATGAAGTGAAAAAATATCAGCTTGATCGAAAAATTTTATGACCCACCAGAAATTTTAATAATCAAACTTTACTGTTTCCTATGTTTTGGTGCATCTAAGATTTGGATCTGCTTAATTTTTGGGCCATGCCCTAAAATGATATGGAACTATGGATGGATGGTGTGGATATACAATACATACATCCAGTTGGGCCCCATGGTCAGGGCAGCACCGTACACGGTGAGACTGGGACAAACCTGATCCACTACATGGGGATTCGGATTGCCTACGGACGCTGCCAGTAGGGAGGTGGCTACTGGACAGTGTTGTGGGCCCACTATAATATATTTGCTTTATTCATACCGTCCATCCATTTTCTATAATTATTTTAGGGCATGAGGAAGATCCAAGTGTCAGGTGAACCGCGCCACATGAAAACAGTGGTGATCGAACTGCCACCGTTAAAAACTTCTTAGGGCCCATTGTAAAGTTTATTTGTCATCCAACCTGTTGATTACCTCACACAGACATGGATGAAGGGAAAAACAAATATCAGCTTCTTCTAAAACTATTGTAGCCCCTAAGAAGTTCTCAAAGATGGTCTTTCAAACACCAAAGTTTCCTGTGGTGTGGCTCACATGAAATTTGGATCTGCATCATTTTTGGTATCATGCCCTGTAATGATGTGAAAAAAATGTATGGGCCGTGTAGATAAAATACATACATCATGATGTGCTCACAGAGCACCCTCCAGTGGCTTCTGGCAGCGTCAAGGGCAATCCCAAGAAATCAGATTGCGTACTTATTATCATGCTGAGAAAAGTCTGTTGGGGCCACCTGAATGTACTTAGTTTATCCACGCCATCCATCTATTTTTCCAGCTCCTTTCAGGGGTTGAGCCCAAAATTGAAGCATATCCAAAGCTCAAGTGGACCACACCACAGGAAAAAGATTTTCATCGTTAAAAAGTTCGTAGGGCCCATAATGATGTTCATTTGTCATCGAACCAGGTCATAAGATCAACCAGACATGGATGAAGGAAAAAACAAATATCAGATTGATCCAAAACTTCCGTAGCCCCCAAGAAATTTTCAATTATTGACATTCAATTCACACTGTTTCTGTGGTGTGGTCCACTTGAGCTTTGGTGATGCTTCGTTTTTGGGCTCAAACCCTAAAATTATCTGGTGAAATGGATGGACTGAGTGGATAAATCATTGTGCCCCCCCTAGAGTTTACTTAGTTCTGTTAGTGTACTAAGTACGCGGTCAGCTTTGATCCCTAATGGCACGGGTTTTGGTGGATCCCTATGGGGGCCACTTTAATGCATTTTCCTTACATTCACACCGTCCATCCATTTTAGTAGGGCATTATCCTTAAAATGAAGAACCAGATCAGATGTGGACCACATCAAAGGAAACAGTTGTTATTGAGTCCACATGGATAAAAACATCATGGACGCCACGGGAATGTTTATTTTCAATCCAAGATGTTTGTAAGTTCAGAACAACCTGGATGAAAATACCACCAAATATTAACTGGATCTAAAGCTTTTGTGGCCCACAAAAAGTTTTTAATAGCTGATTACCCCTGTTTCTTGTAGTATGGTTCACCTAAGAATTGGATCTCCTTTGTTTATTTATTTATTTTTATCATACCCTAAAATGAGTTTTTGGAAGACAGCCTGATATAAGGGCCTGTTTGGGAGCATGGATTTGAAACCCATTGGATTTAGAACCCTCCTGGATTCGGATCCCCTCGGTTCTATTAGGCACCTTGTATTTGGAATACCCTGGATTGTAAAATTTGTGCTTGAGAGTGTGGATTTGAAAACCTCTCAAATTTTGTAGTATATTTGCATGAATATATAAGGAGACTGAGTAAATTATTTAAAATATACAAAGTTATTAAAATATACTACAACATAAATAATTATGATAACAAGCTCATCAAAATATACGTATTGTTAAAAAAAAAAAAAATTCTAAACTTTAGGTGGGCCATGAAAGTGGGCTCACTAAATTTCACCACTGTCATGTGTTAAGATAAACATATCTACTCTAATTCCGGGTGGTCTAAATACACACCATAGAAATTACAAAACATATGTGCACCCCCGCTAATAAATAAAAGGATAAAGAATGATCAAATATAAAATATTTTTAAAGTTATACAAACTTAAATTGCCAAATTAACAGAACTTAAAAAAAAGAACGTAATACAATCATCAATCTCGAATAGTGTTTACAAGAAACTCCCACCTCAGCTCAACATGCAATTCGATGAAGAATAGTACTGACTCTCTATGATCTAAGAGATACCTTAATCCTTACCATGTATACAGTTCGTCTATATTTGGTACGTCCCTAAGGCATTGCATTATGGCTTATCGGAAGTTACTCTTTTCAATTTGGGCTGCGTGATGCATATTTACGAAGTCATTGAGTTTGTCTTGCATCTCTATCATTGTGGGTCAAGTCACTTTGATAGACAAGGCTACATGCTTCATCTCTTGCACCATTTCATTGTTAATTGTGGCATTCCTTTTCTTCTTTTGTAGTCTTGATGAAGATAACCCAGCTTATGGAGTATTAGTCATTCCAAATATTGGCGATGTTTCAAGTTGTGTACCTGCATCAGAGTAATCAGACCTTGGAGGCATATTGGGGTTAACTTTAAATGGGTTTGAGTCAAATGCCCCATATGTGGGATTCTCTGATAATTCGTTCGATTCAGTATGTGCCATTGATTTGCTGTTAGTAGCATAGTCGGTCTCAGCAATTATTGCCATATTATCATATTGAGGAAATGGGATGTTCTGAAATGCTTTCATTCCAGGGTGCATTTGTGGTCATTAAAATACAAATACATATTAACATTAATACAACCATAAAGATTTTATATGCCAAAAAAATTTATTAATTTACCTCGATGTGAGAATTCCATACTTCTGCTTCAGCAATAACATACTTTCGAGTTTCATCCCATTTAAACTTATAACGTCTTGGAAAAATCCGTACAAAGACCCAAGTACCACCTCAGGCAAAAGTCCCTAAGGATCATATTTTGTAGAAATTTAGGCGAACATTAATTAAGTGTTGAACATTAATTAAGTGCTGAACTAGATTAATTAAGTGCTATCAATATGAATGGTAAGACCCAAAACCATCAAAATCGTTAACTCAACACTGCTTGAGAATGTAGGAAAAATCCCAAAGCCTATTGCTTTCGAGAGCACATTGAAATTCCGTATCGGACCCGGACAGCATGTCGAAAGTCCGATGACCACAAAACTATAGGGTTATGACCGCCTTATTGGGCTTGACAACCATCAAAGGAATCGAGCCTAAATAGTATCCAAAAATGCACAACTTAAGCCTTGAGCGATGTATGTGAGAAACGCGAATATCTTTAGAAAATGAACCCAAACTTAAGTGAATTGGACCGCTCGCTTATGAGAGAAATTGAAGACTTCAGATCGTCAGTTTCTGGTCAAACTTCACTTATGGATTAGAGAAATTTCCCTGCATATATCTGCATACTTGTGGCCCTGATCGAGTGAAATCGATCGTTGAACTGATATAGGTCCTCCACGGTCGATCTGCTAATCCGATTGTACCGAAATCATAACCTGGCCTAGATCCATTGTCGGCAAACTTACCCCATACTGTAGGTGAGTAATGAACCTCCAGATGAGTCCCGTTTACCCGAAACAGACACCCTTTGGCTATAACCTAAGTATACCATGGCCCTGGGGCCATTGACATCAGTTCTGGGCCTATATAATGCCCTTAACCCACCCCATTCTCATTCCATACGAATTTCCTAAAAACCCTAAGAGAGAGAGAGAGAAGTAGGAAGGAAGAAGGATTTCTGGGAGATTTTTTGCTGAGATTTTTTCCACAACACCATGCGCTGATACACCTCTCTCTTACACTACACAACTCGTTTCAATGACGATTTGGGCAAGAAATCCAAACCCTAACGCCGTAGTTGAGGTATAAAATAGCTGTTTGTCAACCTAGCTAACGATTTCCTGATTTAGGTACTTATGTGTTTTATTTAGGAATAGAGGATTCGAACCAAGTCCGAATAGTGTATTCCGATGAAAAGTGCGGACTATAAATGTTTAGGTTATGGTTTTTAAGGCTTTCAATGTTGGCAATGATTTATGTTTGACTTGATTGCTGCCATATGATCTGAGTTACGACGTTCTCCATATGTTATATATGTATGAACTATGTTGGATAAATATGCATTTCATGTGTTTGTTGAAATGTTTGAATGAACTTGAAATTATGATTTTGTGCTTGTCATGATATCTAATCTAAGATCCATGTTTTTTATACGCGTTATATCCTATGTTGCACAAGAAATTGCTATAGTTCATGTCATAATTAATCTAGTCTATGTATCTGGTAATGTGTAGTTTAAGTGTTTGATAAAATGTCTGAATGATAAATATTGTTTGATGAATTGTATTTAATAAGGGTGTTGAGATAAGATTCTCAATTATCTTATCTATATGTATAATTTCCTTCATGTAATCTTAATTTCAACTATGCAATTTACGGATGAAATGTAAACGTCTAGTAACATGTTCAATGTGTTTGCTAAAATGCTCAAATGGGATTTATATTTGAATTGTTTGTTAAATGTTGTTATGATTATCACATGTGACTACCTATTGCATTTGAGTATGATTGGGACTATTACATGGTCCAGGCAATTGGTAACGATCCCCGATTGAGTGGCCCAACTAGTCTCGCCACATTTGATACGTTCAATGAATCCGAGCCGTACGGTGATTGTCGATAGTGGTTAGGCCACGTGGAGTTCTTGTGCACTCTATATCGATTAATCCAGCGTGCGCTCATACCAATCGAACTTGTCAAATAACCCGATTGACATAATATGTGTTTACCATGTATGGACACTACTGCTTGAATTTAAGGTACCACTTACCAACGTAAAGCCTGTTTCAACAATGATACCAAGATCCGCTAAGACTCATAAGCCAGGCATGCTCGTATGGGACACCGTGGTCGAGCTGTCGGCCTATGCTGGGTTGATGAACCTCTCCGTAGTGACCAGTGAGCAACTTAAACTCGTGAGCCAAATATAGTGGTGTATGGGACACTGTATCCGAGCTGTCGGCCTATATTCTGGTGACGAGCCTCCCGTAGTGACCTCGAGTATAAATACTTAGACTTACATATTCACTACTTTCATTAGGGGTGATGCCCTACAACTTGCATAATGTATGTGTTTAACTAGGATTGACGACCCTAGATGGATCCCCACTTGGGTAAATGATATAAAGGGAGGAACCTTAACTTCCCGAATCTGCTGTATGAATAAGCCTGATTAAGAACTTGGCTAATACGACCATGCACAGCATTGCATGTGCTTTGGTGAGGAAGCGCACGTTTAGGGAGTTTGTCATATGCGAATGGTTGATGAAGTCACTGAGGGAGTGCAGGCGAAGGCATGCATCATTACTGCATATCATCCTTGCATTAATAAGAGTAGTTAGGAATGATTGTTGTACTGCTTTATCATTACTGCTTGATTGAATTGGTAACATGTTAACCTTTGCCTTATAGTACCACCGAGTTGATCACTCACTCCTACTCTGGGATAGTGTTTTAAAACACCAACTAGACTCTGTTTTAGTTGCAGATGATGATGAGGCTTACGTGACAGAACCGATTTTCATAGATGAGGTGGAGGAGTTCTCCTACGTACATCTCTCAGGGGGTTTGTGTAGACCCAGAGCTGTGTCGCCAAGATTACAGGGTTATGGGATAGTTGTACACTTTATGTTTTACTATTTTGTAAATTTTAGAAACAATATATGTAAACATTCAGCCCAGTACATACTTGTACTCTGGAGGTTGTAAATCGCTTACTTGTTCAAATTTGCACGTTATAGTCTTCCGCTTACTTAATCAAATTACCTCTGAAGTATAATATGCTATTTTAGTGTAATCCCACTCATGTTTAATACACTAATATGGACAATATTTAAACATCATTATCTATGTTGTATAAGTGATGTGTTGGATTTCGGGAGTCGAGCTTTGCTCGACCTTCGAAATCCGGGGCATTGTAAATTGGTATCAGAGCATGATTTGGATTAAACTTGACTTGGGTTATGGTAACACAATGCACACTGACGTACTATTAGTTAGGAGGGGACGATAAATGTAGAAATGATTGTATGATCCCAATGTTTTACCGACGGGCGAAATTGACCATTAAAATGTAACCCGTATGCGTCTTGGATCATGTGAAATGATCTTAAACCCTTTTTAAGCCGTCAATTGATGGGTTTAAGCTGTAAGTCGGTAAATCCCAAACTTGAAACATGCCAAAAGTCATGAATATGTGCGAGATGGACCAAGAAAATACATCACATGGGCGTAGGGGCCCAAAGCGCAATTTTCAGTGGGACCCAGGGGGTCCCCAGTATAGGTACGGCACCCCGGGAGGGGTTGGCCACCGCCCCAGGGAGGGGCCACTGCCGGTACCTCCAGAGAGGCGCGACGGCACCTTTCGGACGGTGGCGCACTGTCCGCACCTCCAGTGGGCCGCGGCGGGACCATGGTTTCGGCGGCCCACCGCCCTCACCCACATATGTGAGGCCTTGTCTTACGTGTGGGGCCCTCTATTTCACTCCCCTAGCCATATTTCACTCCCATTTCAAGCTTCTAAACCCTCCAAACCCCCCCAAAAGTATCATTTTCTCTCTCAAAATCTCCATTTCATACACTCAAGCTTCTTCTTCTTCTACATTACACACCCATCCTTCACCATTCTCTTAAACCCATCTCTTACAACCTTCCATCCCCCATTTCAAACCTATTTGAGCACAAAAACCCATCCTTGTGTCTCATAATCTTCAAACCCCACAAACCCATCTCACCCTTCAAGTTTCTTCACTTCCATGGCTCTTTTTGAGCTAGTTATCTCTATTTTCTCCATTTCCGCACTCCTTTCCCTTATGGGGAAGAAGAGGGCGTCCGCAGATGAAGCTTGGCCTAGCTGCCCAACCCGTTCAAGGAAGAAAACAGGCGCCGAAGCAAGCACAAGTGCCGAGCGAGAACGAAGGTCAAAATGGGATCTTGACCCGCGGATTCCCATCGAAAGATCTCTACCACCGGGCATCGAACTTGGTAAGTTCCATGATCGCAAAGTTGTATTTGAGGCTCATATTGATGAAACGCTTTTCGGGTTGTACCCAGTGATGGACATGCTCCTGAAAAATGGGTGAGGTCACATATTTGAGGGAAATACTCATGCAAGTGAAAGCACCGTACGAGCCTTCTACGCTCATATACGGAACTCACTATTGGAGTCTCTTCTGTTTACTATCCCTTTGGGGAGAGAGGAGGTCATAGTCAATGTAGATGTGGTGGCTCGTGTCATGGGTATGTAATGTGGACTTGTAAATGTTAGTGAGACAAACCTTACTAGTGAACGAGAAAGAAATCATCGCACATGTTTCTTTTGTGGCCAGCTTTAGTGGTGGAGGCGAGGAAATAACCTTGCATCGACCAAAATGATAAATGATTTCCGCCTGCTCCACCACATATTCACATATAACGTGTATCCCAGGTGGAGTAATCACATGGAATGCACTTGACTTATGGTGGATTTCTTATACAGAGCTGGTTAGGGAGACAAGTTATATCTGCCTACATTCGTTTTGTCTCTGATTGTGGGTACTGCATGATCAACACGGGGAGATGCCTCACTTCCCTTCGGTCGATTTATTTGTAAGATTGCCTGAAATTTTAGCTTCCGACTCCATATGGAGAACCATGCCTCGATTCATATCATCAGTAACACTACGCTCAACAATATGGGCATAGACCCCAGGCAGCGACAAGCAAGGCTTGATGAGTCCGGGGATGAAATTGAAGAAGAGAGTGAAGAGGAAGATGACAGTGAAGAGGAAAGCACTGAGGAAAGAAATGATGAGGAAAGCAGTAAGGAAGAGAAGGAGGCCCAGGATTCAGGTGGGGGACCTCTTAATACTACTCGTGAGGACCGTCGTGATCATGCCGCCTTAGAAGCTCGCATGGCTCAGATTGAAGAGAACCAGGCCGCCCTGAGACAGGAGGTCATGGAGAATCAGGCCTATCTGAAATAAAAATTCAAGAGAATGTCGCGCACCTTGAAGACTCTCTTATGCTGTATGCATGACAAGGGTGCACCTCTGCCTTCACCAGAGTCAGAGGACTATACATGTGTTGTAGTCGTCTTTTGGTTTAAATTGTTTCTTGCTTATCTTTGTAATAGCCTTGGTAGGTTTCGTTATATGTTAGAGTAGTTGGTGTTAAAAGCTTTTATTAGGTTAACTCACATGCATCTTCTGTCATGGTCCATGTAAGACTACATCTCATGTATTGTGACAATTTTGGGTTAAATGAAATGCATGAAGCTTCTTTTGATTTGGAATGTGTAGAATGCTTGAAAAATTGAGCGTTGTTATTCAAAATCTTACATATGTTGCACCCTATGTCGTATATGGGGAATGCCTCCTAAAAACACTCGGAACATCACACGTCTCGCACTTGGCGGATCTATTGACGGGGCACCCCTCATGAACGATAGCCAAACGGACCCTAAATTGGGCTTGAATTTTAAGACAATGCCGAATTCACAGCCGGCCACTGGCCCCATTAATGGGCCAATACCTTGTGCACCACCAGTTCCGGAACAGAATCGTGCGTCTTTATCGATGTCACACATGCCTCAAGCGGCTCCTCTCCCTAATAGGTTGGAGAAGATGATGCTCCTAATGCAGCAGTAGCAGCAAGTTTGGGCCACTATTGCGGGGGCCATTGCCCAAAACATGAATATGGTCCCGCTGCACCACCTGTGCAGCCTGTTGGGAACATGAATACCAGCGGTCTTTTTGAGTGCTTTTAGCATTTCCGTCCTCCCACTTTGGCGGGTACTCACAGACCCGAGGAGGCTGAATACTAGTTGGATCGTATATCCAAGATGTTGAAACCATTACACTGTATTGAGGTAGAGCAAGTAGAGCCGGATATATATATACGAGAAGGAGGCTAGTCTATGGTGGGACAACATCCTACGAATAGTTCCCACAAGACACGTGTGGACCTGGGATGCATTTTGAGACTCGCTTTCATGGGAAGTACTTCTCCCTCACTTATCATAATGAAAAGCAGGGTGCGTTTCTCCACCTCCGAAAGGGAGGAATGACCGTGGCTGAGCATGAGAACCGCTTTACAGATCTAGCCAGATATGATCCTTTGATCCTAGCCGATGAGCCGATGAGAATGCGGCAATTTTCTGAGGGTCTGCAACCCGATATCTGTACGAAGATGTGTTGCGCTAGCATTCCCAATTATGTTGAGCTAGTGAACATGTCCCTGTGAGCCGAGCAGGATGGAGATAGACTATCCCGTACACGTATGCCCATGGACCTAAGGGCACAACTTTTACTTTTAAAGTTTAGGTCAGTTGTCCCTACCGCATAAGTTGTTACGCTTCCTTATTGGAAAATGCTGATGGCTCGACACTTGGGGATACCCCTGTAGTCTAAGATTTCATGGACGTGTTTAAAACGATACCTGAACTACCTCCTGGGCGCGAGATCGACTTTACTATTGACCTTGTCCCTGGTCCAACACCCATTTCTCTACCGATGTATCGCATGCCTTCATGTAAAATCGAGGAGTTAAGGAGACAGATCGATGATCTGTTGGATGCAAGTTTTATACGACCTAACGTATCTCCTTGCAGAGCACCTATATTGTTTGTAATGAAGAAATACGGATCGCTGCGATTGTGTATTAATTATCGCAGGTTGAACCAAGTGACAGTGAAGAACAAGTATCCTTTGCACAGGATAGATGATTTGTTCGACCAGTTGAAAGGGGCACAGTATTTCTTAAAGATTAACTTACAGTTCAGATATCATCAGTTGCGCGTCAGGGATGAAGATGTGTAAAAAATAACATTCAGAACCAGTTTTGGGCATTATGAATCCTTGTGATGTCATTTGGACTAACAAATACACCGGCTGTATTCATGGACCTTATGAATCAGGTGTTCCGGCCGTATCTGTACCGGTTTGTCATCGTATTTATAGATGACATTTTGATATACTCCATGAGCCGAAAGGATCACGAAGAGCACCAGCGAGCAGTCATCGATACTCTCAAGAAGAATCAGTTATTTGCTCAATACCGGAAATGCGACTTCTGGAAGGAAGAAGTCAAGTTTCTGAGACAAATGGTGTCCAAGGAAGGAATTGCCATGGACCTTGCCAAGGTGACCGTAATACAGGACTAGGAACAACCCGGTTCGGTTATTAAAGTGAGGAGTTTCCTTGGCCTTGCAGGCTACTATCATCGATTTATTAAAGACTTTTCCAAGATAGCCCGACCGTTGTCTCAACTCACTCGGAAGGATCTTAAGTTTGCTTGGAACGAGAAAGCAAAGCAGCCTTTCAGGAATTAAAGGACAAGCTAACGTCCACATCCGTGCTAGTATTGCCAGAGCAAGGATTCAGATATACTATATACACCGACACGTCTCGTGTTGGTTTGGGTTGTGTCCTTATGCAAAAGGATAGAGTGATTGCCTATGCATGCGACAGTTGAAAAAACATGATGAAAACTAACCTACCCACGACCTGGAATTGGTAGCAGTTATCTTCGTATTAAAGCTCTGGAGACATTACCTCTATGGAGAGGAGTTCGAGCTCTTTTACGACCACAAGAGCCTCAAGTACATATTCACGCAGAGAGACCTGAATATGAGGCAACGACATTGGATGGAAACCTTGAAAGACTTCAAGTTTGAGGTTTCATACCATCCTAGCAAGGCAAACCTTGTGGCCGATGCGTTGAGCTGCAAGAAGACGATAGAATTTGCAACTCCGCTAATGATAGAAGAATGGAATATGGTAGAGTTTGTGCGAGACTTCGAACAAAAGCTTACAGTAGAGGAGCAATTTGAGAGCGTCGTACACATCAACGTATAGTCACTTATAGATGACCGAATTGTTGTGGCTCAGAAGGAAGATGAATTGTTGGTGAAAATGAGAAATGAGCGAGTGACAGTGAAGACTTCGAATGGAGGGTTGGCTTAGATGGAGGTTTAAGATATTGTGGCCGTCTGTGTGTTCCGAATCTCCATGACTTAAGAAAGGAAGTCCTGGACGCTGTTCATAATTCAAGGATGGTGATGCATCTGGGCAGTACGAAGATATATAGAGACATGAAGCGTTCGTACTGGTGGCACATGAGGGCCCACATAGGAGATTATGTATCCTGTTATCTCATGTGTCAGCAGGTCAAGGTCGAGTATCGCCGACCTCCTAGTTTACTTTAGCCCATGCCCATACCTGAATGGAAATGGGATTTCATATATATGGATTTCATTTTTGGGTTACCGAAGACGAGGAAGGGACATGACTCCATTTGGGTGATGTTGGACTGATTGACGAAATCGGCTCATTTCTTCCTGATTAAAGTTTCAAACTTAGCAGATAATTTCGCCAAGCTATACATTAAGGAGATTGTACGGCTGCATGGAGTGCCTATGGAGATTGTGTTGGATCGAGACACGCGATTCACGTCCATTTTCTAGACTCGAATCCAAGAAGCAATGGGAGTGTGTGTTTGATTTCAAAGACCGATGGGCAGACAACGGGTAAATCAGATATTAGAAGATATATTGTGGGCGTGTGTGTTTGATTTCAAAGACAGTTGGGATGACTATCTTCCCTATGCTGAGTTTGCTTATAACAACAACTTCTAAGCGAGCATTGACATGGCTCCCTACGAAGCATTGTATGGGCACCCATGTCGAGCACCCCACTGTTGGGTAGAAGTTGGCGAGAAGAGTTTGATTGGCCCAGATTTAGTACAGGCGACCTCAGAGAAGATCGACATTATCAAGCATCGACTTTTTGCAGCCCAGAGCAGACAGAAGAATTACGCTGATACAAGACAGCGACAGCTGAAATTTGAAGTTGGGGACCATATATTCCTTAAGGGTCAGTTTGGGCGGTGAGATTAGAAGGGATGGGATTCATTTGGTCTTGTGCCAATTCCACTCCATGTTTGGGAAGAATGGAAAAGCTTGGAGTTACATTAAATGGAATTGCATTAGGTCTCGTGCTAATTTCTCAATGTTTGGGAAGTTGTGTAGGTCCCACCATGATGTGTGGGCTATATCCACACCGTCCACCCATTTATCGTAATTATTTTAGAGCACGGGCCAAAAAATTAGGTAAATCTAAAGCTCAAGTGGACCCCACCATAGAAAGCAACGGGAATTGAAAACTTATCGTTGAAAACCTCTTTGGGGCTACATAAGTTTTGGATCTACCTCATTTTTAGGTCCATGCCATAAAATGAGGTTACAAAATAAATGAACATTTTAGATATAACACGTGTGTTATTCTCAGTAATTACAAATGATGGTGGGTATATCCATTCAATGTAACCTTATTGGGCTTGACAACCATTACGGGAATCGAGCCCAAATAGTATCCAGAAACACACAACTTGAGCCTTAAGCGAAGTGTGTGTGAAACGCGAATATCTTTAGTAAATGAACCTAAACTTAAGTGAATTGGATCGTTCGCTTACGGGTGAAATTGAAGACTTAAGACTGTCAGTTTCTGGTCAAACTTCACCCATGGATTAGAGAAATTTCCTTGCACATATCCGTATACTTATGGCCCCGATCGAGTGAAATCGATCGTTGAACTGATACAGGTCATCCATGGTCGATCTGCTAATCTGATTCTACTGAAATCATAACCTGGCTTAGATCCATCGTCGGGGAACTTACCCTACGTCATAGGTGAGTAATGGACCTCCAGATGAGTCCCGTTTGCCCGAAACGGACACCATTTGGCTATAACCTAAGTATACCATGGCCCTGGGGCCATTGACATCAGTTCTGGGCTTATATAATGCCCTTAACCCACCCCATTCTCATTCCATACGAATTTTCTAAATACCCCGAGAGAGAGAGAGAGAGAGAGAGAGAGAGAGAGAGAGAGAGAGAAGGAGAGAAAAGAAGAAGGAAGGAAGAAGGATTTCTAGGAGATCTTTCGTTGGGATTTTCCCCACAAAACCATGCGCCAATACACCTCTCTCTTACGCTACACAACTCGTTTCAATGACGATTTGGGTAAGAAATCCAAACCCTAACGCTGTAGTTGAGGTATAAAATAGCTGTTTGTTAACTTAGCTAACGATTTCCTGATTTAGGTACCCGTGTGCTGTTTTGGAAAAATAGGATTCGAACCAAGTCTGACTAGTGTATTCTGACGAAAGGTACGGACTATAAACGTTTAGGTTTTGGTTTTCAAGGCTTTCAATGTCGGCAATGATTTATGTCTGACTTGATTGCTGCGATATGATCTTAGTTACGACGTTCTCCGACTATAAACGTTTAGGTTATGGTTTTCAAGGCTTTCAATGTCGGCAATGATTTATGTCTGACTTGATTGCTGCAATATGATCTTAATTACGACGTTCTCCATATGTTATACATGTATGAACTATGTTGGACAAATATGGATTTCATGTGTTTGTTGAAATGTTTGAATGAACTTGAAATTATGATTTTTTGCTTGTCATGATATCTAATCTAAGATCCATGTTTGTTATATGCGTTATAGCCTATGTTGCGTAGGAAATTGCTGTAGTTCATGTCATAACTAATCCAGTCTATGTATTTGGTAATGTGTAGTAGTGTTTGATAAAATGTCTAAACGAGAAATTATTTGATGAATTGTATTTAATAAGGGTGTTGAGATAAGATTCTCAATTACCTTATCTATATGTATAATTTCCTTCATGTAATCTTAATTTCAACTACGCAATTTATGGATGAAATGTAAACGTTGGGTAACATGTTCAATGTGCTTGATAAAATGCTCAAATGGGATTTATATTTAAATTGTTTGTTAAATGTTGTTATGATTATCACATGTGACTACCTATTGCATTTGAGTATGATTGGACTACTACGTAGTCCAGGCAATCGGTAACAGTCCTCGATTGAGTGGCCAAACTAGTCTCGCCACATTGGATATGTTCAATGAATCCGAGCTGTACGGTGATTGTCGACAGTGGTTAGGCCATGTCGATTAATCCAGCGTGCGCTCATACCAATCGAACTTGTCAAATAACCCGATTGGCTTAATATGTGTTTACCATATATGGACACTACTGCTTGAATTTACGGTACCACTTATCAATATAAAGCCCCTTTCAACCATGGTACTAAGATTTGCTAAGACTCACGAGTTGGGCATGGTAGTATGGGACACTTTGGTCGAGCTGTCGGCCTATGCTGGGGTGACGAGCCTCCCCGTAGTGACCAGTGAGCAACCTAAACTCATGAGCCAAATATGGTGGTGTATGGGACACTGTATTTGAGCTATCGGCCTACGTTCAGGTGATGAGCCTCCCATAGTGACCTCGTGTATAAACACTTGAATTTACCTATCTACTACTTTCATTAGGGGTGATGCCCTACAACTTGCCTAATGTATGTGATTAACTAAGATTGAAGACCCTAGATGAATCCCCACTTGGGTAAATGATATAAATGGAGGTACCTTAGCTTCCCGAATTTACTGTATGAATAAGCCTAATTAAGAACTTGGATAACACGACCATGCACCGCATTGCATGTGCTTTGGTCAGGAAGCGCACGTTTAGGGAGTTTGTCATGCGCGAATGGTTGATGAAGTCATTGAGGGAGTGCAGGCGAGGGCATGTATCATTACTACATATCATCCTTGCATTAATAAGAGTAGTTAGGAATGATTGTTGTACTGCTTTATCATTACTGCTTGATTGAATTGGTAACATGTTAACCTTTGCCTTATAGTACCACTGAGTTGATCACTCACTCCTACTTTGGGACGGTGTTTTAAAATACCAACCAGACTCTATTTTAGTTGTAGATAACGATGAGGCTTACGCGATAGAGCCAGTTTTCATAGATGAGGAGGAGTTCTTCTACATACAGCTCTCAGGCGGGTCTGTGTAGACCTAGAACTACGTCACCGGGATTAAAGGGTTATGGGATAGTTGGACACTTTATGTTTTGCTATTTTGTAAATTTTAGAAATAATACTTGTAAACATTCAGCCCAGTTACATACTTATACTCTAAAGGTTGTAAGTCGCTTGTTCAAACATGCACATTACAGTCTTCCGCTTGCTTAATCAAATTACCTCTAGAGTATGATATGCTATTTTAGTGTAATCCCACTCATGTTTAATGCACTAATATGGACAACATTGAAACATCATTATCTATGTTGCATAATTGATGCGTTGGATCTCGGGAGTTGAGCTTTGCTTGACCCTCGAAATCTGGGGCGTTACAAAACCCGCTTAATTCAAGTATGCCTTTTACCTTATGATAGTCATTTCTTAATATCTTGATTCGATTTTTACAATGCTTTGGCATAAGCTCAATGCCCAATTTCTCACGAATCGATCCAACTACTCCAGTGTATGTTGATGGATTAAATTGATTATTGTCACAATGATAACCAAGGGTGGTGTGTTCCAATAATACATCTATCTTACAACTATCCATCGCTGAATTCCATTTTATTGGTTTTGCATGAGATGAGTAAGCTCCGTTTGTTGTCGACATTCCTGATGTATGTAGGTAATTGAACATTCAAAATAAGACAAATATATTATATGCTTCATTATCTAGCATAACAAAATTATATATCAAACGTTAACAATTACAATATATTTAATCCAATATTAGGGTCGTAATTTTCACATATCGCTTTTGCAAGACTATCACGAAATTGGCTCCAAGCATCTCTTTCTCTTCTAGTTGGTTCTCCAGTTTGTATCTCTTCATCAGAGACGTCGCTATCGCTTTCCTCCATTTCAATTGTCCCATTATAAAATTCATCTGCACATGAATAGTATTCTTGGCCCCCATTTGTATCATAGCTTATATCATTGGAATCATTGAGAAGTGCATCACTCCTCTCATTAATAATATAATTATGTATGATACAACATGCGATTACAATCTTTGTCAACGTTTCTATGGGATAGTTCGGTGTGTTCTTTAATATAGGAAATTGTGCTTTCAAAACTCCAAAAGCACGTTCAATGGCATTTCTTAATGACGAATGACAAAGATTAAATAACTCTTTCTTGTCCCTTAGAAGACAACCTTGCTTAAATTCTTTCAGATGGTAACGGACGTCTCGATAGTGTGAAAGGAGGCCAGGAGTATTAGGAAAACCAGCATCAACTAAGCAGTACTTGCCTTTAGGTAGAGGCAATTTCCCTTCCTATGTGTGTGCTGATGCCAGTATACGTGAATCTGCGGCAGAGCCTTCCTAACCAGCAAGGATATATAGAAATTTTAAATCAAACGAACATGCTACCAAAATATTTTGAGATATGAACCCCTTTTTGTTACGCCACGAACCTTGATCTTTCATTGGAATCTTTGCTGAGAGGTGCGTACCATCTATAACACCAATACAATCTTTAAAATATGAGAAAAATCGTTCATTGTTTTGTATTTTCAGAGGTATGCCTAGCTGAATAGGTGGTATAAATATGTCATAGAGTTTGACAATTGCATTTAATACTTCGTTAAAGTATCGACTTATAGTTTCTCCTAAATGATTAAAATAGTGCCGTAGAATACGATTTTTTACACAATGGCTAATGGTATACAAAAACATTATTAATTGTTCTTCTGGGTTAACTTCAAGCGTACCGGTCAAGTGGCCACTCTCATGAATCAAATCCCGTAAATGAATAAAACAATCCTTATTCATTCGAATATGGTCAAAGTATGTGGCACCGAGTCCATCGAGAATCACATTGGTAGACTGCAAACCTATCCAGTTGTGGGACTCTCGAATATCATTTTCATCATCCTCTTCCATATAGTTTTGTGCGACCGTTGCTACTATCATAGATGCAACATTACACATCATCGTCATAGCCGATGCAGCCGCAGTTACTGCCGTGAATAAAACAATCTCTTTCTCAGTTACATCATTTGTATCTGAGTCCGAATTATTTGAATTCGCCATTTATATAGCCTGTTCAATGAAAATTTGTTAAATTCATTACATTTGGTAGATGTGAGCTATAAAAGTCTCCCAGATAGGGGATGCCTCAAAAGTCTCCCAGACTAGCAGATCTAAACAATTGGTATTTACGTTTCTTTTATAGAACACGGACCATCATTACAGTCTTCCTCTTAATCATCCATTCATGATATGGTTTGATGTATCATCCAAAACTGTTATGCATCACCCCGAGCGAAACGGATGTATTGGCCTGAATAACCAGATGTAGGGCAATACGACCCCATACTGGTCACGAATGATTTGGTTACACCAAAAACAATTTACAAACCATGACACTTGGGCAACAATATCTAATAGTCGATCCAATAACATGGGACTTCTCAAAATCCCATATCCAAAGGGTGTCCTCATATCAATAGTCTAGACCACCAAACGGTGGGCCCTACATGTGCAAAATCCCATGACCTAGCAAAGTAAGCATTTTCATGGCCAACTATGATGTATGGTACGCAAATTGCATCCTATCCCTATCCATCTAACTCCAGCCCATATGGGATGCGGATTGCATCCTACCCCTACCCATCTCCAACTGGGAATGAACAGGAGCTTTGAGTGGTCACCGTGATGTATGGGTCGTCCATCCATTTATTCGTATCATTTTGGTATAAGCCCAAAATTAAGGCAGATCTAGGGGTCAACCGAACTACACAACGAAGATTAAACTGTTACCGTTGAAAACTTCTCGAGGGCCACGTGAGTTTTGGA
Organism: Magnolia sinica; assembly: GCF_029962835.1. NCBI lineage: Eukaryota > Viridiplantae > Streptophyta > Magnoliopsida > Magnoliales > Magnoliaceae > Magnolia > Magnolia sinica. Next base: position 31,307,617 of record NC_080580.1, read on the forward strand.
TGGAGCCGATATTTGTTTGTTCTCTTCATCCAGCCCCTTGTAATTTTATAAATAGGTTAGATGGTAAATAAAAATCAAGGTTGTCTCTAGAAAATTTTCAACAATGAGAATCATTTTCACTGTTAGTTCCTGTGGTGTGGTCCACTTAAGCCTTGGATCTGCCTCATTTTTGGGATTGTACCCTATAATGATACGTAAAAATAGATGAACAGTGTAGATAAGACCCTACATCATGGTGACCACTCAAAGTTCATGACCGTTTCTACTTGGACACTGTAAGGATGCAACGCACGTACTAACATGTGGTGGCTTTACAGGGACTATTACCAACTTCCTTCATTCTTATTTAAAAAAACAAAGTTATCCACCTTCCTTAATGATAGTTGGAAATCCACTCCAACCACAATGTGAGTCATCCTATTTTAGGCCAAGGGCCTAAATTTCAGGGCCATTGATAGTTCAAGTTGATCACACAGTTAAAAACAATGTGCACAAGCAATTATAATCATTGGATTTGTTTTCATTCCTATGGCCCACTTGAATGATATTTATGTCTAAATTTTTTCTCAAATCTTACATTTTAATGGGCTATATAATGGTTGGATTACACCGTCCATATAACCATCATGGTGGGACATATATGAATAAAGAGTTCCCATCCCTCCATTCATTGTTTTATTTGGTGTAGCCCATGTGAAGCCTAAATTAGTATCATATCTTGGCCATACAGATAAATTTTGACAAGTCATCACATGGTTGGAGTAGATTTACATAACCATTATAGTGAGCCACCCAAATAATAGGTTACAATTCATTTAAAAAAATGTTAAAATGTAAGTTTTATTCCTACCTTAATAGCAGCTCCACCGTCTCCTTCTACAAGCGATGGCAACAACAAACTTTCGTAGTCTCTTAATGATGGCAATAGCAACCTTCCACAACCTTCTTCTGTATTACTCGAGAGAAGTGAAGTTTTTTTTTTGGAGAAGATGAATGAGAGAGACTTGTACGTGGTTGCATGCGAAGTGAAGATTTTAAAGAAAATATCTCAACGATTGGATTTTAAAAGGTAATCCAAGGTCCAAGCTTGGATTGCAAATCCCCTAGATTTCAAACCCCCAGTTACTTTATGGTGCCAAACAGACAGGAGATTGCTAATCCCCTCTAATCCACGGTGCGAAACGACCCCCAAGGCAAATACATCAAGGTGGGCCCCACATTCAGAATAACACTGTGTTGGATGACACACAGCCGTACCTCATCTATTCATCTTCCCTCTCTCTACCAAAGCTGATAGCAATTACAAACGTTGACGTGACATTTAAATGATGTATCTTGTCCCATTGTACATAGGGCCTACTATGATATTTAGGAGAAATCCACTCCATCCATCCATTTTGGAAAATCATTTTAAGACATGAGATACAAAATCAGGTAAATCTGAAACTCAAGTGAGCCACACGAGTGGAAAAAAATGGGAAGGGGTTGCCTACTGTTCAAAACTTTATGGGCTCCACCGTGATGCTCATATGTAATCTGAACCATTCATAAAGTGGCCCAATTGATCGTAAGGTCATTACTAGTGGGATGAATTAAAAGAAAAAAAAAAGCCTAATCCAAAGCTTCTAGGACCCCATGAATGTTTCAACGGTGGGCACACAATCCCCACTATTTTTTGTCATATGGCACATTTGAACTTGGATCTACCTCATTTTTAGGTTGATGCTATAAAATGATTTGGCAAAACATATGAATAAGGTTAATTTTTTACAAATACCATAGTGGGCCTCACCTAGCTTGGTATACTTGAACATTGACCGCCACTTTGTCTACTACGTCACATCTTTAAATGAAAGGCATTTTAGCCTTTTACAAAATATAGTTTTAGAATCATATATAATTGCAACGGCATATGTCATTAGGGGATTAAGTCGATAATGTTGAAAAAATATAAGAATATTACTTTAAATAATTTAAAAGTAGGCAAATTTTCAAAAATAGACTAACAGATAATTGGGATTTAATAAATGATTCTAATTGAAACTTAAAATAACTTTCTAAATCATAATCTAAATCTTTTACTATTACTAAATCTCTTTAAAAGCACTCTTCTAAAAGTTCGTTACAATTTCTCAAATAATAGAGTAAACCAAATTCTATAATCTAATGAAAGTAGCCTTGGCCAGTTTGCAGGGGAGGTCTTTTGGGGGTAGGAAACTCATCATTCAGATAGCTGGAGCTAGACAGAAACCCTCGACATCTAAAGATCCAGATGGCTCTAGAATCGTTGGAGAAGTCCACAACACCTAGGTATGGCGACATGATCCCACCTCGTCCTCTCTGCTAGTCCCTAAATGGATTTCTGATGGGAGAAAAAAAGACCTCAGCAATGCTCTAGTAGGAGTTGCATCGACCCAAGGATGCTCTATGACCCAATTGATAGACGCCCTCAGAGCCTCCTCCTTCATTGCATCTCGTGTAGAAGTGGCCAGAATCTTAGACCGCGCCTTCCTTTTTCCTTTCCTATCCAGGGAAGAGGCAATAGCATTTCATCGAGCCTACACCCTCCACCAATCCATGAACATCCACTCTGTCAACCCATGGGGACCATCATCAGTTTCCACAAGCAGAGGCATCTAGATTCGTATTCAAGGTATTCCTCTACACGCTTGGCATAAACAAATAGTTGAATAGATTATAGGTGTTTACGGCACAGTCCTGGACATTGATCAGATCACTCTTGATGCCTCTTTCTTTATGTTTGCCAGGGCCAAAATCATCCCCCACCCTGACTCCTCCCTAGCCTCATTCATTGATCTAGGGGTTGATGGCCTATCATTCCCCATTATCGTCCATGCCGAACAGATCTCGTTGCAAAAAGAGGCCTGGAAACCAGTTGAGCCCACTGAGCCATCTATCTCCCCATCTCAGTTGTTCGAGAGCAGCAGACGTTGGGTCGACAGATCCTTTGGCACCAGCCCCCTCCTTAGATCTGATAAGTCTAATCTGGATGGACCCCTGGCCTCTATAATAAATACCTGTCATATTCAATGTCATCCAATTAACCATCTAGATAGTGTAGACAGATCAACACCCCAATGCAGACTAGATGTTTGAAGATATGTCTCTCAGATCCAACCTGATCACGAACCCACGCTGGCGCTTCCTCAAGAGATAGTCTCTAACTTTGTAGCCACTCCCTCTGAGTGGAGGACACTCCTTGCCACCACCAGACCTACAACCTCACCCTAGCACCTATCTCCTCTCAATCAGCCATTGCCCTTGCCCAGATTAGAGGAGTCTCACCAGCCCCCAACTCATTCCCTCACCCACTCTCATCATGTCCCTAGCTCTCCGACCATCCCAACCTGTCGGATATCTCCTATAGCCAACAATATGCAATCCATCATCCTTGAGACCCCCCTTACCTCTCCATTCTAGCATCACTCATCATCTGGAGTATACAACCTGAAGGCATAACAATTGCTTATTCGATCTGAAGAGGTCAATGCCCAAATTATTAAAACTAAAGACAATCATATGGCATGCAAAGATTGTTGGAGCTGGCCGGGAGACATGATTCAAGAAGCTTAGGACATGGCAAGTTACAACTCCATTTATGCATCAGATTATGGGGACCTGAACCTGTTCCATGAATCGAACATCTCTCCCCAACCTCCGACTCCACCCAATCCTCATCTTACCAGCAATGCTATTTTGGATCTGTGGGTTGATATCAGGGCGGACTAATCCCACAGTCTACTTCCCATCAACCACCCTCCCATCGTTCATGGCCCTCGATCTGAGAAGAAGCGCCCCAAAGTTCCAGCTAGGCTGAGAAGGAAACAATTGCTTAGTAGAACTACCATTTAGAAAAACTCAGGAACAGGACCAGGACTGTAGACTAGGATTATGATGATTAGAATTCTTTCTTAGAACATGCGGGGAGTGGGCAACTCTCAGACCTTGAGGTACCTAAAAAGTTTGGTTATCAAGAAATAGATATGCATTCTGCTTCTACAAGAACCTATGATCAGATCTTCTAAAAGAAGTATTGTTGCTGCCAAGTTGGGATTTCAGAATTCTATTACAGAGGATTCAGTGAATGGCAAGATCTGGGTTCTCTTCAACCCTCCTTTTCATCTCCAAACTCTGCTTGCCTCGAAATAATGTATCACCCTACAGGTTTCGGTAGAAGGCAACAACCAAGCATTCACCATTTCATTAGTCTACGCTTCGTGCATCAGGGCAGAGCGCTCTATTCTCTGGGAGGACCTTACTGCTATATCTAACCTTCCCACTGGCCCATGGTTGGTTTGTGGGGATTTCAATGCTATGACTTCTCTGGATGAAAGAATCAGTAGCCAATCTGCTAATTGTAGGAGCATGGAAGAGTTCAGCAAGGCTATTCATGTTGCATGTCTGACTGATGTGGGGTTCGTGAGAACTCAATTCACCTGGTCTAACAACAGAGCAGGCCAGAGTCAGCGCTGGGCTAGGATCGACAGAATGCTTTTCAATGATACCTGGTTGAATTCCTTTCCTAATTGCTCGGTTGAACATCTCCATCAAGTCTTCTCAGATCACTCTCCTCTCCTTCTTTCCCTGGAGAAAGACTCAGATTTTGGCCCTAGACCCTTTAAATTCTAGCGTATGTGGTGCTACCATGAAGACTTTCAGAAGGTTATCAGTGAGACCTGGAGTCAGCAGGTCGATGCATCCCCTATGATGAAGATTGTGCTGAAATTGAAAATGGTAAAATCTGCGCTGAAGCTCTGGAATGTTCAGGTTTTTCGGAACATCTTTCAGAAGATCAAGTATGTGGAAGATCAAGTTTATAAGGTAGAATCAGCATTCAATAGCTTCGGTTCTCATGCGGATAGCCAGATGCTGGTTGAGGCTATGGCTGCCCTTAGGAAGGCCCACATTCATGAAGAAATATATTGGAAGCAAAAATCCAGAATCACATGGCTCAGGGAGGGGGATCGTAACACTAAATTCTTCCATAATTCTATTATGGATAGAAGAAGAAGTGCATTGACATCAACCATGAAGCTTCCGTTGGGGGAGACGATTACTTCCGCTTCAGACATCGACAAGGAAGCAGTTAGATTCTTCATGTGCTTATTTGCGTCTGAAGACTCCCATGATCAAGAGGATGATAGTCTCTTTGAATGCATCCCCCCCATCATCTCGGACCAGATGAATGCCTCCCTTATGTCGACTCCTTCTATGGATGAGGTCAAGGAAACGGTCTTTGCGATTCCGCCAGATAGTGCACCTGGCCTAGACGGATTTTCTGGTGCCTTCTTCACTGCTTGTTGGCATAAGATCAAATAAGACTTTCTTATAGTGGCATCGGATTTCTTCAAGGGTGCCTCTACCCCCAGAGCATACTGATGTACATCCATCCTCCTGATTCCAAAGAAGAAGAATGCCGCATCGGATTTCAGACCCATTAGCTTGTGTAATTGTATACACAAGATCTTCTTGAAGATCATAGCTTCGAGGGTGTCCATGTTCCTCCCCAGTATCATCTCTGATGAACAGAACGCGTTTGTTAAGGGGAGATCCATAGCGAAAAGTATATCTCTTGCCTCGGAAATGGCCTTTGAGATTGACAGGAAAGTTCATGGGGGTAACATGATCATTAAACTTGACATGGAAAAGGCATACGATCATTTGGAGTGGAGATTTATTCGTTGTGTCCTTCTTAAGTTTGGTTTAGATCAATCCTAGGTCCACCTGGCCCAATAATGCTAGGAAAAATGTTGGTCCTCCTTATCGATCAATGGTAGGAACTACGGCTTCTTCCAATCTTTCCCTCCTAGCCTTTATCAACTCCTATGAAAGGACTTTCGGTCAGAAGGTCAACAAAGCTAAAAGCTCTTTTATCTTATCGAAGAAGTCGACTGCTGGGAAAGTAAGACAGATTAGCCACATTTTAGGTTTCCATCAAGCTACCCTTCTGATTATCTATTTGGGGGCCCCTCTCAGCAAAGGTAAAATAAGATTTCCTCAGGTTCTTCCCCTCATCCAGAAGATTCAGTCCAGAATAGCAGGGTGGAAGGCGAAACTTCTCAACCAATCCGCCAAGCTTGTGCTTATCGAGCACGTTCTCTCTAGTTTTACCATCCACCTCCTCTGAGTGATCAACATCCCTAAGAAGGCCTGTAATCAATTAGAGAAAGCCTTTGCCAGGTTTTTCTGGGGAAATCCAGACTTGAATTCCAAAAGGCATTGGGTTAGATGGGAGGAAATTTGTCTCCCCATGGCAGAAGGTGGGCTGGGCATCAGACGAGTATCAGATGTTATGATCAGCTTTCGCTGTAAAACGGCAGGGAATCTCATAGCTGGGTATTCTTTATGGGCCAAATTCTTTTCGGATAAGTACTTGCGCAAATTTATCAATTCTGATGGCTCATCCTGTAAGGTCAGCTCTAATATCTGGAAGGACATTAGAGCCCACCTTCTCTTCGCTATTCATAGCTCAAGATGGTTGATTGGCTCAAGTGATGTAAGATTCTGGATGCGAAATTGGACGGGCGGTGGGCTGCTCATTGGCGTAACCACCACTCCATCCCCCACTATTGACATAGAGGCAAAGGTTATTGATTTCTGGAACCCCTTAGGCTATTGGGATCTCTCATCTCTCGAGAGTTTCATTTCTGCTGCTGTGTTAAATCTGATTTGGGAGAGTGAAGTGATCATCTCAAGTAGGGTAGATCGCCTAGTCTGGAACTTGTCTCAATCTGGAAAATTCTCCCTTAGATCTGCCTGGGATGAGCGTCATCAGAGGAGACCAATTCTGCAATGGACTAGTTGGGTTTGGAATAAGCTAACCCCTCCTAAGGTAGCGCTGTTCCTTTGGAAGATAATGCACAAAGCCATTCCGGTCCATGAATCCATCCAAAAGCTCGGCATTAGCTTGGCTTCAAAGTGCGAATACTATGATTTTTTCGCTCCCCTACAAACTGCCCACTCGGAGTTTGATCCTTCTCATCGTCCTTCTCTTCTTGCTCTCCATTGATTCTCCCATGCTTCTCTCTACTTGTTGGACTCTGGGCTTTCTGCTGTTGACGTAGGGAATCCCCATATGAGTAGGCTGGGTCCCAGCCTGTCACATACTAATGAAGGGAGTAGTCTCAATCTCGCAGCCGGAGATCATCAGTAGCTTCGATCTCACGCTGGTCATCTCCTGCCCCATCGCCCCTAATTTTCTGCTCATCTCCCATCTCCCATCGTCCCTCCCCACTCTTCCAAACCCCGTTCTCCCAACGTCGAGACCTTAAACCATCTCCTCTACCATGGCCACATTGCTACGCTGGTTTGGTCTCATTTTGCAAAGCTTCTCCTTGTCCCCCTGCTCCCTGGCCAATCTATTACTGATCACATTCTTCATTGGAGCTCGGTTGCTAAAAGATCCTCCAGATGGCAGGTCCTCCATGGTTTGGCACCTTCATTTATTATTTGGGAGTTGTGGATAGGTAGTAATGCTGCCAGATATGATAATGCCAAATTTTCAACGGTGCAGTCCATCCGTAGAGTTTCCTCCTGGTTGTATGAGATGGGGAATCAACTCCCTGTTCCAGCCTTCTCTTCCTCCAGAGATGACTTGATCTAGCACACCCTGGGCTTGATCAACGGGCCCCCATGCTAGGATGTCTCTGTACATGCCATTAAATGGGGCAAACCTAGCAGGGGTTGGAAGAAGTTGAATGTTGATGGCTCTGCTAGATGCAACCCGAGTCCGGGAGGTGGAGGAGGAATGTGCAGAGACCATCTTGGCAACTCGATTTTTCCCTTCCATTCCAGATACGACTCTGTAGCTAATAACATAGCGGAAGCTCAGGCTATGGTCGACGGTTTGAAGCTCTGTGCCTCGAAAGGCATCACCAATGTAATTGTTGAAACAGACTCTCACCTCATCTTTGATGTGGTCTCTAGCTCTTCCCTAACTTGTGGGTGGAACCTTTGGTATCGTCTTGGTATCATCCACCAGCTCAGTTTAACGCTCAACATCCGCTTCTCTCACACTCTTCAGGAAGGTAACTTGGTGGCGGACGGCCTTGCCAAATTAGCTAGTGGTGGTGAACCTGATCGCTCCTTCGCTTCCAGCTCCTCTCTCCCGCGTCCCATTAGGGGTTCCTTACTTCTGGATAAGTTGGGTGTGGGCGCTTTCAGGAGAAGCGAGCTGAAGATGGGTATCGGATAAGTCCCTCCTCCGTTCCTTCTGCAGGCCTCGGCCCCTGTTGGGTGTTTGCTTCAGCTTGGTCACCTTTTTTGCTGCTTCTTCGGCCTGTTGCAGAGGAGTTTCCTTTAGGCTGTTAGTTTGGTGGTGCTCTTGCTACTGGAGTTCTTGGAGCAGGTTTGCCGTAGTGCCCCGTGTCCTTGTCAGGGTCTCTCTAGCTTCTTCAGTTTCAGTTTGCTGCTAGGAGAGCCTCCTCACTAGGTGATTTTCCTATTCTCTCGTCGAGCAGGGCTAGCTTTCCTTCGCTAGCTGGTCCTTCAGTCTGGATTCATGGTCGGCTTTAGAGTATTTTCTTCTCTTTTTTGTTGTTTTATGGTTGTTAGCTAGATGATATGATAGATGAGGCCCATAGATTTTTTTATTTTTTATTTTTTTTTTATTATTATTTTATGGGGCCTATCCAAAAGTTTGGTTGTACAATCTCTGTTCATTCAATATATTATAGGGGCATGTCTCCTTAAAAAAAAAGTCATCTAAGTATTTTTTATCTTATGTTTCTCTCTCATCTCGAAAACCTATAAGAGATATTAAATTTGGGTCCACTAGAAGCCCAGTAAGATCATATTCACCACGGTTAAATCCTAATAGATATACGATACAAATCGATCGAACAATAAATAAGATTGATAGGATATTAGTAGAGTGACGTCATAAATGGAATTCGTAAAGAGATGTTATGAATGAAACATGATTGTCATGGTATCATGTATGCAATATGAATGTATGAGTATAGTTTATTAACCAAATGTATACCAACAACTTGTATGGCTTTAATATAAGGAACTTGCTGCATCTCTACCATACTCACCTAATCAATCAAGCGAGTCATGTACATTAATAGGATCTCGTATCGCTTTGACAATAGAAATCCATCATAAATCAACCATGCTCACCTAACAAGTCCAACGAGGCGACAAATTAATCATGTACGCTAATGGACAGATCAACCATGCATCACCGATCCAATCAAGCAAATCAATTATGCTTAATAAATCAACAGAAAGACAATATCTCGCATGGCTCTAACATTTGGAACCTGACTCTTAACATTTGGAACCTCACACAAATCAACCATGCTCATCTAACTGATCTAGTGAGACGACAAATCAACCATGCACATCGGTAAACAAATCGATCATGCATCATTGATCGTCCTTCCTAGAAGTAATACCAATTAAATAATATATGAATCTCACGAAGCTGAAAGTACATCTCAAGCATTCTCAATGCAATCGGTACATGAAATTCAAGCACACAAAGTACATGAGATATGTAATGTCTATATTAAGACAATTCAACAACTAATCCTTAAATTTGTGATTAATCACATGAGGAATTTCTAGTTTTCTTGCAAGAGGTTTATTCTAAGGAAATGGCAATGCAAGGGGCAAACCCCCAAACCTTTGAAAATCCAGTTTTTCCTAAGGAAAGTTAGGCCCAAAATGGAAGACGATGTTAATGTACATTTAAAATCCAATCAAGGGGAGCATCTGGGAAAGGGTGGGATCTTTGTGCGTGAAGCAAATTCAAAGAATTAAGATTCCAGCATTAACTTAATCTTAAGTTGCAAACTAGGAAAAGACTTAAAAGGAAAAAGGGAATTCGTGAGATGAGTCACTCACCTTGATTTGGTTCAAAACAAACACAGACTCACCTTGATTCGATGCAACTTAGTTGTAACTTGGTTAGACTCATATAACTTGGTGATGTTCTACATGCACAGACTCTCCAGCTGAGTACTCTGGTCTCCACTAGAGATTTCTAGATACCACTGGACAAATCTCAGTTCAAGTTCAGCCTGACCAGTGAATCAACTTGGTGAGTCAACTTGGTATTTCCCCTTTCTTTCCTATTTTCTTTTTCTTCCTTTTTCTTTCTTTCTCATTCTTACTTCTCTTGATTTCTTGTCCAGCAGAGGGCTTAACACGAATCAGCTCAACTTGACTTATAGTGTGTCAGTGAGTTGAACATAATCCTCTCTCTCTCTCTCTCTCTCTCTCTCTCTCTCCTTCTCTCTCTCTCCTTACAAATTTACAGCTTCAACTATCATTCAGCTTCTTTCCATACTTAACAAGAATCTAATGATCAACAGTCACCCATCAAAATCCTCAACTATCCATACATGAACGAAATAAAAGAGAAATTCTCAAGTCGAAAGAAAAAAAAAAAACTTCATTCCCAGATAAACAAGAAGAAGAAACAACAGAAGCAGATCTGAAATTTCAAGCAAGTACATTAGCAGACCCTTCATCACATAGAAAAAAAAAAAACAAAAACAAAAACAAAAATCAAAGTAACCTACACGCATATTCCCACATAGAAAGTCATAAGAGTATTTAAAAAGAAAAAAGAAAATAGTACTCTGCTTCCCATCCATTTGCTCTTCTTCCCCTCCTTCCTACCACTGAAAAAGATAATAGGCAGTAGAGACATATATCCACCATCGATCAGGTTTTACCAGGTGGGGTCCCCCCGCCAGCGGCTCCTGTTCCTCCTCCGTTACTCCCTCCAGAGCCGAAGATATCTTTAACTATATTGACCATGATCTTGCCTCTCTTTGGATACGGATTTCCTTTGCCATTCTTCGATGACGAATTTCCCGCCATTTCTCCAGGCATTCTGAAGAAGCTGAAAGAAGAAAAAGGGTAAATGAAGAGAAAAATCTCTGCAAAAAGAAGGCGACGCGGGTTTGAGAGGGCATTTGGGTGATAGATAAATAGACTGGGGGGCGTGGATTTGGTGAGTCCCTGACCGTGGGGCCCACCTCGATGTATGTGTTTTATATCGCCGTCCATCCGTTTTTCCGGCTCAATTTTGGGCATGGACCCAAAAGTGAAGTAGATCAAAATCTAAGGTGGAACACGCGACAAGAAACCGGGGGCAATTGACCATTAAAAACGGCGGTCACAAGTTTTGGATTAAGCTGGTATTTGCGTTTTCCTTTCAACAAGTGAGTGAGATAAAATTCGACACCAGGAAAAAAAAAGTGAGGCAGATAAAATTCGACACCAGGAAAATTTTAGCTGTGGGTATCCAATGACCCTAGCTCCTGTACACTTTTGTAAGTGTACTCCCATGTCACGCCAAAACAAAGCAGACGTGCCAAACATTAAGAAACCCCTCCGATGATTGGCACCACTATCTATATCTATATCATATACATAGTGTGGGCAACTTTTGAACATTCATATCACTGCAATTAGCTTGGGAACCAAAACAACTTTGCTTTTTTCGTTCGCGTAGCCCTTCAACCCACCCCTCTCTCTCTCTCTCTCTCTCTCTCTCTCTCTCTCTCTCTATATATATATATATATATATATATATATTCAAAAAAAGAAGAAGAAGAAGAAAGAGTTGGATCTGAATCCAAATCCCAGGAAAACAGCTAGCTTTGAATGAACACGCACCATTGAAAACTTATTGCGGCCCATTATAAAGTATTTATTTGCCATCCAACCTATTGATTAGGTAGCTCACAAATAGTAGCCTGATCTAGAACTTTTGTGTCCATGGCGAGTTTTTAATGGAGGGCACTCAATGACCATTGTTTCCTGGGGTGCAGTTCACGTAAGATTTGGATCAGAGTCATTTTTGGGCTCATGACATGAAATGATATAGAAACATGGATGGACATTGTGGATTAAACACAAACATATCATGGTGGGGCCTACAAAGCACCGACCAGTAGCCACTGGTAAGACCAATAAGCAATCTATGTTCGATAAGTGAACGAAAGCAACCCACAGGAAGCGGATTGGGTGGTGAATCCAACACCACCTAGCTCTGTGGTGCTGGTACTGTGGGCCCCACCATGATGTATGTGTTTTATCCACATTGTCCATATGTTTTGCTAGCTTGCTTTGGGCATGAGCGTAAATTGAAGTAGATTGAAATCTCAACTGGACCATATTATAGAAAAACAGTAGTGATTAAATGGCCACTCACTATAAGAAATCCCACCTTTACCTACAAAAATTTTCATCGCTAAAAGCCAAATTTTCGTAGATAAAAAGTTTTAGCGATGAAAATTTTCATCCCTAAATTCGTCGCTAAAAGACCGATGCAAAAGGTGTTGTCAGAAAGTCTTCACCGCCTACGACCGGTCGTAGGGATTGCTCGACCAGTCGTAGGGGTCGTCTCGACCGGTCGTAGCCCGCTCGACTCAAAGTCCAGGGAGCTCTCTTCTTTGGTGTCTAGGATTCACAACTGGTCGTAGGGATTGCTCGACCGATCGTAGGGGTCCTACGACCAGTCGTGTCTTGGCTCGACTAGTCGTAGTTACGCAGATTTATTTCCGAATCTGATGCGGACTGTGAAAATTTGAGTCAGTCTTTCGCAAGGTGCGAAAGGAAATTGCCTAAACTATAAATAGGAGTCCCTTGGGCTATTCTAAGGGGAGGGGACATTATTCTAAAGCTTTCTAAAGGGGTTCTAGGGTTATTAAAGGGTATAGCAAGGGTGAGATTCAAGGTTGTTTGAATCGAGCAAGTCCTCTCTCTTGTAACTTTCTTTTCATAGTGGATTTCTGTCGCTTTGTGCCGTGATTTTTTCCCGCAAGGGTTTTCCACGTTAAAACTTTGTGTTCTTCTGTGATTGCTTGTTACTATTGAATTGCTATCCTAGATCTAGATCTCTGTGATTCCGTAGAGCAAATATCCAACAAGTGGTATTAGAGCAATCATTGGGGCACAGATCTGAATCTGCAGGATTAGTAATAATGGAAAACAACAAGTTTGATATTGAGAAGTACTCAGGCAAAAATAATTTTGAGTTATGAAAGGTTAAGATGATTAGCTTGTTAACCAAGTAAGGCGAGACTAAGGCTCTTAAGGAGTGAAAATCTACCATGAAAGATGATGAATGGGAAAACCTTAATAGTAATGCTTTAGCCTCTATCCGTTTATGTCTCACGGATGAGGTTCTCTATAATGTTTTGAGGGAGAAAACTGCATCTGGTTTGTGGGCGAAGTTAGAGAACATATATGCAAAGAAGTCCTCTAAAAATTGCCTACACTTGAAGCTACAGTGTTATTCCTTCAAGATAGCAGAGGATGGTTATCTAGAAGCCCATATCAGCAACTTTAATAAATTGATGTGCAAATTGCTGGATATCGATGAAGTGGTCAAAGATGAGGAACAGACATGTATATTGTTGAATTCTCTTCCTGCATCATATGAGTCTTTCAGGGACACGGTGTGCACAGTAAATAAAATCCTAAGTATTGACACCGTTATCTCAGCCCTTCAAGGGAAGGCTATGAGAAAGTTAAACGGTGACATGGGGGCATCTTCCAATGCACTGATAATGAGGGGCAGAGATTCTGAGCGAGGTACAGGGTTCTCAAGACCTAGATCCAAATCCAAGGGCAAGGGCAAAGGAAAATTAAAGTGTTGGAATTGTGGGTTGTCTGGACACATGAAGAAGGATTGTAGAAATCTTAAAACGAAGAAAGAAAATTTAGCGGCTTTTTCCAAGGAGGCCATTGTAGTCACATTTGATGAAGAATCAAGTGGTGGTGATGTTCTATCTGTTTCCATGATTGGTCACTTACACGACAATTGTAAAAACGAGTAGATACTTGACACAAGAACATCTTATCACATGACTCCTCATCGAAGTTGGTTCGCCAGTTACAAGGAATGCGATGGTGGACAGGTTTTTATGGGTAATGACAATACCTATAATGTTGTGGTTATTGGCACAGTGAATATTAAGATGTTTGATGGGATGGAGCGTACCTTGACTGACGTCAAGCACGTTCCTGATATGAAGAAAAGTCTGATTTCTCTTGTTGCACTTGAGGCTATAGGGTGCAAGTTCACTGGTATTAATGGTGTCCTTAAAGTTTCAAAATGGGCACTCGTAGTTATGAGAGCGCAGAGTCATGGAAACCTTTAAAGATTGATTGGGAGCACAGGTGGAGTGGCAGCAGATATTACAGACTCCACATCTCTACGTATGTGGCATGCTCGTCTAGGCCACATGAGCGAGCGAGGCATGAAGGTACTTTTTGATCTATGTTTGATTCCAGCTTTTAAATAATCTGATTTAGATATATGCGAGCATTGTATATATGGTAAAAAATCTAGACTATCTTTTAAATCTGAAAAACATGTTTGTAAGGGAGTGCTTGATTATGTGCACTCTGACATATGAGGGCCCTCGCCAGAAGTTTCCATTGGGGGGTCGTCATGGTTTGTTTCATTCATTGACCACTACTCCAGAAAAGTTTGGGTTTACTTCATGAAATGTAAATCCGAAGTTTTCACCATATTCAAGCAATGGAAGACAATAGTGGAAAAACAGTCAGGGCAAAAAATAAAGATTTTAAGGACTGACAATGGTGGAGAATTTACTTCCACTGAGTTTAATGATTATTGCAAGGATGAAGGGATCATTAGGCATAACACAGTGCACCACACGCCTGAGCAAAACAGTGTGGCTAAGTAAATGAATCGAACTCTCCTAGAGAGGGCTAGATGCATGTTAAGTAAGGTTACATTAGGTAAGGACCTATGGACTGAGGCCATTGAAATGACTTGCTATTTGGTGAACCGGTCTCCTTCAATAGCAATTGAATGTAAAATCCCAAAGGAAGTATAGAGTGGTCAGAAAATCGACTACTCAGGTTTACGCATATTTGGTTGTGAGGCTTACTCTCATGTGCCGTCAGTTGAGAGAGATAAGCTAGACCATAGAGCCAAAAAGTATATCTTTGTTGGTTATGGCATTGGTGTGAAAGGATACAGGTTATTCGACAAGGTCACACGCAAGGTTATTACTAGCCGTGACGTCAGATTCGATGAAAGCTCCATATTTCGCAAGAATAATCAAAAGGAGCAAGAGGAATCGGAAAGGGTGATCGTAGACATTCAAATTGATATAGATGATACATAGGTAGAGATAAATGCGAAGATAGAGGTACAGGGTCAGGTGGAGCAGCCACCTATGAGAAGGAACCCACCGCGTGATCGCAGATTACCGGCAAGATAAAGGGACGACTCTAATATTGCATATGCCCTCATTACAGATAAGAGGGACCCATCTACTATTCAGGAGGCTCTTGATGAGCCTGATGCAGAAAAGTGAAAGGCAGCGATGGATGATGAGATGGACTCGTTGCACAAAAATCACACATGGGAGTTGGTGGAGCTTCTTGTGGGCCGAAAAGCGATCGGATGTAAGTGGTTATTCAAAAGGAAACAAGATAAATACAAAGTAAGGTTGGTAGCAAAGTGTTATGCTCAGAGAGAAGGAATCGACTTCACAGAGATATTCACACTGGTAGTTAAGCAGGTATTTATCATATTTATGTTGGTGCTAGTTGCTCAATACGATCTTCAGCTATAACAGATGGATGTGAAGACTGCATTCCTGCATGGAGAATTGGAAGAGCAGATCTACATGAAGCAACCAAAGGGTTACGAAGTTAAAGGGGTAGAGAAAAAGGTTACAGGTTAATGAGGTCGTCGTATGGCCTGAAACAGTCGCCTAGGCAGTAGTATAAAAAATTTGATTCTTTCAGGTGAGTTAGAAATTTACTTGGAGTGAATACGATCACTGTGTCTATTACAAGACACAGAGTGATGGAAAATTCATCATCCTAGTACTGTATGTTGATGATATGTTGATCGCCTATCATGATATGTCTGAAATCAACGTACGAAAGACTCAGTTATCAGGGACATTCGAGATGAAAGATTTGGGGGCTGCAAAGAGGGTTCTTGGCATAGATATTCATAGAGACGGGAAGAAGAGCAGGCTTTGGTTATTACAGGCAGAATACCTTGAAAAGGTATTAATCAAGTATGGAATGGATCAGGTAAAGTCAGTAAGCATTCCCCACACGGCACATTTCATGCTTTCCTCAGAACAATGTCCTAAATCCAATGAGGAAAAGAAGGTTATGTCTCATGTGCCTTATTCGAATGCGGTTGATAGTTTAATGTATGTCATGGTCTGTACGAGACTAGATATTTCACAGCCAGTCGGTGTTGTGAGAAAATACATGTCAAACCCCGGCAAACAACATTGGGAAGCGGTAAAATGGCTACTTCGATATATTCAAGGTACGAAAGACTACATCTTAACTTTTGAGAAAACAGGGACAAAGTTGGTAGGGTATGTGGATTCTGACTACACAGACCGTATAGATTCCAGGAAGTCTACTTCAGGATACTCGTTTGTATTATCGGGTAGAGCAATTAGTTGGATGTCAAAACTTCAGTCCGTGGTAGCTCTTTCCATGACCGAAGCAGAATATATGGCAGTGACAGAATCTTTTAAAGAAGGTGTTTGGCTCAGAGGCATGATAAATCAGTTGGGACTTCAGCAGGAGGCCGTGCCGGTTAACTATGATAGCAAGAACGCTATCAATTTAGCTAAAAATTCTGTTTATCACTCACATACTAAACACATTGATGTTCGTCACCACTTTATCCTACAGGTGCTTGAGGAAGGAGGCGTCACATTGGAAAAGATACACACCAGCATGAATCCAGCAGACTTGCTCACCAAGGTCGTTCCTACAGAGAAGTTCAAGTTCTATGCAACTTCTCTGGGCTTGGCGATGGCGTAAAAGAAGGACAGAGTGTGCACGAGAAGCGTTGATTGAAGCTATGATGCGATGAAGAGATAAGAGGAGAGGTCAAGGTGCTACACGGTTAAAGGTTGAAGACTTGGTGAAGATTATTGTTAGAAAGTCTTCACCGCCTACGACCGGTCGTAGGGATTGCTCGACCGGTCGTAGGGGTCGTCTCGACCAATCGTAGCCCGCTCGACTCAAAGTCCAGGGAGCTCTCTTCTTTGGTGTCCGGGATTCACAACCGGTCGTAGGGATTGCTCGACCAGTCGTGGGGGTCCTGTAGCCTCGGCTCGACTAGTCATAGTTACGCAGATTCATTTCCGAGTCTGATACGGACTGCAGAAATTTGAGTCAGTCTTTTGCAAGGTGCGAAAGGAAGTTTCCTAAACTATAAATAAGAGTCCCTTGGGCTATTCTAAGGGGAGGGGAAATTATTCTAAAGCTTTCTAAAGGGGTTCTAAGGTTATCAAAGGGTTTAGCAAGGATGAGATTCAAGGTTGTTTGAATCGGGTAAGTCCTCCCTCTTATAACTTTCTTTTCATAGTGGATTTCTGTCGCTTTGTGCTGTGGTTTTTTCCCGCAAGGGTTTTTCATGTTAAAACTTTGTGTTCTTCTGTGATTGCGTGTTACTATTGAATTCCTATACTAGATCTAGATCCGTGTGATTTCGCAGAGCAAATCTCCAACAAAAGGTTTTTATCGACGAAAAATTTGAATCATCAGCAAAGGCAAGTTTTTTAGCGACGAATTTTTTAGTCGCTAAAAAAACTTTGCGACAATAGTTTTCGTTGCTAAAAATAATCACAAAAATTTTAGCGACGAATATTTTTGTCGCTAAAAAATAAATATTAAACTTTTAGTGATGATAGCTTTCATCGCTAAAAATAATCACAAAACTTTTAGTGACGAATATTTTCGTCGCTAAAAAATAAATGTTAAACCAAAAATATTCGTCACTAAAAAATAAATGTTAAACTTTTAGCAACGATAGTTTTCATCACTAAAAATAATCACAAAACTTTTAGCAATGAATATTTTCATCGCTAAAAAATAAATGTTAAACTTTTAGTGACGATAGTTTTCGTCGCTAAAATTAATTACAAAACTTTTAGCGATGAACATTTTCGTTGCTAAAAAATATGTAAAAAACTTTTACCAACGAAAATTTTTGTAGGTAAAAATATTTAAAAAACTTTTACCTATGAAAATTTTCGTCGCTAAGAATATTTTGCAAAACTTTTAGCTGCGAAAAGTTTCATCACTAAAAGTCTCTTTTTATTAAAAAAATATTTCATCATATTCATCCTGATATACACCTATTATAATATATTTCATCATATTCATCCTGATATTCACCTGTTACATAATATATTTCATCATATTCACATTCACATCCATCTAAACCCAAACTAGTAAATCCATCTAAACATAAACTAAATTCATCCAATGTAATGACCTGGAAAATTTCGTGCAAGGACCCGAGCACCACTTCAATCTGGTTTCCCTTGGGACTCAAGCCTTTAGAAGTTAAATGTGAATTAGCTAGCTCTAAACTCGATTGCCTATGAAATTAGCACCAATCACTTTAAATTTGATTTGCAGGACCCAAAACCTGTAGAATCATTAACGCTATGTTACCCTGAAATCTAGGATTCAACGCTAAATCCAGTTGCTCTCGGGAGTACTTGAAAACTTTGAATCGGTCCTAGACCGCACGTCGAAAGTCCGATAGTGATGATCTTAGACAATTATGATCATCTTGTTGGGCTTGACAATTACCTCAAAAATCAAGTCCAGATGATGTCCTGTGAAGATTTGCTTAAGTCCAGAGTGAGGAGTGTGAGAAAGGTGAATTTATTTAGAAAATAAATATGAATTTTAGAAATCTGAGTCGCGTCGCTTGCGCGCCGATTTTAAGCTTTCTGATCATTGGATTCTGACCCAAATTTACCCTCGGATCAGGGAAGATGGCCCACACATGTCAAAGTGCCGGTGGACCTGATCGAGATTCGGTGACCGTTGAATTGAAACTGGTCCGCCATGGCTGATTTGTAAATCCGATCGGTCCAAAAAACTCAGCCTGACCTAGATCCATTGTCATTGAGCTTAAGTCCGACCGCACATGAAAAAAGGGACCACCAGAAGTGCTCCGTTGGACCGAAATAGACCCGAATTGGTTATAACCTAAGTATACCATGGCCCTGGGGCTATTTTCATCAATATTAGGCCTATATAAAGACCTTAAACCCTCACTCTCAAATTTCATACGAATTTTCCAAACCCTAGCTAAGAGAGAGGAAAAGAGAGAGAAAGTGAGAGAGAAGTTGGTGAATCATCTTGAGATTCTTCCTTGTTACTCTGCGTACCTAAACCATCGCATCTGAATCGTTATTCCGGCGATTCTCAGTTCATTCTCGGGCAAGTCAATCAAACCCTAACTTGTTTTGGAGCTTAGAATAGTCTAAGTGTTGATGTAGCTCTTTCAAATCTTGCCTTAGGTTATCTAGTCGCCGTTAACGAAGACTTATTGTCTGAATCAGATCTATTGCGCGCTTTCTGGTTTAAGGTGCAGACTATATTCGTATAGGTCATGGTTTTCAAGGCTTTCAATGTTGGTTAATGGTTTATTAGTATTGTGGGTGCAATTTCACATGCCAAATGCGATGTTTGTATTGCATTTCTGATAGATATGAACTATATTGAGATTTGTGTATTCCATGTATATATAGAAAGTATCGTATATGTATGCAATATGAGTATATGGTTGCCATGATTAATTGTCGCATGTTTATGCTAGTTGTATGTGTAACAACTCCTTGGCAAAAGGAATTATCGTGAGGTGAGCTATCACCAACATACGTCATGTATGTTGGAAAATGTAGCCTAAGTGTATGTAGAAATGTCTGAATGAATAAGTGTGTCATATATTGTACTTTTATGGGCGTTGAGAAGAGGCTCTTGACTATCTTAATGATGTGTATGATTTCCTCCATGCAATCTATATTATTTATCTGTTTAACTTGGACGTTACTTATGTGTGAATTCATGTTAAGTTGATATTCAACAAATGCTCACATGTTGTATGATTTGAATTGTTAATCCATTACTGTTCTAAATTGCTGGTATAAATATCTATTATACTTGAATGTGCTTGGGACTATGAAATAGTCTAAGGAATCGGTAACAAACCTTGAGTTCGTAGTCGAGGTTATTTTCGCCATGTAGGACGTGTTTGACAAACCCAAGTCATATTAGGGTTGTCGACAGTGGTTTGGCCACACGGAGTATTTGTGCGCTTCATGTCGTTCAACTCAATGTGCGCTCGTGCTAGTCGAACTCGTCAAGTAACCTGATTGTCCCGGTGGATGTGCACCATGTATGGACGGTATTGTTTGAATCTAGGGTACCAATCTTACCAGTGTAATCCCATTAACTATGGTACCTCGATTCGCTAAGACTCATGAGCTGGACATGGTGGTATGGGACACCGTGGTCGAGCTATCAGCCTTTGTTGGGGCGACGAGCCTCCCCGTAGTGACCAGTGAGCAAACCAGACTCGTGAGCCGATTATGGTGGTATGGGACACTATATTCATGCTGTCGGCCTACATTGATTGGTGACGAGCCCTTTGTAGTGACCTCGAGCATACTTTGATACTGCGTTGAGGTGACGAGCCTTAGGGTAGTAACTAAAGTATGATAGGCATGCATTGATTGATGACGAGCCCTTTGTAGTGACCTAGAACCATAATATCGTATGAGATTGTCTAGGACTGATGACCCTAGAATGGATCATCGTTTGGGAATTGATATGAGGAAGGTACCTTAGCTTCTCAATCCTGCTGTCTGGAAAGGACTAATAACAACTTGGTAATCATATGCATGCACCGCATTGCATGTGCCTCGGTGTCGTGGAGCACTGTGGGAGGTTGTCATGCGTACCGTAAGATGAAGACGCTGAGGGAGTGCAGGCGAGAGCATACATCATTTCTACATACATCCTTGCATTAACAAGAGTAATTAGGACATGTTTGATTATATTTCCTTATCATTACTGCTTGATTGAATTGATAATATGTTAACTTCTACTGTATAGTTCCACTGAGTTGATTACTCACTCCGACATTCTAGGATGATGTTTCAACACCAACCAGACTCTGTCTTAGATGCAGATGATGATGCGACCCCCGAGGCAGAGCAGGAGTATGAGGATGACGAGGCCGCATTTTCTTTTTTGCAGTTTTCAAGCGGGTTCATGTGAGCCGTGTCCTGATCTACGGGGATTCAAGGTTGATGTTATAATAGTTTACTTCATTTTGATACTTATCTTTTGAGACAAAAACACTTGTAATTATGACCTGGCAGAGCATACATATCACAGGGACTTACACATATACACATGTATTTCTTTAGTCTTCCGCTTGCGTCTTTTACCTATCCCTGGATTATGTTTACATTTTTGGGTTAATCCACTTCATGTGTTGTGCACTAATACAGAAAATGTACATTCATTATTACATATGTTACATAAGTGATGTTTTGAAACTCGGGAGATGAGTTGTGCTCAACCCCCGAATTTCAGGGCATTACAAGTTGGTATCAAAGCATGATTTGGATTAAACTGAACCTGAGTTATGGTCACACAATGCACGCTGATGCCACCTTAGTGTAGGAGGGTGCAAGATAAATCTAAAATTAGTGTAGGTTTGCTAATTGCACCTTTCGATGAAAGTTTACTGAAAACGATCGCCGAGATCGGGTCTGTACACATTCTTGATCACACACAGCGACCCCAAATCTCTTATAGACCGTCCATCGGCGGGTTTAGACCATGTATCATCCCATCCCAACTTTTAAAATGTCAGTAAACCTGAACCTGTATCAGATTCTAGTCGAAGTAACCCAAATCGAGTCGAATCAGATTAGGGGCCCAATCGAGGCAATTCCAGGGGGACCCAGGGGGGACCCACATCATTTTTGTTCTTGGAGAGGGAGAGGACCTCGCCCCACCGGCGAGCCATCGCCGGTTAGTCCAGAGACCGGCGAGCCCTCGCCACCCAGTGGGCCCGAGCGAGCTGGGCCAGTCGGGCCGACGCCGTTGGGGCCTAGTGTGGCCCACTCCTCCATGGTTCATCGATTAAAACCCCTCCTAAACCCTCTTTCCTTCATAAACTACCCTCCCATGCTCTCCTTTTCATGAAACTTCTCTCAAAACCTCATAAAAACCCATCTTCAAACTCTTTCTTCTTCCATATTCGTGCATCCCCATTCTACCCATCTCAAAACCCACCTCCATTGCTGATTTTCTTTCCTTTTCCTTCCATTTGAGCACTCAAATCCCTACTTTGAGTCTCAAATTCATGGAAGCCCTATCATTCCTTCCATTTCCCTCTTTTCTCTCATTTTTCATGGCCCTATTCGAGCTTATTATGGCCATATTTTCCATTTCCACCATTCTCTCTTTCATGGGGAAGAAAAGAGCTCCCGTTGATGAAGCCGGGCCTAGCCGCCCAACCCGTACACGGAGGTCGAGAGGTGCCACCGCGAGCACGACTGCCACTCGAGAGTATCAGACAAAGCGGGACCTTGATCCCCGGGCTCCCGTTGGAAAAACTTTGTTGGCGGAGCTATCTCATGGAGTCTATGAGGGCCATAGGATCCTTTTTGAAGTTCATGTAGATGCACGGCTATTTGAAGAATATCTCTTGTTTGAGCGCCTGGAGGAGGCCAGGTGAAGTCCACTATTTGAAGGCGAATACCGCGCTAATGTGAGTACTGTCCGAGCTTTCTATGCCCACATTCAAGAGCCTTCACTGGAGCCATTGCAGTTCAAGATCCCTTGCGGAAGAGATCGGGAGGCCACAGTCGACGTTGCTTTGATATCCCGACTTCTGAACGTGCCACTCGGTGAGGTTCATGCTAGTGAGAAGAATCTGAATAGCGCGCGTGAAAGGGATCACCGCACACGGTTCCTGTGTGGTCATCTGGTCGAATGGCAGCCGAATAGAAGCCTCTTAGCGACCAACATGACGGACAATTTCCGTTTGCTTCACCATATCTGCACATTCAATGTTTATCCAAGGTGGAGCAATCGCAGTGAGTGTATGCGCCTGATGGTGGATTTCTTGTATCAGGTGGGGCTAGGAGAGAAGCTGTGTGTGCTTACATACATCTTACATCAGATTGTCCTTATCGCTCATTCGAATAGGAGAACCGAATCGCTCCCATTTAGTTGACTCATCTGTAAGTTTGCACATGAGTTTGGCTATAGGCTTGGGGCGAAAAAGCCGGTACCTGTCCGTTACATCAATGAGACGACTCTTAATCCGATGGACATTGGGCCTCGTCGACGTCAAGCCTTGAAGAAAGTGAGGATGAGACTGAGAGCGATGAGGAAGAGAGTGATGAAGAAGGTGGAGCTGAAATAGAAGAAGAAGAAGAAGAGCAGGATGAGGAAGAAGTGGAGGCCCAGGATACGAGTGAGAGTTCTCCTCCTACGGCACTGGAGCAGGGCACGGATCAGGCCGCGGGCAGATTCTCCTCCGAGATGTGCAGCGTCACCGGCTCAGTTGATGCGTTCAGACTTGCGCTGTTCATACAGTGAAAAAATTGGGCATTCAGATCATAATTGCTTCACGCGAATGCGGGACAGTGGATTTACTCCGCCACTGATGATCAATCGTCCGATGCCTCAAGTCATATCAACTCCACCCCTTCGTTCAGCGCTAGCTCACCCATCCTTCAGACCTTCTCTACCTCGCTTCAGGCCACATCAGTGGCCCATGGTACCACTGCCAAATCGCCCACAGCAAGCTCGTGTTCACGCACTTACAACTGAAGCGCTGGGGCTGACGTGGCACCGAGATCCTTTAAGGTTACAGCTCACATCCAAGGTATTCCCTTCTCCTTATTGGTGGATACCGGGTCCACTACCTCTATTATATCGTATGCGGCAGTTAAGCGCCTGAGTTTGGGCACCGTTACTATGAAGGGAGTGACACTCATTACCGCTACGGGGACCTCGTCTGCTATTACCAAGATTTGTATGGGTTGTTTAATTGATCTAGGGGGCAGATTGATTCTAGTTGACCTGTTTGTCGCACCTCTATACCATTACGACGTCATTTTAGGCATGGATTGGCTCACGAAGATGCGAGCAGAGATTGATTATGAAGGTAGACTGGTGACAGTTCATGGACCTGAGGTGAGACATTTACTTCCCCTATTCATGTCAGTTACCCTTTCCATTTTGGTTGTTATACTTCTCTATTAGAGAGTCTTGCTGGTTCGGTGCTTGAAAGCATGCCAATAGTTCGGGATTTTGAAGATGTATTCGAGTCGATTCCTGAATTACCCCCTCGGTGCGAGATTGATTTTACAATCGATCTCATGCTTGGTGCGACACCTATCTCATTGCTCACCTATCGCATGCCTCCGAGTGAAATGGAGGAATTGAGTAAGCAGATAGATGGCTTCTTGAATTTGGGCTTTATTCGACCTAGTGTGTCCCCTTAGGGAGCACCTGTTCTGTTTGTCAAGAAGAAGGATGGTTCCTTGCGATTATGTATAGATTATCGCAGGTTAAATCAGGTGACAGTGAAGAACAAGTATCCCTTACCCAGGATCGATGATCTGTTTGATCAGTTGAAGGGGGCATGGTACTTTTCGAAGATTGATCTGCAGTCAGGGTACCATCAGTTGCGCGTCAAGGATGAGGATGTGCAGAAGACCGCATTCAGAACTAGCTTTGGCCATTATGAGTTCCTTGTGATGTCGTTCAGTCTTACGAACGCACCGGCCGTGTTCATGGATCTGATGAATAGGAGATTTCAGTCATTTTTGTTCCGATTCGTCATTGTCTTTATCGATGACATTTTAATATACTCTACGAGTCGGGGAGAGCACGAGGAGCACCTAAGAGCGGTCTTGGATGCTCTCAAGATGAATCAGCTGTTTGCGTAGTTCAAAAAATGTGACTTCTGGAAAGAGGAAGTCAAGTTTCTAGGGCATGTGATGTCCAGAGAAGGTATAACTGTCGACCTCGCTAAGGTAGCTGCAGTTCAGGACTGGAAGCAGCCTGGTTCAGTTACTGAGGTGAAAAGCTTTCTGGGCCTAGTAGGCTATTATCGATGCTTCATGCAAGACTTCTCGAAGATACCTAAACCGTTGTCTCAATTGACACGGAAAGACTTGAAGTTTGCTTGGAATGAAAAGGTGGAAATAGCTTTTCAGGAGCTGAAGGACAAGTTGATGTCCACACCTGTGCTAGTATTGCTAGAGCAAGAGGTTAAGTATACGATATATACTGATGCCTCTCGTATTGGTTTGGGTTGTGTCCTTATGTAGAAGGACATGGTGATTGCATATGCCTCGAGACAATTGAGGAAACACGAAGAGAATTACCCTACACACGACCTGGAGTTGGCAACTGTCATTTTCGCATTAAAGCTCTGGAGACATTACCTCTACGGAGAGGAGTTCGAACTCTTTTGCGACCATAAGAACCTTAAGTATATCTTTACTCAGCGTGACTTGAATATGAAGCAACACTGATGGATGGAAACCTTGAAGGACTTTAAGTTCGATGTCTCTTACCATCCAGGCAAGGCAAACCTTGTGGCAGACGCGTTTAGTCACAAAAAGGCTATAGAGTTTGCGGCTCCACTAATGATAGCAGAATGGGACATGATGGAGTTTGTGTGAGACTTTGAGCAGAAACTCACGGTGGAAAAGCCATATGAGGTCATCGCGCACATTCGAGTACAGCCCCTCATTGACGAAAGGATCATTGCAACTTAGGCAGATGATAAGCTATTGGTGAAGATGAGAGAGCGGGTTTGTACAGATGAACGCTCTGAGTGGAGTGTTGGTTCAGATGGGGGCCTATGATATCATGGTCGCCTATGTGTCCCAGATGTTCCTGACTTGAGACGAGAGGTTCTCGAGTCAGCTCATAATTCAAAGCTTGCAATGCATCCTGGTAGCACCAAGATGTATCAAGATATGAGGAGATCCTACTAATGGGACAACATGAAGGTTCACATTGCTGAGTTCGTATCTCGTTGTCTCACGTGCTAGCAGGTCAAAGCAGAGCATCGCTGACCTCTTGGATTGCTTCAGCCCATGCCTATAGCAAAATGGAAGTGGGACTTCATCTCTATGGATTTTATTTTAGGGCTACCGAGGACGAATAAGAGACATGACTCTATTTGGATGATCGTCGACCGATTGACGAAATTAGCTCATTTCTTACTAATCAGAGTCACAAAATCTGCAGACGAGTTGGCTAGGTTGTACATCAAGGAGAATGTATATCTACATAGAGTTCCCTTAGAGATTGTGTTTGACAGAGACATGCAATTCACATCTATTTTCTGGACTCGTATCCAGGAAGTGATGGGTGTGAAATTGAAGTCGGACACTGCGTTTCATCCGCAGACGGAACATGTGAATCAGATTCTGGAGGACATGTTGCGAGCTTGTGTTTTGGATTTCAAGGACAGTTGGGATGACTGTCTCCCTTATGCAGAGTTCGGGTATAATAATAGCTTCCAAGCGAGTATTGGCATGGCTCCTTACGATGCATTGTATGGTCACCCGTGTAGAGCACCGTATTGCTAGGCAGAGGTTGGTGAGCGTAGTTTGATTGGCCCAGAGTTGGTATAGGCGACTTCAGAGAAAATCGACATCATTCGACGTTGACTTCTGACAGCCCAGAGCAGGCAAAAGAGTTACGCTGATACGAGGCAGCGACCGCTTGAGTTTGAGGTTGGAGACCATGTATTTCTTAAGGTTTCCTCTATGAAGGGAGTCTCGCGGTTTGGTAAGAAGGGGAACCTCACGCCGAGATTCATTGGTCCATTTCTGTAATGCCCTGAATCTCAGGACCCGAGTATATGACCCGTGTCCCAGAAACCCGAGTGTTAACCTTAAAGGATGGTCAAATTCAAGTGTACATTTTTTTTTAAAACTATCAGAGTAGGCAGATGAGCGTAGAGTGGACAAATCGACATAAAGGAAAGTTTCATTATCATTCAAATTTACAAGAAGTTGCCCATAATGACTTATACAAACCAATGTCTCTGAATTTAACAAGTACAAAAATTACAAGCATTTAATACATGAAGAATAGCGGTAAGCATATAAATATAAGCCGCAAAATCACGCAGCTCCTCCAAGTAAATACAGCCATGCATCCCTGGCAATCGTACCCTGCTCCTCATCAAGTCTGAACATACATATCACTAAAGCCACCTGTACGGTTGTATATTTGATGGATGAGTGGCCAACTCAATGTGAATTCCCCTCAAGATTACACACCGCCGCATTAGGTAAGAAATAGTATAAAACATCTAGATAACCAAACAGAGTAAATGCAGCCTTATTAGGTGCATGGATGCATGAATGCAATCATCGACCCGGGTAAATCATCCGGACGGTCGGAGCCCCAGGAAAAACATCCAGACAGGCAATGGGGTCGTCACCCAAAGATGTGAGTGGTCATCAGCGCAACACGCAGCGTAATCATATGGGCATGCGTGATCCAAGTCATCATCATAAATCGATCGGCTGGTCATTAGCGCAACTCGCAGCGTAATTGCATGGGCATAATGATCCAAGCCGTCGTAGTATGCCATGCATGCATGATTAGCCAAGTCATTATTAGTCCATTTACAACCAGCCAATTTAGATAAGCTCAAAGGTCACTATGGGGAGCACATGGCCCAGCGTAGGCCGACAGCTCGGGCATAGTGTCCCATTACCACCATCTCCGACTCATGAGGCTACCATCTTAGGATGTTTAATGGAAACCCGTCGACTAGTGGCCAATCATATTACAATATATGGGGCTTACCATCGTATGGTTCACAGTATAAAACATCGAACCCATATAGGGAAAATATCAAAACAAAGCCACAAGAGCGATATCAAACAAGCCACATAGGGCAATTATCAAAATAGGCCTCATAGGTCTAGTGTCAAAACCATGCGATAAAAGACCATCCTTAAAAACCATTTGGACACAGTAACCCTGGATGGTAGGCCCACATTAATGATCCATTTAGACCACCACTCAATAACCACTAAGTCAAAGGTCCATTTTAATCACAACCAGTCGGGTTACATCCCAAGTATGGGTGTACATTTATAGGTGGGGGTTTCCCACTAATGTACCAGTTTAAAGTCCATAAGCAATCCACAAGCATGAACAGTTATACATGATAATCATAAAGCATATTATACAACAATTAAATTTCCACTAGCTAACACATGTGATTATAAAGAGAGATATTAATTATGAATTTAAATAACAACTATAACTTAAGCTAATGAGAAGATGGAAAGCTCAAAGGGAAGAATCATCACCTTATGTTTTGAATCGCCTTCTAGTGTCGCTAAGTACTTGCGCCCTTAGAATTGTATCCTACCACAAATCATGAACTTGTATAATTAGGTCAAAGTTCTAATCACTACCTAGGGTTAAGATCATGGCCTAGGGTTTGAATTATTTACCTTAGGGTTCTTAATGTAAAATTTAGATTTTCATCTTAGGGTTTAACCTTAAATTTAGATTCTAGGATTTGAATCCTATATTATTATTAACATTATTATTAGCATTATCATTGTACAATGTGCCAATTAATATTCATAATAGGACTATCAATCCATCCATATTAATAATGACGGTCCATAAATATTGAATGTACCGCCACTATCTAATGACTAATAACCCCTAGGTAATGATAACAGAACATTTACTAACGATAATATAACAATGACTGATACTAATGATTTCAAAACAACCATATATACCCAATATTAGGTAACGTGACACTATTAATCATTTTGATGAAAATACATAATATGTTCTACCCTTAAGGATAATATTTAATAATAATAGAGTAAAACATTAATATTTAATAATAATAATCTTTATACACAATATCTAACATTAGTGTAGATAATTTGCTACAGGCCATACATCTCTAATATTAGAATTCCTAATAATGATAATTATGGCGATGCTTTAAAATGAGTCTAGTGTAGGTCTGAAGGGCCCCATGTATCATATTATTATTTGGGCTAGCACTAGAGAGACCAGGCTCACCAGACTTTTGCCATAATAGGGCAGCCCAGATATTGGGTCTAATCTAAACCCAAGTGGGACCAGTCCACTGCACCTTATGGTGAGGCCCACTGGATGGTGATTTCAGCCCAACCTGCTAGGTTTCTCCACCCCAGAATGTGGGTTATCCCTGGGATGATTTCAGCTCACTTCTGGGCCGATGTAAGGTCTGATTTTTGGCCAGCTCATGACTCAGATCATGGCCCGATCTCAAGCCGTTTTTGGGCCTGATTGAGGGTCCCATGGAGGGCTTTTCTCAGCCCAAGACATGGATGATTTCAGCCCTGAACGTGAGCTGGTTTCGGCCCACAGCCGTGTTTCAAAAGAGTTGGGCTCACTGCATGTTTCCAAGGAGCTGGGCCCATTACGCTACTTTCAAAGGGCTGGGCTTGCTGAGATTTGTGTTGTGGCCCACTGAGATTTATCTCAGTTGAGACCTGCTGAGATGACCAGTTTGAGTTGGCTTGGTCTAAACCATTACAGAACGGATTATTCTCTTTGCTAGTTAAGGCATTTGCGGTGTCAAGATTTACGGAAATCTGACTGGCAAAACGCTCATATCCATTGCTGCTGGTCCAAATCAAGGCCGCTTGACGGATGCAACTTAACGGATGGTCCGGGTCATTCCTTACAGAGGTGGGGTGTCCGGGTGATACCTGTGCCGAACCTAGCACCAACTGAGTCGACTCGGTGCGGCATGAAACCTGGACAGCAGGCGGCGCTGTAGCCGCACTCCCTCACTCACTCACTCCTTTCATCTTAGCTTTCCCTCCCTTCTGAGGAGGATCTGGATGCGTTTGGGCAGTGACTCAGCCCAACACAAGCCAAGTGGAGTGATGCCAGCAAGTCCCGACTCGAGCGCGGGTGCAACAGTCGACCTGCACCATGGTTGCCTTCGCTCTCCCCTCACCATCTGCTCCTTCTTTCTCTTCCTTTCATCCACCTCCAATCTGTGTTGAACCAGCTTGGAATCGCAACAACTCGGTGAGCTGAAACGACGACCATGCATGGAGTTTTTTTTTTTTTTTTTTTTTGTGAGGAAGATGAAGTGGGTGGTAATGGAGGATTGCAAACGAGGGCTTCTTCCTCCAATCTGCTTCTTTCAGATGATACATATGGGTCTTAGAAAGCTCCCAGATAAGCTTTTTCAAAGCTTGGAGGGGATTAGGGTAGTGGGTTCGAAGGTGGAGGCTAGCGGCTCTCTCTCTCTCGGGCGGCTGCAAGGAACGGAGAGCCAAGCCTTTTGCTATATAGGCTTTCTTCTTTCAAAACCCTAGATCTCCCAAAACCGTTGGATGCAAGCCGAACGGTGGGGATTTAGTTTGCTTGAAACCGTCTTCCAATATGGTGGGCAAAAACTGAAACCGTCCACGATTTTGTTTGAAACGCCCTAAGCAAATGGACGGTAGAGATCCCTCTAGGATGCAGGGTTGAGATGGCGTAGGAGCAGCTCATGCGGATCGCTGAGCTGGCTGGGAGAGCAGATTCCTCTATTGGAAATGGTGTGTTTGCAGGACCGGATTGCAGCTAGGATCGTGTGTCCTCACGTGTATGGAAATTAGTTTTGATAGTTGGGTTTTGGTCAGAGATGAAGGGCGTACGCGATGAACGGCTTGGATTATCAAGATGAGCCATGCAGGTGGGCCACTGATCAAGGGAAGTGGGTGCCCGACCGTCCGCTGACGAGAGCAGAAGAAGGGAGAGAAAATCTCTCTTTTTGGAGAGATTTCGGGCCAGCGCCAACTGACCGAGCAGACACGCCTGGTGCACGGCGGGTGCTCCTGCACTGTGTACACGTGCAAGGAAACGTGGGTACACAAGTGGATTTGATGAAATCCACACCGTCCATTAGGTTCTAAGGGTCCAGTTAGTGACCTAGACCAAATATGAGGCAGATCTAAGGTCTAGGTGGGGCCCACAACTCGATTTGGGTCGAATTGGTGGATTCTCATCAATCTAATCGTCGGATTGTTCCGAAATTGAACGTCAACGGCTAAAAGGGTCCAAGGGTCCATTTAAGGCTTTCATTAACCAACATTAATATTAATATGTATGTACTTGTAATTAAAAAAATCAAAAACTCATACATATATAAATATAATTTTTCTTTTTTATTAACATGCTACTAATCACATATTTATTGATATATAATTCCTAATATACAATATCATATTACACACATGTATGGATTGAAAGTTGTATAATGTCTCATGTACCATCTTGTTTAAATATCTAATAAATTTTTGTATATATGTTTAATACTACGTTGATATTTATATTTTAATTATACATTGAAAAATTATTATCCACTATGTTTAGTTGATATAATATTACTTTCATAATATTATATATACATTACATATATAGGTGCAGACTATTTTTCAACGGTCAGATTTAAACTAGGATGAACCTAAGTATTTACTGAGGTCTGGGTTGTATTTATGCTAAGCTTGGTTATACGGTAACACCCGAGTACTGGAAAGTATGGGGTGTTACAATTTCAAATACTGGATCGAGTGGGAGCGGTAGCGTACCGCCCTGCTTTACCCACACCACTTGCGGGCGTGCATAACGTATTTCATGTATCCATGTTGAAGAAATACGTTCCTGATCCTTCTCATATTATCACATGGGAGCAGGTGCAATTGAGCGAGGATGCCACATATGTATTGTGACCGACGCGTATCCTAGACAGGAAGGAGCAGGTATTGCGTAGCAAGGTCATCCCTCTTTTGAAAGTACTGTGGACGCATCACAGTGAAGAAGAGGCTACTTGGGAGACTGAAGCTGAGGTCAGAAAGAACTACCCTCAGATCCTCGAGGAGTATGAGAAGGTACGAATTTCGAGGATAAAATTTTTCTTTAAAGGGGGTAGATTGTAATGACCCAGAAAATTTTGTACAAGGACCCGAGCACCACTTCAATCAGGTTTCCCTTGGGACTCAAGCCTTTAGAAGTTAAATGTGAATTAGCTAGTGCTAAACTCAATTGCCTATGAAATTAGCACCAATCACTTTAAATTTGATCTGTAAGACCCAAAACCTGTAGAATCATTAGCGCTACGTTACCCTGAAATTTAGGATTCAACGCTAAATCCAGTTGCTCTCAGGAGTACTTGGAAACTTTGAATCGGACCTGGACCACACGTCGAAAGTCCGATAGCGATGATCTTAGACAATTATGATCACCTTGTTGGGCTTGACAATCACCTCAAAAATCAAGTCTAAATGATGTCCTGGGACGATTTGCTTAAGTCCGGTGTGAGGAGTGTGAGAAAGGCGAATTTATTTAGAAAATAAATATGAATTTTAGAAATCTGAGTCGTGTCGCGTGTGCCCCGATTTTAAGCTTTCTGACCATTGAATTCTGACCCAAATTTACGCTCGGATCAAGGAAGATGACCCACACATGTCAAAGTGTCGGTGGACCTGATTGAGATTCGGTGACCGTTGAATTGAAACTGATCCACCACGGCTGATCTGTAAATTCGATTGGTCCAAAAAACTCAGCTTGACCTAGATCCATGGTCAGTGAGCTTAATTCCGACCGCACGTGGAAAAGGAACCACCAGAAGTGCTCCGTTGGACCGAAATAGACCCGAATTGGTTATAACCTAAGTATACCTTGCCATGGGACCATTTTCATCAATATTAGGCCTATATAAAGACCTTAAACCCTCACTCTCAAATTCCATACGAATTTTCCAAACCCTAGCTAAGAGAGAGAGGAAAAGAGAGAGAAAGTGAGAGAAAAGTTGGTGAATCATCTTGAGATTCTTCCTTGTTACTCTGCGTACCTAAACCATCGCATCTGAATCGTTATTCCGGCGATTCTCAGTTCATTCTTGGGTAAGTCAATCAAACCCTAACCTGTTTTGGAGCTTAGAATAGTCTAAGTGTTGATGTATCTCTTTCAAATCCTGCCTTAGGTTATCTAGTCGCCGTTGACGAAGACTTATCGTCTGAATCAGATCTATTGCGCTCTTTCTGGTTTAAGGTGCAGACTATATTCGTATAGGTTATGGTTTTCAAGGCTTTCAATGTCGGTTAATGGTTTATTATTGTTGTGGGTGCAATTTCACATGCTAAATGCGATGTTTGTATTGCGTTTCTGATAGATATGAACTATATTGAGATTTGTGTATTCCATGTATATATAGAAAGTATCGTATACGTATGCAATATAAGTATATGGTTGCCATGATTAATTGTCGCATGTTTATGCTAGTTGTATGTGTAACAACTCCTTGGCAAAAGGAATTGTCCTAAGGTGAGCTATCACCAACATACGTCATGTATGTTGGAAAATGTAGCCTAAGTGTTTGTAGAAATGTCTGAATGAATAAGTGTGTCATATATTGTACTTTTATGGGCGTTGAGAAGAGATTCTCGACTATCTTAATGATGTGTATGATTTCCTCCATGCAATCTATATTCTTTGTCTATTTAACTTGGACGTTACTTATGTGTGAATTCATGTTAAGTTGATATTCAACAAATGCTCACATGCTTGTATGATTTGAATTCTTGATCCATTACTATTCTAAATTGCTAGTATGAATATCTGTTCTACTTGAATATGCTTGGGACTATGAAATAGTCCAAGGAATCGGTAACAAACCTTGAGTTCGTAGCCGAGGTTGTTTTCGCCACATAGGACGTGTTTGACGAACCCGAGTCATATTAGGGTTGTCGATAGTGGTTTGGCCACACGGAGTGTTTGTGCACTTCATGTCGTTCAACTCAACGTACGCTCGTGCTAGTCAAACTCGTCAAGTAACCCGATTGTCTTGGTGGATGTGCACCATGTATGGACGCTATTGTTTGAATCTAGGGTACCAAACTTACCAATGCAATCCCGTAAACTACGATACCACGATCCGCTAAGACTCATGAGCCGGGCATGGTGGTATGGGACACCGTGGTCGAGCTGTTAGCCTTTGCTGGGGTGACGAGCCTCCCCGTAGTGACCAGTGAGTAAACCAGACTTGTGAGCCGATTATGGTGGTATGGGACACTATATTCGTGCTGTCGGCCTACATTGATTGGTGACGAGCCCTTTGTAGTGACCTCGAGCATACTTTGATACTGCATTGAGGTGACGAGCCTTAGGGTAGTAACTAAAGTATGATAGGCATGCATTGATTGGTGATGAGCCCTTTGCAGCAACCTAGAACCACAATATCGTATGAGATTGTCTAGGACTGACGACCCTAGAATGGATCATCGTTTGAGAATTGATATGACGAAGTTACCTTACCTTCCCAATCCTGCTGGATGAAAAGGACTAATAACAACTTGGTAATCATATGCATGCACCGCATTGCATGTGTCTTGGTGTCGTGGAGCACTGCGGAGGTTGTCATGCGTATCGTAAGATGAAGACGCTGAGGGAGTGCAGGAGAGAGCATACATCATTTCTACATACATCCTTGCATTAACAAGAGTAATTATGACATGCTTGGTTGTATTGCCTTATCATTACTGCTTGATTAAATTGATAATATGTTAACTTCTACTGTATAGTTCCACTAAGTTGATCACTCACTCCCACATTCTGGGACGGTGTTTCAACACCAACCAGACTCTATATTAGATGCAGATGATGATGCGACCCCCGAGGTAGAGTAGAAGTATGAGGATGACGAGGACGTGTTTTCTTTTATGCAGTTTTCAGGCGGGTTCATGTGAGCCATGTCCTGATCTACGGGGATTCAGGGTTGATGTTATAATAGTTTACTTCATTTTGATACTTATCTTTTGAGACAAAAACACTTGTAATTATGACCTGGCAAAGCATACATATCACAGGGACTTACACATATACACATGTATTTCTTTAGTCTTTCGCTTGCGTCTTTTACCTATCTCTAGATTATGTTTGCAGTTTTGGCTTAATCTACTCCATGTGTTATGCACTAATACAGACAACATACATTCATTATTACATATGTTGCATAAGTGATTTTTAAAACTCGGGAGCTGAGTTGTACTCGACCCCCGAATTTCGGGGCGTTACATCCAAACAAAAACAATCTCATCCACCTCACATTCATTCACACATAAATACACATAAGTTTAACATCATAAACAAAAATATAAAAAATCACAAAGATAAAGGCGGAGGTGGTGGTGCATCGATGGGTAAGCGTGCAACGAGAGCCTGAAACATCTCCATCATCCGTCACTCATGCTCCACCCGCATCTCTTCCATCCTCCTCTCCTGCTCCTCCCTCTCCCTTGCCAGCTCCATCATCTTCCTCTCCTGCTCCTCCCTCTTCCTGTTTAGCTGCTCTTTGATGTCATGGAACCTCTCTCTCTGCGATATCAGCTCAGCGTACGGCACTGTCGCCAATGACGATGGATCGGCTGGAGGCAGCTCTAGCTGGTGCCATGAGCTTGGCACCATAGCCAAGCCCACACACATATCAAGAATGGGTGCCAAGCACTTGACTCAGGATCTCTAGCTCACTCCGCTGAGTACCATCGGGACTGGGCTGACTACGTAAGGTGTCCATCTCCTCCTGTAATGAAAACATGTGAATTTTCATAATAAATGATATTATTATAATTTAATGTAATTAAATTTTACAATGTAAGGATTTTTATCCAAATCTCACTGGCTTGAGGATGTACCCAAGATCCCGTCGCCTGCCGACAGTGAGTCCATCTGTAGAAGTCTACTGGTCCAGGCTCCTGGCCAGTGACGAAATCTTGATGCGCATTTAAAAGGACAATAGAGTTAATATAAATGCATGGAAAGAATATATAAATGTAATAATTACCAGTAATTTCTTACCATGTCGTGACGAAGTCATACAAATGACTTTGAACCAGCTACGTGGTTCACTTCTAACTTTTTCCTGTTATCAAAATTTATTTTGCTCCTCTTCTGATAACATTATTCATAATACATTATTATTAATTATGAATTTAATTATTACGTTAAGATATCATAAATATGTAAATATTACCAGAAAAGAATCAGATGAAAACCTATCACAGAGTATCTACCAGTCCTCATGGGTCACATGCGGCGGTGCGGACAGTGCGCCCTCCTCGTGGCTCACGCACCGATTGTACCGCTGGTGTAACTTACCTCAGTAATCCTTGAACCGCTCCTTGATCATATCGTCGACAGTATGAGAGATGTGCGGAACACTCAAATTCAAGTCAAATTTATCTTACAGTTTCATAAATAATAGATTAAGGCAATAAACTTATTAAGAAAATAACTTAACTATAAATGAACTTTTATAAAATAAATTTTAATTTACTAAAATTTACCTGAGCGCGCTGACGGATGAGCTGCGGCACATCATCTGTCACGTCTGCCCAACGGGGCGGTGGTGGAGGGGATTAGAAATTGGTATAAGACACTGACCTCCAACATAAACAACCTGACATTTTTTCCAACATGACTAATGTAGTCCTGTGGGAACTCTACTGTCACCCTACCCTTACGCGTAAGTCACTCTAAAAGAAACCCACGCGCGGGTCCATGTCCTCATCGGCTGGTTGACGATGCTGCTGCAAAAGAAATATGTAAGTTTAAACATAAACATAAATCATTAAAAGAAATATATGTCCAGAATTACATGCAGTGCCCGGTGTATGTGCAACTGAGGGATTAGATGCCTGCGATGCAACATGTGACGGCGATGCTGTCTCCGTCACATCACGGGTAGAAGGGGTAGATCCGGTGCGTGAACAACATACTCTCTCACCTAGTGGCATCACTGAATATGTGCGAGCTATGAACTTATAAATTTAAACAATGTCAATACAAGTTGAATATATTAAAGTATTATATAAGTAGTGTTGACGATACAATGTATTTGTGTCTATGCTTAGAGAGATGATTAAAATATGATTAGACCATTACACTATAATGCAAGCAGAATATAATAAAACTGTAAACTTTAATCTATAACCCTTGAAAATTCCATTACACATTGTCATTCTATTTAAATATACATATTCGAATTGAAAAATGACATGTAAATCATGTATACATTTAATAATCGTCGTCTGTATCACTATCGCTTAGAATTATTTCTTCTTCACCATCACTATTGCTGATCAGTATTTCCTCTTCATCATCTGTAATAGATCCCTCAATGAACCCGAAATCATCTTTAACAATGTCATGTATTATTGAGGCATCAACATGATCAGGTGACACATCATCTCCATCCAATTGCACCACATCAATATCAACACTTGAATCCATCCATGTATCCCCAGATGGCATGTCTTCTTGATATGCTTGTTCAACCCTATATGTAAGACCGTATCTTAATCCGTACCATTCTGTATGCCTCCGCGGTCCTCCCGATCGAATTTCGGTGACCCACGATCTGTTATCGGTATTTGTGCAAGATCCCAAGTCGTGTCTCGTATTCTAGAGTTAGCTTGACCTGAGACTTGTACCCTTGCAACCGCGTCATCGCCGCGGTTCCAACGCCATGTCTTGTGTGTCAATGCGACGCTTAGATCATAAGTTGTGGTCTTCACATTGTAATGACTATAGACTACACGTTGCGGGACCCACCTATTGTAATTGCACAATTTTCTAAGCCATCATGGGTGATGTGCTAGGTAATCATTTCCTCTCCTTTTTTCAAAAGTCAACACCTCTCCTTACCTATGCATTTATGATGGCCTTACATCATTATGACAAGTCATAACTCCTCTCTCTCTCTCTCTTATCTCTTTCTCTCGCTCCCTCTTTCTTCCTCATTCCCCAAGCAACCATGTGAGGTGGACATTTAAGCTCTCTATGAGAAAGAACTAGGTGTGGCCCACCTTCTTACCATCCAATCCCACCCTCTAAAATCAATATCAACCGTTGAAGTCCATCCATTAGAGCTCTAACATGCTTTGGCAAAAGGAGGAGAAGATCTTAGGTGGGTGTTCTTCTAAGGTTTGATTTGTGTGATTTTTCTGATTTGAGGGCCCACATATGGTGGGACCCATCTTGATGTATGCAACTCATCCTTGTTGTCCACCTTCGTGGGACCCACTTAATGGAACTGTTGGATCTACATCGTCCAAGTCATGTGGGCCCTACCTGAATGAGGATAGGAAAAATACTAATATCAGATTGATCAAGTGGGCCACGTCCACGTGGGACCCACTAGCCGTAGTCCCCACACGTGGAACCCACCTTGATGCCATGAATACCCACACCGTCTGTCCAGCGTCCTTGGACGCTGGACGTTATGAAGAGTGAACTGATAGTGAGGTGTAATCACAACAAATATATATATATATATATATATATATATATATATATATATATATATATATATATATATATGGCCATTTGATTTCTTAAAGCTTTTTGCGTGGGCCACTCCTATAGGCCCCACCCTGATGTGTAAATCTAAACCACGCCGTCCATCCCATTCCCCTACTCATTTTAGGCGTTTGGCCGAAAAATAAGGTCAATCCGACTATCTGGTGGGCCATAGCAAAGAAAACAGTATTTTTTACCATTGAAATCTACCCTGATGTTTTTGTACCCCAAAATATGACGAATATTGAGCTTGATGGGTCTGTCATGGGCCATAAAAACCAATGGCTGGGTCGGATTCCCCTGATGTGGGCCCCACATAGGAAAAACCATGGAAAAACCATTTTCCTTTAAAAAAAATATAAGCAGCATTACCTGCTACCGTTGACACGTGCAGTAGGCACTGCTATGCTGTGCGCTGCCGGGCAGGCCCCACCGTGATGCACGTGCTAGCCTAAACATGGGTACTTGCTGTGGCCCCACCTGTGATGTGTGCCAAACATCCATACTGTGCATTTGATGGGCCCCGTCTGGACAGTAGGGCACCCAAAAAATCAACTGACTGTGGAACTTAGGTGGCCCACGTCATAGGAAATAATGGGATTGAACGTCTGCCATTAAAACCCTTTTGAGTTGTCATAGAAGTTTTGGATCATTATGAAATTTGTTTTTCCTCTTCATCTGGGTTTGTGTGACCTTATCAACGGTTTGGATGGCCGATAAATGTTATAGTGGGCCCCACGTGGGACTCACAATGATATATGTGTTTTATTCATGACGTCCACGGCATTGGACGATGGGACCCACCTCACGTGTGGGGCTACACATGATGTATGTGTATGTCCAAGCCGCCCAGGGCCTGGATGTTGTATATTTATTAAATATAATATTAATATATTATATTATATTAATATAATATATGATAGGATATATTATATATTATATTATAATGTAATATAATATTATATATGTAATACAAATGTTGCGGTGGGCCCTACATGGGACCCACCTCTGCTTCTTTAAAAAAAAGAAGTAAAGGCTCCATATTACTATAATATTATATATATTATATTTCATATATGTGTTGTGGTGGGCCTTACGTGGGACCCACCTCTACCCACTTAAATGCAGAAAAGTTGCACTACAGCAGCTACGGATTATATATATATATATATATATGATTGTATATATGCATACATGAGGGTGGGCCCTACATGGGACCCACCTTTGCCTCTTTAAGCGGCAAATGCTGCTTGTACAATAACTATGTAGCTGCTCTCTCTCTTAAATGTCAGCTAGTTCTGCAGGTCCCAATGATGTACGTGCTTTATGTCCACCGTCCACTGTTTGGATGGTGGGACCCACTATGATGCGTGTGTTGTATACAAACCGTCTAACCATGTGAGATATCATTTTATGGCATGAGTAAAAGAATGAGTCAGATCTAAGGCTCAACTGGACCCCACCATCATAGTGGATAGTGACCTCCACCATACAAGCTTCTAAGGGCCATAGCAGTTTCCACTCAAGCCTATATTTTTAGTTTTTACTTCATCTATCACTATGTTAACTTATGAATAGGTTGGATTTCAAATACATCACGGTAGGCCACACTGTGATGTGACTAGCCCTTTGATCAGGTGGACCACATCACAAAGAAATAGGGGGATTTGAACTCTACCATTGAAACCCTTTAGGGCCATGGAAGTTTTGGATCAATATGGGATTTTTTTTCCCTCTTAATCTAGGTCTTTATGACCTTACGATTAGATTGGTTAGAAAATAAACTTTATAGTGCGCCCTGTGATTTATTTAACCATGAAAATTATTATCTCCATTGCTATTGTGGTATGGTCCAAATGATCCTTCAATATAACTCATTTTTTTTTAGAAATTTATAGGGCCTGTTGTTGAGGCCCAACTTGATGTGTATATGGCCTGTTGTCGAGGCCCATCTTGATATATATAAGGCCCATCTTGATGTATTTGTGGCCCGTCCGTTGAGGCCCACCTTGATATATATGAGGCCCATTGGTGCAGCCCGATTTGATATACATGAAGCCTATTGGTGCGACCTATCATGATGTATTTTGGCCCATGGGTGGGGCCCGCCCGTTTGTATTGTTAGACCTATGTGATAAGGCCCACTTTGATATACTTGTGGCCCATCTGTGAGGCCCACTTTAATATATTTATAGCCCATCTATGAGGCCCATTAGTGCGGCCCATTGATGCAACTCACTTAATGTGGCTGAGGCCCATTAGTGCGGCTCATTGATGCAACCTACCTGTTATGTATGAGGCTCATATGTTGGCCCATATGTGGTGTATATCAAACCTGTTGATGAGGCCCACTTGGCATATCTGAGGCCCATGGGTCGTGGCCCATTGAAATGTATTTTCAGCCCATATGTCGTGGCCCATTGTGATGTATTTTCGGCCCATTTGGTAAGGCCCATTGAGGTGCATTTTCGACCCATATGGCGTGGCCATTGTGATGTTTTTGTAACCCATTTAATGAGGCCCATTATGATGTGCATTAGACCCATGGGTTATGGTCGTGTGATGCATCTGAGGCCCATGTGCAGGGCCCATAGTGATGTATATATAGTCCTTGTATGAGGCCCATGATATTGTATATTAGGCCCTTGTATGAGGCCATGGGCCCACTATATGTTCGGCCCTATGTGGACCACTCCTTGGGAGTAATGTTGGTTGAATGTCCACATTGATGGCAATGATGGTTAAAGGTCCACATTGTGACCTTCTCTCAGGCCTCGTTAGGCCAATTATCGATGTCGATTATGAGTATGTGACAGCATAACATCATAATACATGCCCATAAGCATCATCTGTATGTTTGTTATGAGATGTGATTGACCATCGTACATGTCATTGGGCAGATGGTTATGAGACTCCCTAATAGGTGGAGTTATCCCACATGAGCGCACGGTATGCACAGGAGTGATGCATGTTTGGACTACATGACTCATGTATCTTACATTGTGTGATTGTGATTACTGTACGCCCTAGTGACATCAGGGCTATGACCTCCACAGGTATGTCGTGGATGGCTAGATAGGACACCGAAAATATTTTGTTCGAGCATCTGGGCACTTTGGATGTCCGTGGGTGAAAGTCCCTAAACCTCTGAGGCCAGGAGACACCTCAACATTGAGACTAAGTGGATATATGAGCGTCCGAGTGCCGAATACCTGGAGGCCGCGTCTCCTATTATGTCATAGTCAGTTGGGAGGGGATGTTGCCTTACCCGCCCGAGAGTAGGGGGCATTGCTAGGCTAAGTTTGACCAGCTCGTGAATAGGTCTACTATCGACGTGCTGGGTAGATATTGGCTGACTACTGGTTAGGCGGATAGTGAGGTCTCTTCCACTTGCATGGTCCCACATTAGTGGGTGACGATTTGCATGTAGAGTGTACTAGAGCCCGGTGATGATCCCAGAGATGTATAGTATGGATTTGTGGAGCAGGCGTTGCATACTCATTCATTCACTATCCACTCAGGCTGGTAGTGCGCAACTATTTGTTACGTGTGCCTTCGCAATGGCCAGGATTTCGGTTGGGGTGCGCAACTAACCTGAGATCAGAAGTTTACCACATTGAGTCTGACTATCCAAATTAGGTATGGGAGTGGTTTGGATAGTAGTCCCTTGTGGTAAATCTCGTAGCCTGCATACTATGTATCATTATCCCGACTTCACACTCTAGCATGGTCATCCCATTCGCACCGCATATTGCATTACATCCGCGGCATATGACATTTTGGGTTACTATGTTTCTGCATTTATATGGTCTAGATACGGATGATGGTATTCGTGAACTTAGCAG
Source organism: Magnolia sinica (assembly GCF_029962835.1). Taxonomy (NCBI): domain Eukaryota; kingdom Viridiplantae; phylum Streptophyta; class Magnoliopsida; order Magnoliales; family Magnoliaceae; genus Magnolia; species Magnolia sinica. Next base: position 31,349,724 of record NC_080580.1, read on the forward strand.
GATTTATATATTGCATTGTACCCTCGGCATCTGATATTTGACTCTCTATGACTCCTCATTTGCATAGCTGATCTGTATTTCTTACTCTGATATTATATGACTCATAAACTTGCCAGTATTTCTGATTACTCTGATATTTGCGTGCTTGACACTTACCTCATGCACACACTTACACCACCCTCTAAGCTTTCTATAAGCTTATGCATGATAGATGAGTGCAGGTGATGTTAAGTTGCAGCAGTATTGAGCTTGGAGTGTTCAGCGGTCTTCTGGAGCTTTGATTTTTGATATATGTATTTTCCTTTCGGTACTGTACTCAAATATTTATATTAGTGGATATGTGATGATGATGTTGCCCTTGTTATTTGGGTAAACTTGTGGTTATGCTTATTACGAGTTAAATGTACAAAAAAAAATCCTCATTGTAGGATCCCAAGATCGGAATCTGGCGTGTGGACGCTGTGAGCCAAGAATGGGATACTACGGGGGCTGTCGACACCGTATTCGGCGATCGAAAATTTTATGAGCCTGATTTCCAAGTTTGGGGCATGACACTAGACATGTCATTTCTCTCGTCCTTGCTATCTTCAACTTCTGGTACGGGAATGTTAAATACATTCTGGGCTTTATTTTCTGCACCACGTGCTAAGAGCCGCCTAACTTGGTTTAAGCGAGGTAAAATACTTGTTTGGCTTGGCTGGCGAGGACAAATGGGTCGTCCTTAAACCACTATCGATATAAATTTATGCTCATAAAGTAGTTGTCAGTCTGTATTCCCAACTTCTTATTTCCAATGTCCCACCAATCACATCTAAATAAGTACACCCGCTTTCTCATACAATGATTCAGTTCAATAATATCCATCAAAATGCCATAAAAGTCAGTTTCATTCTCCTCATTCCTTCCCTTCAGAACCACTCTACTATTTTGTGTGGTCTTATACTTCTCACGTGCTTTGGTGTGGAACCGAATCTCATTTACAATACAATCTGTATATCTAGATACACATCTATCAGGGCCACACACCAGTGAGTATAGTGCATCAGACGCATCGGCAAAGTTGCTCGTACATAATGTCTTCATCTATTATCATGTACAAAATATAATTATTTAGGAATTTTCTTTGGTTCAAATAATGTGCAATACAATGAAAATTCTAAGTGTGGTGAGATACAATGTGAAATCTTACACGTTTTGTAAATCATTTTGGAAATTGATCCTGATGCATTCGATCATAACTTGTGGGGAATTTGGACTTCATCTTGTCTATGTGTTCGCTACACATAAATGGCACGTCATCAGCAAGAAACATTAAGATCATTGTATGTAGAGAAAACAATAATTGAGGGAAGACTTACTCAAAGTACGACTCTATTTCTTCACAATTATGCAACACATACCACCTCGCCTTTACTAGATCCCCAAGGTCCATATCCTGAAACATCGGGGATCCTAAAGGACGGACGTTATGTATAAATACAGATATGAGTCCTTGTTCATGCTCCTATCCTTCATTGGCATTCCGATCCTCTCAGTTGAATCTGAAATTGCGGTAAAGACCGCTTTAGTTGAAGTAGGAATATGCCAATATGTCCTAGAAGGGGGTGAATAGGACTTTTTAAAGTTTTATGGTTTATTAAAAATCCTATTACACTAATCCTAACAACAGGCACATATTAGGATTACTTAAGGGTAACTCTACTGTCTTCCAAGCCTGGTAGAGGATCCAATCACAAACTATTAAAGAAGTAAACAATATGCAAACTAGTTTATGATGGATATGACTATGTAAGTGTGTGAGGTGTGATCACAGATATTCATATCTGAAAATATTAAAGCAAATCACACAAAAAAAGTATAACAATCTTAAACACAATCATTTTTATAGTGGTTCGACTACTTGTCTACTCCACTCTCGCTAACCGCACTCAACCCTTGAGTGTTCCGGATTTCACTAAGGAGGTTTCACAGCAGTTCACCTCAAACCTAAGGTTTTAAATCAGGTTCACCTTCAACCTTTACAACATACACTGAGGCTGACTGTTTATGCTCCCTGAGCAAGGGTCAACACATAGCACCCGGTTTTAGGCACACTGGCCAAGGATCCACACAAGGAACCTCTGTTTATGCTCCCACGAGCAAGGTTCAATACAACGCACCAGTTTTAGGCACACTGGCCAAGGATCTACACAAGGAACCTAACTGTTTATGCTCTTCACAGAGCAAGGGTCAACACAACGCACCCACCATGTACACTCCCGCCGGAGGCCTCCTACGAAGGCTCGCAAGGGTGAGAAACACCTTAGACCCAATCCTAAAAAGGAATGATCACAAGTGTCCTCCGAACTCTAATAACTAACAAATAAGTGGATGAGTCCCATTCAACACATTGATAAAGATCTCCTCCTTGTTGATGAAGAATCTTTTGCTTTCTTGATCCACAACACAGATGATGTACCAATACATGACTTCGAGTTAGGTCCAGGTCAAGACGGAATCATACTCTATTAAATGTTTTCCTATAAGGAAGATAGAGTGATTCCAGTCATTTATGCATTCAAGGCATCCCAGCTTAATGATTTACCATTAAGGTAGTAGCTGGAGGATCCTTGAATGCGAAAGTTCATTCCCCAATCCACTCTATTGAATGAGGGAGGATTGGAGAATGAACTACCATGAGAGAAAGGGCTTTGGGTATATAATCTAAGGTAAAACACTCAAAAGCACTATCTTCTTTCTCTACCAGCAACAATAGACAAGTTCTCTTTATATAGGTAAATGGTTCCAACAGATATAAAACGGTCACATTTATGATAGAGTTCAATATCATTGAGCAAGGTCAATATCATCGAGCATATAATCTCGATTGCATCGACTTGCCGCTCGATGACACAAAATCAAATGTCATATGCTTTTGAACCCTTTTGCCAGTTGGTCGATGGAATCGAAACACATGTCGATGTCATCGGATTTCGAACTTCGATATCATCGATGAGAGGACAATTCATCGATACTTTGAAAAATGAGAGAGACTTGCTATGAAATATTTCAAGTTTACAAGGATGATCAAGGGACCTTCGAGATCATCAGAATTTCAATGTCGATGATATCGATAGATGTGTCGAGGCATCGATAAATCCAAGGGATTTTCGTTCAAGCTTGCTAGACAATTTCTATCCCTGTTCGATGCCATCACAACTGTACCGATATCATCGATATTTCATTATCGATTCTATCGAGTGACCCTCGATCATAGATAAACTATCCTAAAATAATTGCTGGAAGACTAGGCGCCCATGAGCGATAACATCGTGGGCCTTTTCGATATCATCATTATTTAAATTTCAAGGGTATTGAGAAGGGCTTCGATATATTGATGCACATGTGATTTTCTTAAGTAAAAACAGGGGCACCGGAGATCTGTTTGTCACTATTATCAAGTCACCTTCGATGGACTCAAGATTCAAATATCAATGATATCGATAGGTATATTAATACATCGATAAATCCGTCCAGAGGTATATGTGGTTGCTGGACATATTTTGTCCTCATATCGATGATATTGTTTAAGCATCGAGGACGTCGACATCATAGGTCGATCATATCGAGATGTGTATCGATAAAATCGACAAAGTAAGAAAACTCAGAGAATTTTCTAATTTTTGAAAAAGTTTTCTTAACTTAAAAACCTTATGATGTTAAGGGCTTTATATACCTGGTGTTTTGGGACTTGAGATGTGAGGTTTAGATTTACCTGTGGTGAGCTTGCACACATCTGGTTGAGGCTGACACTTTGAATTGATCTTCCTATGAGGCTCTGTAGTCTAGTTGACTCAACATTCACGCTAATTGACAAACCAGGGCACTTTCAGAATCTAGTCTTTATGCCACGAAGATACATGGAGAAAAATGTAAGGCACTCATTATCAATGTATGCTGCAGCTATGGATCCCTCCGGGCGTGCCTTATTCCTCACAAATTGTTTAAGTGTGTGAAGCTATTTATACACAAAACCATTATATTAAGAGTATGAAAACATGGATATATGTAGTTTACAAAATGAATAAAAATTTTAATAGGTTCAACTGCCTTTCGATCAGATATATCCAACGATATTGTACTGGGCCTGCAAGCTTCACCTCGTGCGGTAAGTGAATTGCTAGGTGTATCATGACATCAAAAAATGCAGGTGGAAATATTCTTTCAAGTTTGCAAAGGATTACGGAAATGTCCCTCTCCAATTATTTAATAACATCTACATTTAATAATTTTAAACACAAATCCTTAAAGAATATCCCTAACTTAATCAGTACCGCACTAATATTGCGAAACCCGACCTGAGTTCACATGTGTGCATGTGTGTGTGTGAGTGTGCATTTCATTTCTTGTGGTCCTGCGATCCTACCGGTTGAATTTCGATGACTCGTGACCTTCGAATTGTGCTTGTGGTCTCCTTGAGTCCATTCATAAAGACCCGACTCGGATCGAGTTGAGACCTATGCCATTGCGACCGCTTCATCGTTGTAGTTCCGACGCTGTGTCTTGTGCATCCATCTGGCGTGTAGATCATAAGTTATGTGCATTTCATTTTTTAAGACCTTGATCATGATCATGTGACCCACCTAGGAGTGGTGTGCATGAATTTCTAGGTAGGTCCCACCTCTTGGCGATATCTCCAACACACACTACACACACACAGACACTACCTAGGCCCTATCCCTACACCACCCATCCTCAAAACACCACCCACTAACCTAGAAAGCCTACTAATCCTACAATATTATTTCTAACTCCCTATTGCTATGATTGCTATTCTCTATCCAAGGCAAGAGAGAGATGATTGCTTGCCTTGAAATTCCCTTTCTCTCTTTTTACCTCTCATTTTCTCTCTCTCCCTCTCTCTCCCTCTCTCTCTCTCTCTCTCTCTCTCTCTCTCTCTCCCTCTCTCCTCTCTTCTTCTCCAGTAATTTTCCACCCATTTTTCAGCCCTTCATCCTCCCTTCTACCCCATAATCCAGCCCTTAGTCTAGTATCTTGACCATTAAACCTCTTTTCTTAGAGCATGAAGAGTAGATTGAGGTAACTTTGGAGTGGGATCCATTAAGGTGGGTGTGTATGTAATTGCAAATTCAGATTTCTTCCATTTTTTTAACTTGTTCTTCCCTTTTTCTTTCATGTTAAAGCTTGTGAGGCCCTTCAAATGATGGTGGTGACCCCCAAGATTTCATGGATGGGGCTCATACTCCATCTTCCTTGCATGCATGTTCCATGCAAGGGGCCATTCTTCATGGACCCCTACATAGCTTTTTTTCTCTTTGATCTGGAATCTTTGGGTCATCTAGACCCTTGATCCTTAGTGAAGATTGCATCTCCACCATAGATCTCAAGTAGAAATCCTATAATCATGTAGATCTTGTGTATCTTGTGATAGTGGAATGTGTGTGCATGAGTGATGAGGGGAAGGGCCTCAATGTAGAAGAGACCCTTCCCTTGTGGCCGAATCATTATTTTTCCTTTGTTGATAAACTTCTTATCATGAGTGTGTGGTCCACCTTGTGAACCACAAATATTCAGACCATCCATGGAGGGTGGACGTCCATGACAGTCCACCCTTGGACGTTAGAGCCCTAATCCACCTATATGGGGCACATGCAAGGGATATTTTGTAATAGAAAGGGTCTGGATGTTTGTGGGGCCTACTAGGGTGGTCTATACCATGATTTTCTTGGATTAAATCCCCTTTTAAATAGTGTTTATATTTATTTGTTTTCAGTTATATGTTGTTGTCCAGAACTATCTAGACAGATTTTTGGGTCATCTTGAGGCTAGATTTTTGGATATTTGGAGTGGTGTTTGGTTCTATATAATATATGTTTCTCAAATCTGTGGACCCTACCTATAAGCATACCAAATTTTAGTCCCATCTGACTCCATTTGGTTATCCAAATGGGTGGGCCAAGAGGGGTGGTCAGCCTGATTTTCTGTTGTGCAGTCCAGCAATGTAGATTGTTGTAAACTGAAATTCTTAAATTATTTTGATGATGGTGGGCCACTTTTCTAGACTCCATATTGTTGTATACCTGATGAGGGACTGATTCCAAATTTCATGAATTTTGGAGGCCCAAAAGCCCACCCATTGGATGGCCCAAATTCAGGCCAGTTACATTCCAGCAATACTTCACACTAGATAGATTTTTTTATTTAAATTAATTAAAATATTTCTAAATGTCCAAATATTTTGAAATTTTGTGGAGGTGTGATTCACTCATGGTAAGACCCATATAAAATTTTTTAGGTCCAATGGACCCTTTTACACACCATGGAAAGGGCCGGACTAGCCCACCACATTGGGACGTCCAGGTCTGTCCGATTTTTCTGGACAGACTGTTTTGTTTAAATCAATTAAAATACTTAGAAAAATCTAAAAATTCTAAAATTTTGTAAGGGTGTGGACCACATATGTAAGTGTCACCCCACAACATTTCAGACCTAAAGGACATTTGACCTGTCCGTGGTGTGGTCGGGAGTGGCCCACTAGGCAGGGACTCCCAGGCTGGAGCGTCCAGCCTGCCTTGTGGGCCCATCTAGATGTGTTGTATATCCCACCACATTATGAGAATTTTAGAGGAAATAATTTACACCTTTAGTCCCTTAAATATTGGGATTAATAAATGCACTTTTGAGGCCCACCACAATTGGATTCAATTGGGTCCATGAATGTAGCTAGTTATTGAACTTTTTAAACCCAATTGGGCTGGAACTGTTTAAATAAGCCCGTTAAACTCTTGGGCCATTTTTACCATACTATTGTATTAGGCTAGTGGGCCGGATTACATAAGTAGATGGGCCCTTGGTTGCCCACTAAATCAACTTTATACTTGGGCTAGGTTGTAGGCCTAATATTACTTAACTAAGAGCATGACATTTGCTTATGTGGTTTGAGCAATGGGCTGCCCACTAGGCTACCACAATATAAGAGATTAGTGGCCTTTATGTTGGGCCCTAACCTTTCCCCTATGGGCCCATAGTGGTATATATGGGTTGGGTTATGTGTATTTCCCTTGGACCCATATTTTAGGTAGGCCTTAGGTCACTTTTTTAAAGCCCAACATGAGTATATGTGGATGGCTACCCATTTCTTATTTCTAATGTTGCGTGAGCCTTAGGCTTTGATCCATGATCAATTAGAGTTGAGCTACCTCTTGAGGACCAATTGTGGTTAGATGTCCACATTGGTGGCTCTAAGGTAGGTCCATGGGCTTCTATGAGTGGTTAAAGGCCCACCATAGACCCTTGCTAGGCCCGTTTCATCTATTTAGGCCCATACCATTATTTTCCTTAGTCTCGTGGGCTACCCTAGGTAAATGGGCCCCCACTAGAGGTTGTATTCCTTATGAGGAGTTGGTTAAGTACCTAGACCCTTCATAGTTAGGTAGAGAGTTCATCTTCACCTCATTGGCACTCCTAATCATCTTCCTGGCCCACTCTTATACGCATCATATGCATGCTTGGTTGAGGTATGATTGGCATGGTTGTGCCATTGTGTAGGACATGTTGATATCACCCTAAGAGGTGGAGTTTTCCCCTCTAGAGCATGATGGATGCTTGAGATTAATGCATGGGTGATTATGTGATTCATGCATCCAACATTTGTATAGCATGTGGATTTTTGCCATTGCTTCATCAGGGCCTTGCCTCCACGGGGATAATTCGTGGATGACTGTATGTGTGGAAGCTGAAAATATTAGTTGAGTATACCGGGTGTATAGGATGCCCACGGGTAAAATTTTTAAAACTTCCATGATATCAAGGATCTGCTCCAACGCCGTGACCGAGTGGAATACATGAGTGCACGAGGGCCTTATACTATTGGGTCGTGACTCCCACTGTCGTGTAGTCGGTTGGATAGGGGTGTGGCCTTACCTGCTTGGAGTGAGGAGGCATTGCTAGGTTAAGTCTGACCAGCTCATAAATGGGTCCGCTACCAACAGGCCTTGCTAGTGATTGGCTGTCCACAGGTGGGTAGTGAGGTCTCTTACACTCCTTTGACTATGCGGGGTCTGTAAAGCGGCAGTCATTCAACAGTGTAATGGACCCCAGTGATTTCCTTATGATTAAAAATGTACTTGACTTGTGGTTTGGATATGAGTACTGACATTACTTGCATCGCATTAGCATTGGCTGTACAAGCCCCTTCATGCATTACATTGGTATGAAGTCCAGTACTCAATGCATCATATTCATGGTAAGCTTGGGTAAGGCTAGTGATATTCTCATTGATCATGCTTCTCTCCTTGTATCTTCTACTACTCTTCTATGCACTATTAATACACACCTACCCCACCCTCTAAACTTCTATAAGCTTATGCACAATTGATGCGTGCAAGAGACTCTAGGCAGGCGTCATAGCAGCAGAGCGTGGAGTAGAGTTGAGTAGTGAGGACTCCAGTGTTGCTGATTACTCTCTTTTCTTATTACCTTATGTATGTTCTTTTGAACCTAATATAAACTTGTAAAAGTTTAAATTCATAATGGATTTTGCAATGTGTGCCTTTGTTATTCTCAAATATACTTGTTGTGATCTTAGGGATGCTCGTATTGAAAAATAATTATACTATTATGAAAATCCTCCTTGTAAGATCCCAGGATCGGAACTTGCCTCAGGAGCTGAGAATGGGGTACTACGGAAGCTGTTGTGGCCAGAACCAACCATTAGGTTCCTTATGAGTCCGGTTACCAAGTCTGGGGCGTGACAGATATCCTTGCTCTATCCACGAATCGCAACCGGTAGTAGGCATTGCAGAAGGACATGACAATCATGACTTTTCATTCCTGTTACCTTACAGTTCGTAACGTTTACGCGCCGAGATATGTTTGACGCATACCCATCGAAAAACTTCACCGATCTCAACCATTCACATAAACGCTCTCTCTAGTTTTGTCAACGTGTAGCAGGCTACTGGTATAGTATATGAATTTCTATGTGGTTGCAAGTGCAACTCTTTCCTTAAACCCATTACTTCTAGATCCAATTGAGCCTTGAAACTGTCTTTTATTTCCTTCTCTATATTCATCAATGTTCAGAAGACATTATTACATATATTTTTCTCAATATGTCTGACATCCAAGTTGTGTCACAATTTCAGATCACTCCAATAGGGCAACTCAAAAAAGATGCTCTTCTTCCTCCAGTTATAGTCCAATACTGTACGTTTCTCTTCTTCAAGTGCGATGCCTTACCAAATGTAACTTTTCTAATGTTACTCAGTTGTTGTATCATATCTTCTCCAGATAGCTCTTTCAGGGGTGGCCTATGATCTTGTTTACCATCAAAGATCATCGTCTTCTTACGCCAACTATGATCACTTGGAAGGAAACGATAATGGCCCATATAACATGTTTTTCTACCATGCTTCAATGACAATGAACACGTCTTAATACCACATGTAGGACAAGCCAACTTGCCCTTTGTGCTCCACCCAAACAAATTTTCATATGCAGGAAAGTCATTTATTGTCTACAAGACTGCTATATGCAATCGAAATATCTGTCCTGCAAATGTGTCATACGTTTCTACACCTTGACTCTACAACTGTTTAACTCATCTACTAATGGTCACAAATACATATCAATGTCATTCCCAGGTGACCTGGGTCCAAGAATAAGCAGTGACATCATGAAAAATGACTTCTTCATACACAACAAAGGAGGTAAATTGTAGGGCATAAGTACCACTGGCCATAAACTGTACGAGCTACTTATATTACCAAATGGATTAAAACCATCACCTGCAAGACCTAGTCGAACATTACGAGAAACGTCTGCAAACTAGTCATGTTGCTTGTCAAAATTTTGCCAGGTTTTAGAGTCCGCAGGGTGCCTCAGTGTACTATCATCATGAATGCGTTTCTCCTTATGCCACCTCATATCTTCAGCCGTCTGACGAGACATAAACAATCTTTGCAATTTGGGTTTTAATGAGAAGTACCTTAACACCTTTTACGGGATTTTCTTGCGCCTGTCTTTGTCATACTTCTACCTAGACTCTCCACATTCTTGACACTCTTCAACCTTATCATGCTCTTTTCAATACAATAAACAATAATTTATACATGCATGTATGAGGATGTAACTAAGGCTCAAGTCTTGCATCAAGAATTTGGCCTCGTAATGAGACTTAGGCAATGTCTCACTGTCTAGTAATGCTTCTTTCAATAACTCAAGAAACATGTCGAACAATTTGTTACTCTAATGATTTATTGTCTTCAAATGAAGTAACTTTGTAAGAAAATTCAACTTGGAGAAGTTTTCACACCCCGGATAAAGTGGACGTTGCGCATCTCTCAACAACCTACTAAACTTTTTTGATTCGACATCACCCATTGGAGGAATATCTTGACTACTGCTTGTCGCTGCAAAATTAGTATCCGCAACTCTTCCCCTGAACACATCACCTATGATATCTTGCATTTTGTCAATGTTTTCATACTCGTCATCCAGTACAATTGGGTCTTCGTTGACTTCAGTGGCCTTAACTTTATGGGTCATATCTTCACCATGATGGATCCACCAAGTGTAATCCTGGTCAATCCCAACTTTGAACAAATCGTCCTCCACTTTGTCTAAAGTCTTTTATATCATGTTCTTGCATTTTCAACATGGACACCTAATCCTATTCCCTAAATCGGCCTAATTTCACGCAAATTCCATGAACTCTTGAACCCCTTATTTATACTCTAGGCCAAACCTGTTCTTAGCTCGCATCCAACTCTTATCCATCTCTACAATGAAAAGACTAGAGTCAGTTTACGGAAATAGCTTTAAAATTAGGCTAGGTTATATGTTTAGGTTATATGTTTAGGTTTAGGGAATTGATAGAAGGTATAAGTTTAGGTTTAGCTTTAGGTTAGGGAGTTGAGATTAGGATTAGGTATAGGTTTAGGTTTAGGGATTTGAGAATACGTTATGATTTAGGTTTAGGAAATCGGGTTCGGATTCGGGATTGGGTTTACGTTTGGGTTTTAGGTTTAGATTATAGTTAGGTTATAAGTGTAGGTTATAGGTCTAGGTTTAGGGATAAGGTTTAGGGAATTGAGTTTAGGTTATAGGTTATAGGTTATAGGTTATAGGTTTTAGATTATAGGTTATATGTTAAGGTTTAGGGAATTGAGTTTAGGTTATAGGTTTAGGTTATAGGTTATAGGTTATAGGTTAAGGTTTAGGTTTAAGTTATAAGTATAGGTTTTGGGATTTGAGAATAGGTTTAGGTTAAGGTTATAAGTATAGGTATAGGTTATAGATTAAGGTTTAGGTTTAGGTTATAAGTATAGGTTTTGGGATTTGAGAATAGGTTTAGGTGAAGGTTATAAGTTTAGGTTAAGGTTATAAGTATAGGTTAAGGTTATAGGTTAAGGTTCGGGTTCAGGATCAGGTTTAGGTTTGGGTTTAGGTTTAAGGTTATAGATTATAGGTTTAGGTTATAGGTTAAGGTTTAGATTATAGGTCAAGGTTTAGGTTTAGGTTATAGGTTATAGCTTTAGGGAATTGAGAATAGGTAATAGGTTATATGTTAAGGTATAGGTTAGGTTTAGGTTATAAGTTTAGGTTAAGGTTATAAGTATAGGTATAGGTTATAGATTAAGGTTTAGGTTTAAGTTATAAGTATAGGTTTTGGGATTTGAGAATAGGTTAGGGTTTAGGTTATAAGTTATAGGCTAAGGTTTAAGTTTAGGTTTGGGTTTAGGTTTAGGTTAAGGTTTTAGGTTAAGGTTTAGGTTTAGGTTATAGGTTTTGGGATTTGAGAATGGTTTTAGGTTTAGGTTATAAGGTTTAGGGAATTGAGTTTAGGTTATAAGTTATAGGTTATAGGTTAAGGTTTAGGGAATTGAGTTTAGGTTATAGGTTATAGGTTATAGGTTGTAGGTTATATGTTAAGGTTAAGGTTTAGGTTATAAGTATAGGTTTTGGGATTTGAGAATAGGTTTAGGTTAAGGTTATAAGTTTAGGTTAAGGTTATAAGTATATGTTTAGGTTATAGGTTAAGGTTTAGGTTTAGGTTATAGGTTTAGGTTATAGGTTTAGGTTTAGGTATGGGTTTAGGTTATGGGTTTAGGTTTAGGTTATAAGCTTAGATTTGGGTTTAGGTTTTGGTTATAGGTTATAGCTTTAGGGAACTGAGAATAGGTTATAAGTTATAAGTTAAGGTTTAGGTTATAGGTTTTAGGTTAAGGTTCGAGTTCGGGATCAGGTTTAGGTTTGGGTTTAGATTTAAGGTTCTAGGTTATAGGTTTAGGTTATAGGTTAAGGTTAAGGTTATAGGTTAAGGTTTAGGTTTAGGTTATAGTTTTAGGTTTGGGTTTAGGTTTATGTTGTAGGTTATAGCTTTAGGGAATTGAGAATAGGTAATAGGTTATATGTTAAGGTTTAGGTTATAAGTTATAGGTTAAGGTTTAGGTTAAGGTTATAAGTTTAGTTTAAGGTTATGAGTTTAGGTTAAGGTTATAAGTATGGGTATAGGTTATAGATTAAGGTTTAGGTTTAAGTTATAAGTAACACCCAGATCCATAGCTCAACTGGCAGACTGAGTGGAGATACCTCGTTTCAACACTTGAGGTCTTAGTATCGATCCCTAGTGGGGGTGGCTAACATGGAGTGTGTGTACTGACATGGGTGCGTACTAATGAGCTAAAAAAAAAAAAAAAGGTTTAAGTTATAAGTATAGGTTATGGGATTTGAGAATAGGTTTAGGTTAAGGTTATAAGTTTAGGCTAAGGTTATAAGCTTAGGTTTAGGTTTAGGTTATAAGTAGAGGTTTCGGGATTTGAGAATAGGTTTAAGTTAAGGTTATAAGTATAGGTATAGGTTATAGATTAAGGTTTAGGTTTAGGTTATAAGGATAGGTTTTGGGATTTGAGAATAGGTTTAGGTTAAGGTTATAAGTTTAGGTTTAGGTTTAGGTTTAGGTTATAAGCATAGGTTTTTGGATTTGAGAATAGGGTTAGGTTAAGGTTATAAGTTTAGGTTAAGGTTATAAGTATAGGTATAGGTTATAGATTAAGGTTTAGGTTTTTTAGTTATAAGTATAGGTTTTGGGATTTGAGAATAGGTTATAGGTTAAGGTTTAGGTTATAAGTTAAGGTTTAGGTTTAGGTTTGGGTTTAGGTTTAGGTTTAGGTTTTAGGTTAAAGTTTAGGTTTAGGTTATAGGTTTTGGGATTTGAGAATAGGTTTAGGTTAAGGTTATAAGTATAGGTATAGGTAATAGGTTTAGGTTTAGGTATAGGTATAGGTTATAGGTTTAGGTTTAGGTTATAGGCATAGGTTTAGGTTATAGGCTTAGGTATAGGTATTCTCTAGCATTATTTACTATTGAACCTAGTATTATCTACTACATGCCAGTAACATACAACCAATATTGGGGCACTATATCATAAGCTACAAGAATTTCATGTCCCCCTAAACAAGGTATCCTCCATTGATAACACACACATACACATATTATAAGTTGTTTATTTTCATTTACATTCTCAAATACATTCATCATCCATCTAAGAAAATTGAAACAAGTATTGTCAATTTATGACTAACAGTTGAAAACGAAAATCATGCATCTTATCTTACCCGAACATAAACAGTGGTTCCCACCTTCCAAGGACCCCCGCTCAACATCCGGATAGCTCCGACGCACATTCAGGTCTCCTCCACTAATTCTAAGCTTATACATAAACATGGCCTGTCCAAATGGTCAGGCCACTCCAATGCTATCCATAGAAAATGGACAGCTTTATCATGGTCATAACAGCGGTTCCCACCTTCCAAGGACCCCGCTCAACATCTGAATAGATCCGACGCACATCCGGGTCTACTCTATTAATTCTAAGCTAATACAATTAAATCCTAAATTAGTTACTCATCAAAGGTTGGATAGATTGTAATACTTTCATATTCCCATTTAAACATCCACACCGAAAATCCGGCAGCATCTCCTCATGTCTCTCCAGATAAATTGATCTTATTTTATATTTCGATGCCAAATATCTAAAGCAATGTAAAGATATTTGTCATTGGATACGAAATGGAAGAAACATATCCAGAAAGAAATAAGGAGATGGACCGCGGATCAGGTATAGACATTTAAATAGATTATATGAAAGCATACTATCCATCTAACCTTGAACTGTCCAAAATGGGACAATTTGAGTGATTTCTATGCCACCAAAAATACAACATATCTATGTATGGCCCCATAGGAATCCTCAAACGAGTAACTAATTATCTAACTTACAAATCACAATTACAAGTCACAACTATAAGCTAACTAATTACAATAATAATTTAAGACAAAAAAATGTAATATACAAGCTCATTAAAGTTTGCAATGACAATTTTAGGGAACAGAAGGCAATGGATGTAATATCTTAAAGTCAAATAAAAGACTTCAATTTGGGGGAGTGCATAGATCACTATAGTTTTAACTAATCTCCACTTGTTGGTCGCAATGGCTGTGTATATATATATTGAGTGGAGGAATTTGGCAGAGTGTGTGCCTCATCTCAGGTACCTTAGGACATTTAAAGGAAAAACTTCTCTAACACATTTAGAGGTTTAAATTTAGGCTATAGGTTATAGGTTAAGGTTTAGGTTAGGTTTTATATTTAGGTTAAGGTTACAGGTTTAGGTTATAAGTGTAAGTTATAGGTTTAGGTTTAGGTTAAGTTATAAGTTAAGGTTTAGGGAATTGAGAATAGGTTAAGGTTTAGCTTTAGGAAATTGGGTTTGGGTTCGGGTTTAGGTTTAGGTTAAAGAGTTGAGATTAGGATTAAGTGTAGGTTTCAGTTTAGGGATTTGAGAATACATTTAAGTTTAGGTTATAAGTATAGGTTTAGGTTTAGGTTATAAGTGTAGGTTATAGGTTTAGGTTTATGTTAGGTTATACGTTAAGGTTTAGGGAATTGAGTTTAGGTTATAAGCTATAGGTTATAAGTTATAGGTTAAGGTTATAAATTTAGGTTATAGTAGTGAATTGAGAATACATTTATGGTCTAGGTTTAGGTTTAGGTTTTATGTTTAGGTTATAGGTTTAGGTTTTATGTTTAGGTTTTGGGTTTAGGTTTAGGTTAAGGTTATAGGTTTAGGGAATTGAGTTTAGTTTATAGGTTATAAGTTTAGGTTATAGGTTTAGGTTTAGGTTAGGTTTATAGGGTAAGGTTTAGGGAATTGAGTTTAGGTTATAGGTTATAGGTTATAGGTTATAGGTTTAGGTTTAGGTTATTGGGTAAGGTTTAGGTTATAGGGTAAGGTTTAGGTTTAGGTTTAGGTTAAGGTTTAGGTTTAGGTTATAAGTATATGTTTTAGGATTTGAGAATACATTTAGGTGTTAGGGTTAAGTTTAGGTTTTAGGTTTTGGGTTTAGGTTTAGGTTATAAGAGTAGGTTATGGGTTTAGGTTTATGTTAGGTTATAGGTTAAGGTTTAGGGAATTGAGTTTAGGTTATAAGTTTAGGTTATAGGTTATAGGTTAAGGTTTAGGTTATAGGGTAAGCTTTAGGTTTAGGTTTAGGTTAAGGTTTAGGTTTAAGTTATAAGTATAGGTATTGGGATTTGAGAATAGGTTTAGGTTAAGGTTATATGTTTAGGTTAAGGTTAAAAGTTTAGGTTATAGGTTAAGGTTATAAGTTTAGGTTATAGGTTAATGTTTAGGTTTAGGAAATCGGGTTTGGGTTCGAGTTTAGGTTTGGGTTTTCAGGTTTAGGTTTAAGTTAACAAAAGAATTAGATAACCCGGCTCAACTTGATTACACTTGAAAAAAAAAAAAAAAAACTCAATGAGAAATGAAAAATCAAGGGAATCAAGTTTCATGTTGAATCAACTTGATATCTAACTGAGTTGGGTCTCTTTGCTCACCAATTCAATTGTCCTTTTACGCCCTTGCTAAGATGTTTGTTAACTCTAGTGTTCACTGACCCACACTAATCTATCATGTCCACTTCATGACTGAAAATTAAACAATTTATTCAATTCAGGCAGCTATTGGCCTGATCCTTCAAATCCAACAACTTCCTTTGAAAGATCATTGATAAAAGGATGTTGTATTTGGCAACAGATGTAACCTTTTTCTTTTCCCCACCGTTATCTTTTTTCATTTTTTCTTTTTTCATTTTTTCTTTTTTCATTTTTTGCTGCTCCTGATAAAATAGAAAAAGAAACCTTCAAATAACAACTTTTTCTCATTTCACTATTCACTTACGAGGTAGACTTTCTTACACAGGTTCATATCTAGCCTGGTTTTGGGTGAGACTTGGGTTGGCATGTTTTGTAGCCATTCAAACAGACTTTTTATCATGCCAATTCATCAAACAGAAAGAATGCATGAAATCTAGCCATTTCATCAAACAGATAGCATGCCATTTCATCTAGCCACTTCATCAAACAGATAGCATGCCATTTCATCAAACAGTTAGCATGCATGAAATCTGAAAGACAGAAAAAGAGACATAAAGAGAGGAAGATATGAGCCTCAGATTCCTTCAGAATTGAAAGATACCTTGAAGATATGAGAAGGGTTTTGAATGGTGTATGTTTCTTAGGGTAGGAGCTTCACAACTGCTGCAATGGAGAGAGATACAGAGGGAGGAGATGCATTAGAGAGAGAGGCAGGAGAATGAGAAGATGGAGCAGAGCTCGGGAGGGGGAGAGAGGATTGGGGAGATTTTAGGGCACCGAAAATCAGAAAATAAGAGCGAAAGAGGGGGAAGAAATGAGAGCGAGAGGGGGAAAATGAAATTTGGTGAAAATGTCCGCACAATGTGCGTTTTACACCGTTTAGGTTAAACGAACGGGTTTGGCCTGTGGGCCCCACTATGATGTATGTGTTATAACCACACCGTCCATCCATTTTGAGATATCATTTTAAGTCATGAGCTAAAGAATGAGGGAGATAAAAATCGGTAGTGGACCCCACCATAGAAAACAGCGGGGAGAGTGATTCCCACCATTGAAACTATCCTAATGCCCATCCATTATTTTTTGGGCCCACCGAGATGTGGTTCACAAATCTAGCCCATCCATTGTGTGTGCCACTTGGATGAGGGGTCATACTAAGTTTCAGACACATCTAAATTTCAGGTGGGGCCCACCAAGTGCTTTTATATGTTTTAGGCATGTCTTCACATGATTTTAGATGGTATGGCCCACC